>NC_091505.1:5039653-5339653 GCF_947461875.1 Haliaeetus albicilla | reverse complement strand
CACCTTTCTTCATCCAAAAACAACACAGAAAAAACAGGTACGTAATCCACTAACACAGTCCTAGCAAAGCTGTACTTCAAAACAAACTCATCCTGCTGTACTAATTACAAAGCAGCCTCCCTCCTCAGCTCTCCTGCACCTTGGTACACACAGGCAGGCTCTGAACGACAGATGTCTCACATTGCTTCATCTAGTCCAGACCACAAACATCTAGTTTTGAGCAAGGGATACCACTCAAAACTCTTGGAATAACTTAAGAGTGCAATGGTTAACTGCAATCCAGGTAAAAGATAGGACTAATTTCTATGTGGTGTGTTAATAGGTGTCATTAGCTCTGTATTACTTTTACTTTCCTCCACTGATGATGACTTTCTGACTATGTTAAGACAGGCTACATTCAACAGTGAATTGAGCCCTTTGTGCAGAGAAGATGCTGATTTCTGAAGAGTGATGCAGTCAGTCTACGTACAATATTCAAAAGGCAGATACACAGAGCAAGCTAAAGGTAAATATTAAGTAGATCAGGTGGACTTTAAGCCACTTGAATACCACCATACATAATTTTCCAAAGAGTTTTCTATCTCAGAAAATAGCCATGCAGAAGATGCTATTTACCAATTTATTTTTTTTCACCTACTGTAACTCAGTAGCATTGTGCTCCTGTTAACAGTGAATTATTGCCCACAATCCCTGTTTTCTGCCTCTGCACCTAAGATTAAGGTAAGCCTCAAACAATTCTTACTTTGCACACGAAGTACACAAATGCTCATAGGGCTCTACAAACAGTAAAAATGAAATGGTGGGCAACATGCGGCAAAGCATCTGATGCAGAACTATGGGGATCAGTATGAAAATAGAGTCAGCAACACCCTGCTTTAGGCAACGTCTGACTGTAGAGAGTCCTTAGTAGACACCTTTAGTACACGTATTATCAGAAAATTAGAATTAACATTGTTATTTTTAAGCATCGTGGCAATTGGTCAATACATAAAGACCATTTGAGTTGGAGGTAGCTCTGCAGTAGGAAAATAATTATCAATGCACTGAATGCCATAAACCACCTTACAGCAATGAAATCGATGTCTGTGTTCTACCTCCTGCCAGAGATTCAGTCTCCTCATAAAACCATTATACCTGTCTTTCCAATTCAAACCAGCTCTATTATTTAAATGAAACACTATCAAAAGAGAACAAGCTCTGCCACAGTGGACAGGACTTGGTGCTTTTAATATCAGAAAAAATAATTATGCAACCATGTTCTGTTTTTCAGTTGGTTTTGGCCCATTTCTTACTCAACCATCAAGCCACTATTTGTAAGGATCCATGGAAAGAAATAGCAATGCTCACCTGTTGGCATATGAGGGTCATTCCCTCCACCTGGTAGGGGCTCCAGGTGATGGTAAGGATACCCTCATACTTCTGATGGGCAGTTGGCTGCTCTCCAACACCATCAGAAGAAAGGTATCTGCACTTCAGAGTGAGGTCAATAGCTTACCTTAAACAGTCTCCACCACTACTTGACTTTCCCAGTCTCACAGCTATGGCATTTTAAGGGATTGTGGAAATAGTCATCTCCTTCAGCCAATATCAAGTCGAGATATCATTGTCCATAAGGTGAGCGAGAGCCTGAAATCGGCCCTGAACTACTGAATCAGCACAGCATGGTCATGGCTCTACCAGCACCTGTAATTGAGCAAATTTACACAAAAGGCACAAAACCACAATTAAAAGGAATGTACACAAGGTAACTTCCCACTTCTCAACCAGTCCCACAGAAGCTGGAATGGGCATCAGGACCTGTGATCAGACAGCAAACCCTTACACCCCAGCTTTCTAAATAAACTTCTAAAATTACCTGTCAGTCAGCATTTTAAGAAAAATCTATCAGCATCCAAGAAATAAATAGACTAACATTATTCTTGTGTTTCTGATTCTGCCTCAGGTTCACTACAAAGTAACTTGCAGCTCAATAAACTTTGACATGTTTTCATGTTATAAAAACAAAGACAAAAAACTTATTTATTCACTTTTTACCTCATACATCCCAAATCAATAGTTGCACCTATTGATCGATGACATAAATTCAAAACATTAATTTACATTGAGTACCGGAACCTAATAAGAAGGCAACAACTGAATTTGTTGAAATCAATTTCCCTTTTGTTTCCAACAGAAAAATCTTCAGGCCCATAGAATAGTAAGATGCAGTGCACAGAGCAGTTAATTATCAATGAGCATCACAAAAAGCTAAAATTAAATTTCTTTTTGAATATGGAAATAAAATGTTGATTCTCCAGGGCTGATGTTTAAGCAAAAGAAATTTCTTGTACCTCTTCCACATGTGCATTCTAGCAACGTGAATCGCGGAAAGGTGAATTTCAGTACGTACTAAAATCACTTTGTAACGTAAATAAGTAAAATTATTTCAGAGATATGTTCCTACAGAAGCTATAATGTACTGCTGAAATTTTGTTCTGAAAGGGTAGTATTTATTTATTTATTTAAAACTCCAGCAACATAATTTTAAGTCACCAAAGCAAAATCCTGTGGCACAAAGCGATGCCACTTTTTGTCGTGCAGAGGCACCTGCCTTCAAGCAGCAACTGAATACACGTGAATCACAGCGCAGTTCTTGCAGGCTGGCTCTGAGCTGCTCCGAGTATTGCACCGAGTGCCACATCAGCCAATAACTTAGTTTAAACTTTGAGAGAGGCCTTTTAAGTTGAACACAATGCAATTTTTGGACAGGAACACCTATTCAAATCCCCTCTCGTGGGGTAAGTATCCAGCCAGCCAGCCAAGCGCTTTGCAGGTAGTTTGGTAAGGACTGGCAAACTCTGAGGAGACAGCTGGACTACAGCCCCATCAAGACAAAAAAATCTACGCAATTGCAGAGAGCACCTCAGCGCTGCCACACCACCAGCCTCGTCCACTCTTGAAGGCAGCAGCTCCATCCTCAGGTTTCCTCCTCTCAGATCCACCGACAACACCTGGGGTCTGAATGGGTAAAAAGCACGAGAGCCCTGTAAATGTGGAAAGCCAGAGAGCAGACGAGCCGTACGCTGCCTTCACAAGCTACGCTCTGTCCCGAGGCACAGGCACAGCTCCAGTGCCTTCAGTGGTAACTCCACTCACTCGGCAGCAAATTACAGTGGCTTTACTTTAAATTTCAGTTTACTGCCAATAAAAATGGATAGATTTAGCCATCAGCCTCCAGTTAATCACACACAGAGTTTCCCAGCCCACCTCTCACCCCAACCTGGCACGGGCAACTATTTCCAAGATTCAACCTTTTCCCTCTGCGTTTCAAACGTCAGAAGAAGAGCCTGCTGCAAGAGCAGCGTTTGCACAATAACGGGGAATTGCGCCAAGACATCCAATCTGTTAATTTGGACAGGTTTCTAAGGAGCCTCCTCATGAAAATATCCATAATGTCAACTGACCCAGCAGGATTTGAAATAAGGCCTGGAAGCAAAGGCTTCCTCTCAACCAAGAGCCACGTTTTTATTAAGTGCATCGCACATTACCTGTGCATCTTCCTGCTCCTCACAGGGACTTGACCACCCTTCTAACCAAATACCAACCAATATTTAAAGCAGGTTACAGTCACGACTTGCAACTTCTTGTCTCTTCTCCGTCTTCCAGCCTCGTAAGCCCAGTTCAGCATGCAGCGGCACAGCTCGGTACCAAGCTCCAGGCCCGGCCCAGCGCAGTGCCCAGAGCTCAGGCAGACTCCGCAGAGGGGAGCGACGCGTCCCTCCGAGGAGGGTTTACGGCCCCCAGCCGGAGACCTGCGTAACCCATGGTGGCCTCACACGGGCTGCAGGGCGGGAGGGAAGACCAGACGAGAGATAGCCTCTTTTGTGCCGGGGTACAACATACCGAATGAAAATACTAATCCACGTATTTGAAATCCTACGGTGCGCTACTCACGGTTTCCAAACCCGTGAATGGCCTCGTTTAGCTCCAGGACCAGGCACGAGGGTCACCTCAAGACAGAGGGGGCAGCCAGCGGCCCGGAGGATCTCTCCTGCCACCCAGAGCAGGAACTAGGCAGGCACAAGCCACATCAGCTTGAGCTTCTTTGAGAGGAGCCGACTGGAAGAGAGGGGAGATGGTGCAGAGTAGGCAGGGGAACGCAGGCACGTTCATACCGACAGGCAGGCTGAAGTGTCGGGGCTCCTGAAGCAGACGTCATCCTGCACCTTCACCCAGGTTACACCACGCCCAGCTGAAACAGCCTTCGAAGTCGAACACAAACACCCAGAAAACATCGCTGGAAATACCTAACTGTTCAGTGGCATCACCTAAATCAGGTAATGTGCGCTCTAGTTGAATCAAAGATATTAATACGTTTACCAATGTGTTGAGTTAGGCCCCCAATTAGTTGATACTGAAGTACTCAACTAGGAAAGTCTCTGTATGCAAAAGGCGTCTCAATCTCCAACGAGCAGCTATTCTTTTCAGAAGAGGACAAAAGCACTTAACTCTCAGTATGTATTTAGATATTTCGACTAAATAAAAGCTAAGACTCAGTATCAGTGAAGAGCTGAAAATTAACTATTTTACTATGCTGTTATCATGCCTATTACCATGGAAAATGAGTTCATTTAACGAAGCATTAGTCAATGAAAATATATTTCGGGCAGAAAAAAAGAGCAATTAGCAAAGTTGTCAAAATTTTATCCATCCATACATAAAGGAAACAATTATTGACACATATAAATATGAAAAGAAAGTTTATGGTTTACCAATATGACTATTTACTATACTGCTAACTTTACTATAAGATGATAATATTTTATAGCCAGTTCCTCAAGGTGAATGACAACTAAAATTTGTAACAGCCAATTTCTTCAAGAACCCTAAACTGTAATGAGTTACTACTTGAAAAAAATCCTGTATTATATCTACTTAGAAGTGAGGACTGACTGCTAACAGTATGGATATATCCTTGGACATTTGTAAAAGTTCCATGAAATTCATAAACCACCAGTGTGCAACACCGTTTGCACTATCTTCACAAAATCTCAACTACAAATTTATAAGTCTAAGGACTATCATCCTCAAGATTATTTTAATAATTTGAAATACTCAACAGTACTGAGTTACACTCAGTGTAGCACTTTCTTTTCCTGAGCAGAAATGACAAAATAAAAGGGGAAAACAAACAAACAAAAAAACCAACCGAAAACCACAAAAAAAACTGAAGGAATAAAGACATGAGAATCAAGGTATCTAGAAATTCAGAAGGCCATCTTAAGAAAACGTGAAAGCAATAGTTCTAAGGAAAGACAAATAGCAGAAGCCTTGCTGGACTCTAAACCCTCACTGTGGTCTCCTGAGGAGTATCTACCTGTTAAGCTAGAGAAAGAAGACACATAATGAATGCCATTTACCAAACTGCTGAGTGGAATTTAAGATTTTGTGGCCTTCAGCAGTGTCCACCTAATTAATAAATAAGAAGATAAATGAAGATGACTTTTCAGCCTGTTTCCTTATGGCAAGAAACTGTCATGTAGAAATAAAAAGGTCTGTTCCCTGAAAAAGGTGTCTATAGCCTGACCTTCCCAAAACCACTAAGAGCATACAGCGAGAACTATCAGCACATGACAATACCACACTCTGCTGCAAACTCCACAGCTACTGAGTAGCTCTGCAGACAGGATCACTGTTCCCATTAAAAGTCCTGAAGTTTGAACAGAGCATCTTCTCCAGAAGAGTTCACGGGTGCTGCTTCCAAGAAAATCTTGAAAACAGTAGATTTTAGTGCTGGTAGACTGCCATAGAAAATAAATAAGAAGTAGAAACTAGCTCTGGGCTCATGCTCGGCCTGGCACTAACCAAAGCTACCTGGAAGAACTACAGTTCTTGTAGCGAACCCAACAATTGTTTTGGCATGCTACCAAGGAAAACATAAGGCAGTCCACATCTCTAACCCCAGCTCCTTCTTCCTGGTTTAGGTGCCTCACCTGACAAAGAGTGAGGTCTATCAAAAGTCACGTTGAAGCAGACAGAATTGCTACCAGCCAATGCCAGGATAAACTGGTCTTCTGGAGCTCCTTACTGTCTCTCCTGTTTTTTCTACAGGGTCATCCTGAGAAAAAAAGTGGAGAATCGACCATTCATTTAGAGCATGCACCTGTCCGAGCAGAATATCTAATATGTCTGCTAGTGATCAACAGCTGCAATGAGAAAAATCCTGGTCCCTACCATTCTACATCTCCTAGACTTAAGCTCCAAAGTATTTAATTTTAGTAACACACCAGAGGTATGGAGTAACAGAAAAACAGTAATATACTTTAATACAGGATCAACATACATTGTATCATACTGTACTAAGAGACAACACAGGCAAGGCTGTCACAAAAATACAAGCACTACTATTATTTTACTTTAGGTTACAGGAAATTAGAAAGTTTGAAAGCAGATGTGGAACAGCCACACACACCCCCCTTACATTCAGCTACCATAGCCTGAAGGTTATGAGAGGTACAAGAGGAACAAAAACAAATCAAACTACTTTGAACAGTATCCAAGTGCATGGGCCCATCTGTACCAGAAGCATAATTACCAGAAGACTTCAGGTTCATATTAATTTTTATTTTCATATATGTACAACTTAAGAAACAAATCTCAATTTGAAAAAGTTCAGAAGTTATCTTTCAACAACACAATGTAGACATATCTTTGAGGCAGCAAATATTACTCCTATTAAGGCTCTTATGAAAGGATGGATATCATGCAAATGCAATTAAAGAGTACATTACATTTCAAAATATGCAAACCAAGTTCAACTTTAACTCTTTCAGAAAAAGAACATACCAAACATCATAACTGACTCACCAAAGCATTTACATACATGCTTGAAGCTAAGTACACAGACTAGATAAACTTAAGTAAAACGTAACAGCTGTCAAGCTATCTTAACCAGATCAGAACTACAGTCAGTGATCAATCCCTTCCAACATCAGAAGTGCCAGTGCCTGCCCCAACCGTGTCATTTTACATTTCACATAAACCGCTGCTGACTGCAAAATTCCATATGCTTTTTCAACCCATAAGGCCCACATTTTTTAGCTTTGGCATTAATGTATGATCACTGAAAGTACTTAGCCCCTCCACTGAACCTGGGGAAGAGGCATGCACAGAGTGCCTGAATCACAGCAGTGCATAGCAGGAACTGCAGGCACTGCAGCAGTTGCATAACGGCAGTTACTTCCATCAGGCATTTAGAAAGATTCTGAATAATTTCCATATACTGTACCCCTTGCTTATGATCTCAAAGAGCAAAAGCTGGATTTTTTTTTTAAACCGTAACCAGCATTAGCACTAAATCAAACAAGCAATGCTAATCTACAAGAAAAAATTCTTACTTAATATTTTAGTATAGTAATGCTACTTGTGCAAACAGTATCTAAAGATGGTCTAATACTACCAGCAGGGAGAAAGCTTCATTCCTTCTCTATGTCATTATAATACATTGAAATTAAATATAATGAAGATGGTCAGCTGTGTGACTTTTTATTGTCATCACTAACATAACTCAAAAACAAAAGGACTGATAATTTGAAAGCAATGAATATGTGATATGAATAAGAACACAACTGTTGTGACCTCTCCCACGGTGTTACATGCACTGCCTGATGTGTAAAAGGAGCTAGATGACTACTTTTTCTTTCGTCAAGCCTAATGTTAACACAATCAAATTTTAGTTGCCTACTCAAAAGGAAACATCAAATTTTGAAAATAATTTATTATCTTCTAATTTTTTTGGCAACTATCATATTGCCTAAAGGCCCAGATTTTTCAGAAGTTTTGTATCACATTACATTCAGTGCTTACAAATTTCTTACAAGCAGTATTCCTCACCTAAGAAAACAGTAGTTAAAAGTAGGAAGACTGCTTTATTTCAGTCCATCTAATTTTGAGTCACAGCAGCATATCATTTAGATACTGCTAGGCACATACTGTGTGTATATCTGCAACTAGAAGAATGAAAAAGGAAAAGAAAGATCCATTTTACTTTAATCCTGACCAGCAGCTGTTAGCAATTTTCTTTAGTTATCACTGTGGGACATGATGGATGGGAAGACTCAATATGCTGAGGAACTAGTATATAGTGTACAAGTGCTCTCAAGGACTGTTGTTCAACAGCACGTTCAGTTTAACTAGGAACTACAGACTGTAAGAGGTAACAGATAGTTCCTGGGAGCATCTATCATTCTTCAGAGAAGCTGTCTGATCAAGAGGATAATATCTGGAAGAACAATTGCATGATCTTTTGCTATATAGCTAGTATATCATATCATTGAAGGAGGAAAAAAGTGAACATTAACTCAAGTAGTAACTCAAACTAAGAAATCTGCATGAAAGAACAAGTTGAGATATTACCATTTTAAGACTTTCCATACACTTTGCAACACAGAGAAACTGGATACACAAAAACATGCGAGTCAAACAAAGCTAATCTACAATAAACAAAACCAGAATACACGTATTTCAAGACTTAAAACATTAAAATATTCACCCGATGCTAAATAGGGAGCAATGGAATAAGATCTAGGCCTAGGCATGTAATTCAATAAAAATTCAATTGGCTCTTTCAGCCTTTATTTCCCTCCTCTTTTTATTTGTTTTTATAATTTCATAAACTTACTGAGTGACACAGGAGCCAAGAAGCAAATGTAAATAAGGCATCTTCCTCTCTCTGTTAATAGCAATGCTCCAGGGATTTGTAATTATATATGTATGTAGCCGCTCAGACTTTTTCCAGCCCATAATTACACAGGATGTCCTTCTCCCAAGGATAAAGCAGGATGTCAACTACTCTAATACCAAAAATACTATTTGAAAAGACATCCTTCTTTTCTGAGCAGACCTATCCCATCTGGGTTGCATACTCACTTAAAAGCATGCATTGTCACCCATCACTAACCTTCTGTCTGAAAGTAGTGCCCCATCATTATTAGATGTAGCTCTCAACTCATCAGATGAATCTCAACAGATGAATACCCTTTTTTTTTTACACAACAAGTCTTACAAATAAAAGCCCAGTGAAATAATTAATAACTTGGTCCCCAAATAAAAGCTCCATTCTAAAATAAGAAATCAAATTATTAGTCTATCAAAATGCTCAACCCAGTCATCACACCCATTTTGCCCCAAACCTTAAACACAGACTATCAAGAAAGGCTAGAAATTACTCGTCAAGCTTACAGAGATTAATCCCAGAAAACTTCAAATACATTCCAATATATTTTAAATAACATAAAAGAATATGGGAAGAACTCTGTCCTAAGACTCAAGAACTTTTTATAAAGTCCTGAATTTTACAAATACAGAAGGTAGCCAATGTAAAGCATGAAATACAAAGAGTTCAGAGTTTTTTTCTTCTTAAAACACCTCAAACCACAGAAGGAAGCAAACTGCACTAGAAGAAATTTACAAGTAGTCTTCAAGGGAAGTACCATGTAAAGCACACTGCATTAATCTAGACTTGACATTATGAGGGCATGTCTCACTGTAGCAAGGTCCATACTAAACACCAGATCAGAGAGAGAAGATGAAAGTAAAACATTAGATGTCACAGTCACTGTTCTACTGATCTGGGAAAGGCAGAGACTCCAAGGTGAGCAGAAACTATGAACCTGCTTAATAAAGGCCATTCTTGCAAAGTGAAAAAAAGTCATACATCCAATACTTTCATCCCTTCATTAAAATAGAAATACTAAAAAGGAGCACTCCATAACATATCCCCATTGCTTCTGACTGACATATGGATTCAAAGGTAAAAGCAGAAAGTTAACAGAGATAATGTGAGCAACAAAGATCTTTTAGCACAAGGCAGCATAGCTGAGGAGCCTACCAACAAGAAGCTGAATTATTTTGTTTGTTACTTAAAAAAGAAGCTGTTAGTTGACTACTTCAGTTTATTAGGCATAGAAAAGTTTTCATCTAGAGGTCATTCTGAAAAACACCTCACCCTGTGTTTAAGCATGTATGAAGCCCAGCAGAAACCAGTGACAAAGAAAAAAAAAGTATACGTATTTGTTGGCTTTCCTTCTGAACATTTCAGAGAAAAATGTCAATTTAATGCTGACAGCAAAAAAAGGATGTCAGTCTAATTAGATTTTTTTTTTGTTCTGTCATGCTCCTGATCCTATCTAAGTACTCCTCTGAAAAAAAATTTGATCAATGATGAAGGCACAATTATACAAACCTTAACATTCACTCTAAACGTAGCTATGCAAAAAAGGGAGAGGGTAGGGAAAACAAAGGTGAAGTATATTTCTCTTCAAATAATTAGGTCAGTTTATTTTCCAACAGCCATATAAATTTAAAATAGGAAACAACAATAATACAACTATAGAATCTAGGTTTTCTTTCAAAGCAGCAGCATATAAAACATATAAAAGCTAAAACCTCAGCACAAGCTTCAAAAAAACAAGGACTGAGTGAATTTTGCCAAAGACATGAAACTCACAAAATACAGTACACAAAAATACTGGAATGCATAAGATATAAAGCTACACATTTTAGGTAAAGAAAGACATTGTAAAGTATACAAAATCTGCAAAATTAAACCATTGGATTTGGGGGAGAGTACCATGAGTACAAAGAAGTTGGCAATTAATACTCGTAGATGGAGAGAAGAAAGTGGCAGTTTTACATTTAGCGTTCAGTTTTCAGGTTCACGACTTCACTTTCTTAGCATCTTTTTTTCCAGAGTTCTCAGTAGCCACATCTGCTTTTCTCTTCTGTGACTAAAAAGGGGGGAAAAAAAAGTTATAAATTCAATGAAATGGTAGTGTTATAGCAAAACAAAAAAAAAAAACCAACACACCAAAAAAATCACCACCCAAAAAAAAACCAACCACAAAAAACAACACACAATTGAAGTACATGACTATTCAAAAAGAAGATAAGTGACTTTAATGTATTATATATTTCAGTTCGCCTTTGTAGGATGTAATGGAAGGGCAAACAAAAATCCCAGATTTAAACACTTAATTCTGCTACCCTTTTTATCTTCTTGAAATCATTACATGGTCTCAATGGTACAGGTGCCACACATACCATGAATTGGATGAAAAGATCGGGACCTTGACTTATACACAATTCTGTTCTAAAGATGACAACTTTTCAAAATAAAAGCAGCACTTATTTCTTCCTCTAGGAACTACTATGTAGGGGAGGAATAGCAATCTGAGATTAAAGGAAACATATGATGTAAATATGTAGATAGAAAGAGGGCAGTGCTACGTTTTCTTAAGAAGAGTCTTCCTCTGCTACTTAAACTAAAGACTCTTCTCAAAAAAAAAAAAATAGCCCCAAAATACTATGAATTGGGAATACCTACATAAAATCTAGGAGAGCTGTGAATAGACAAATATTTCAGTTTAATCTCTCAACTAATGATTTATAATTGTAGCCACTGGTTGTTCTAATATCTTTTTCATTTTGTAACAAAATATAATTGAATTCTGCCCCACTAGAAGTAACGTAAGTGCTGCTAAACATACTGCTGTAACTTTTGCTCCTCTTTTCTTCTTTTCAGCTCTTTCTTTTTCCTCAATTTCCATATTTTCTTTTTCTATTAATGATATGAGAGTATTGCAGCGTCTCTGAAATTCCTAAGGAAACAGAAAACATCAGATTCTCTAAATAAATTACACAAATTCTCTCATTTACATAAATATGTTCAAAATTCTTGAATTCCAAAGTACTTAAGTTTTCCAAAAACATTCAATATTCACGTACTAATAAGATTAGCTTAGTTATTTTTCATCTGTCTTTACCTTAGTGTAACCTTCTTTATAAACAGAGAGAGATTTACCGAAATACTCAACTTCCTGACAAGGAGTTTTCAGGATTGTCTGTATCTTCTAAACCGAAACCCCTAAAGAGTGATCTGATCTTTCATCTTGTCTAGATGAAGCGAATTATAGCCTGCCAGCATACTACGCCAGAATTTAGAAAAACAGGTCTTCAAGCATATCTTTAAAGCAGAGAGAAAAGGAATCAAAGCTACCTTAAGCAATACTTTTCTGTGGCACAAAGACTTAATTTTTTGTGATAAGACACTGTAGAGCTCCAAACTGGAAAAAATCTATCCAGTCTTAAACCATGAACTCACTGTTGTATTTTTAGTCAAACAGCACCCAAAAGGTAGTAGGCCCTAAATACTTTTAGCATCAAGACTTCCAAGCCATCTGAAAATGATCAAGTTTAAATACCATAAGATCATTTATACATTAAAAAATATTTCCAATACAACTCTAAAACTATCTGCATTGCAGTTAACAGCTGGTTTGGTTAACAGAACTTGGTTAACTGGGACAGTTTCTTGTATCTCATATCGAAAAAAAAGATCTCTTACCAAATACATAATAGTACTCATTTTTATTATAATTATTCAGTATGTTCTATGTATATTGAGAACAGTGATTCCATGGGCTTTTCTTTCCAACTCAAAGCAGGAAACTTTCTTCTGCAGAAAAAAAAGCTGGAAAAATATGTCTTGTCTCTATTAAATTCAAGGAAGCAATTGTTGAACCACAAGCTATCCTAGAATTACCTAGTAGCATAAATCTTAACCTACAACTGGTCTATTTGCAATGAAGTGAACAGGTGACCTTTTTGCCCAGGAATTAGTCTCTATTTTCTCAGCATCTGTAACCTGTATATTGCCTCAGCCATCATGTTACATGATGGAAAACGATGCAGCCTGCACACTGTCTTGATCCTGAACGTTCTGAAACAGTAAAGCATATGACTCATCTTTGAGACATTAATACCCTCAAGCTTAACCACATTCCTTAAGTTCCACAGTTTCCATGAAAGGTGCTCCATGGCCTTGGGTAAAAGCTGTGTAATTCAGAATGGATGCAGAGAATCCTGCCACCACATGATTATTGTTTTTAACACCAAAAAGAAAAAAAAATTTCTTCTTTCTTTTCAACTCTCTGCTGGAAACATTCCAGTCTCATCCATGTAGTTTTGCAAACACAGTATAGTAAGAGTCATTTCTACCACATCTATGTAAAAGTAAGCCTACATCCCAGCACAGGTTTAACCACAAATTAGGGCACCATGCTTGTACCCTGGAATGTGACAGTCCTGCTGGAGCTAAAATATTCTCACTTCAACCAATAAAAGCCCAGAAATTCTACCCACACAACAGTTTTTAAAACTTGAGTGTAAGCCATCCCAACATACATTGCATCCCCAAACATAGAACCAAAGAGAGGCTCTATCCCCAAAACCTACACTCTATAGACGAATAGAAATGATAAAAGACTGAAGTAGAAAGATGATTGTCAATATGTCAGAAACATTGTACATCATTTAAATTTGGGTACATTGCAGTCAGACTTAGGAGCTGTAGGTAAAGACTGATGGCAAGCTGTCATCTGTCAGCTAGATCTTTTCTAGTATATGAGAAACTAGTTTGTGTTAAATTCAAAACAAGCAATTAATCAGAAAGGACTAAGAAATAACCTTGATCCATTTGCCTAAGACACTAAGAAAAATCCTCCTCTTTCCTGGGGAAAAATGCTTGCATAAATACATACATTTATTAAAGTGTGCAGGTCCATGGTTAGACTATCCAGATGGACTACTACTCCAGAACGACATGCTATGGACAGAGCATGGACTCAAAAAAATTTTCTGTGGAGAATCACAGAAATAGTTGACAATAAGATATGACATGCACACAGGTTTCTTCTACGCCTACCATCAGAAAGAATCTGCGTGATTAATCCTACACTGAGCTACTGAAATCTCAATATGGACTGATCCATTCCATTTTATTACTATAAAAATACACTTAAGAGTTTAAAATGCCTTGCACCTTTAGAGAAGAGATTTTATTCAGTGTGGCCTGATACTTTTCTCTTTAGAATGGAAAGAGAGAAGATGTACTTTGCTCACCCCTTCATAGCTATAAAGACTAGTATTGCAATAAATAAGATGGGAGCACTGAACCATCACCTTCTGCATGACTGAAGCCAGAGATGCTGACTTGGGAGTGAAAGTAGTCCTAAGCTCTGTCAACAGGACCGTATATTCCTGTATTTACAAAGGAGTTATTTGTCTTATACTGGGTAGGGTTTGCAAAAAGGTAAAAGAGAATATGCATAATTTATGACTTCAGAAAACAAACACATGATTCACTGTGGCCATGATATTTTGCATTCTTCCTGCATGGACAGAAATAAAAGAACAATAACAACTAAACCTATAAATTTAAACCTCCGTGCCGAGTTAAAAAAAAATAAAATAAATACAATTTTAGGCACTCTCAACCTCTTTAAAAACTTACATTTTGGGTAAACCATTTGAGTTTGGAATAAATAGATGAAGCAGAATTTTTGTTTTCCAAAGAGAAATCTTCAGAAGAAGAAACAAATGAGAACATGGAAGAGAAATTAGCTATTTATACGGAATCCAAGAGACATCTAGTGGTTAGTAGAACACAAAGTTTTCTCGAAGAGCCTGATAAGTCCTTTTCAGAATTATGCCACCCTTTCTATCTTGTTTCCTATCAGTTTGAATGATCACATGTGAGTTTTAGTATTCTAAGAAGCTTTATCCACTTTCACTGAACTTATTATTTACGCATTTATAAAGATTTGTAATTATACTTGGTTCACTATCCTTAGTATCAATTGACTTTCCAGCACACTTCTTCATAAAAATTACTAACCTAGTGCAAAATAGACCCATAGAAATTAATACTTCCACAAATCTCAGGATATTTGAATACATAAAATATATCAGCGATTGGCAGTTATAAATTACTAAACTATACATATCATGACAATTTAAAACACTTAAGAAAATTAAACACATGTTGAAAGTGAAAGATTACTTTAGCTTTGTATTTTCATACTATTCTTTTTCAAGTGTGTAATAGCAGAAAAACTAAAAATATTAATATTAAAGGATAGAATTTTAAGAGAAAACATAAGCCAAAAGATTCACTACATTCTCAGTGCCTCAATTTCAGCATTAGATGCCACAGAACATATTTCTACACTTTAGCAAATGATTCCTATCCCCTTTAAAAAGAAAATTATACTGAACATAAGGATCTGCAAGAAGATTTAAACTGAATATTTAACTCTACCCTTGACTTCACTATACGTCAACTAATATTAAGTGTTGAGCTACATTTTTAATTTCTAGTACCCGTTTCTATGATTTACTTAAATGGATTCCTTCATAGACAACTTACAAGAAACTTCATACTCGACTAAATATTGGAGGTTTCTCTCTTCATGGACATAATTTTAAAATCTGGTATTTCTTCAGACATTTTAGCAAGTAAAGCTTCTAATTCTTTTTAATTAAGGGCTAACTGCTGCACTATCCAGAAACACTTTAATTGCTGAAATATCAAGTACAAATTGTATTGCATAATTATAAGTAGTACTGGGAAAAGCAAATATTCCCACCTGTTCAAATATACATTTTAAATATTTTATCTTATGTTTTATTTATTCTTAGTACAGTACCCAGAACTCTGGAAGAACATTTTATAAACAAACCCAGAGGCCAGGAAATGAAGACAGTAAACAATAACGCAGAGTGGTTCTGCAATTGCTAGACTAAACTACAAAAAAACTCCAGATTTGCATACAAAATGACATTTAAGTTACATGACTGCAGCATAGCATTCAATTAGAAATTTGCTTACGAGACAATGGGGACAATCTATGACAGCTGTATAAGGGACAGTGTGCTCCACTCTTTCGTATCAGCCATGACCAATATGGTTTTGTATTCAATCAGACAAAAAAAAAAGTTCCAGCTCTCGCTCACTGCAAATGAGTAAGATGAAGTTATTTCCGTATTATAAAAAAAATTTTGAAGTACATTTTTCCCATATAAATATGTTCACATGAAAATGCATGTGTGTGTTTCTTAAATAAGGTGCACAGACTTACAAATTTTACTCATAAGAAAAAAGAACTGAATCAGGGGAGACCTGTGCAAAAATTCCAGGGCAGAGCTAACAGCTTTTTATCATTAAGAGTCCCATATTCTAAGGTTGGTACCTACACAGCCTATTATTTGCAACTACCAAAGCTTCTGTTAGTGTTATCAGTTCCCACTTAATGACTAAATTAAAAAAGAATTACTCAGCTCTTCAGAGAAAGGAAAAAAACCAGCTGAAATTCAGAGTACTAGCCTACTTGCTATCAAACTTGTATTATATTCTCTAAGTATGAACAAAATCTTCAGAAAAGTGTAACTAAAAAAAAATTTAAGCACTTGCATGTGATATTCACAACTTATTCACAACTACAAAGGGCATTTTAAACCAATTGCTTCAATGATTAATTCTTACATGAATCACTAAATTTCCTCATGCTTTTAGAAATTAAGTACCAATGTTAGGAAAGCTGTTCTCTTCTCCCAGTATATATTTCAGATGTTTTCAATCTTTAATATTGTCCAATAATTCTGAAAAGCAATCATATTTTAAGAGACATTGTTTGGTAAAACTTTTAGTTTGCAATAAAAGTAACAAGGATATTTGTAAGTATAGTCTACCTCTTGCATTAATCCCTTCGGGTAACATGGGACTTCAGCTAGGCAGGTTTTCTAATCTGTTTGTTTCAGCTGTATTGTGGTGTTTGCTGTACTAAGGGAAAAGGTTATTGTATTAAAAACTATAAACGAAAATAAAAACTGAAGTTATTCTTTCAGCATTTGTCTCCTAGACTCCAATATTCTGGCACAAATCCAAATTTTATGGGATGGTGCTTTAAAAAAAGGAACAAGATACTTCATATGGCAACTTAGTCCATGTAACTGATACCTACCATTGCAGTTCTAGATTTGATAAACCAGTCAAATCTGAACTGAGGAGCATTGCGCACACACTGCCTTAGTTCCTCGTACACATTTTCTTTGTCAAAGCCCATCTTGTGTAACATGCATATCAAAAATCTGTCTTCCTCTTCTGTGTAATTTTTCCCTTTGTTTGTTCCATATTGAATACGCAACTGATGAAAAGGTGCTTTATACCTTGCAATCTAAATGCAAAATAAAAAATAAGGACTATTAAACTTACAATATTACATCAAGGAATTATTACATATTAGTGTAGATTACTGTTACATGGTATACTACATGTGCTATATATATATATAGCACTCCCACACTCAACTATTCCTTTTCTGAAGGGATTTGGAAGAAGTCAGCTACAGAAAACAAAAAACCTGCGACGATTACTTTGGCATCGAGGGCTTTCTTGATACTGATTCTCCGTTGAATTCGTGCCTCTCCTCGTTCAATTTGAGCCATAATCCTCTCAATGTCCTGTAGTTCATTACAACGTTCCCAGAAAACAGCTAAAAATGCAAAACATATTTTGTAAAATAAAATATTTTCTTCTACTCTTACTACTTTACTCAGCTGAGGCACTCCAGCAAAAAAAAAAAAAAAGGAATGCAGTTTGTGGTTCCGTTAAATCTTCAAAGATTTGATAATACTCTCCCTTTTACTACGCTATCCAAGAAATAAACTTGCACAGACACTTTATTCAATGTCTTTAAAAGTTAACTGTAAGCAAAGGTTTAGTAACAACTGTAGCAAAGTTAACATTCAACATAATTAACTGTAATCATGTAAAACTGAAAAAATTACTTTTGAGGATAGCTTTTTGTAACAATGGTGAAGCAGGATAGAGCTGCTAGTCCAGCCACGAAACATTCATATTTCAGTTTTCACTAGCTATCTCTAAGGTCAGAGACTACTTAGTCTATCTGTTATAAAAGCTAGTAAGTTGTAGCTTCTCCAGTGACATCTTTTTGCTAACCCAAAATAAATGCAACACTTTGAAGGGAACTCTGGTGGCGCTCTTCCTTTTAAGCTATAGGAAGAACATTGCAAAGTTCAATTTTATGAAGGGTTTTAGTAAAATTAAATCCAAGGATGAAAGAGGAAGACTCCTGTACAAATTAAAGGGCATTGTATAAATACAAAAAATAAAGATACAGTGTACTAGCTAAAACAACAGATATACTCACAGCATAAAGAATCATGTTGCCACTATAAGGGAACTTGATGATTCCACAAGACCATGTTATCAATGTATATTAACTATGCCAAGTTCTAAATTTTGACTAAGGAGGGATAAGGGCAGCTGAATGCCTATTTATACACTGCAAATTCAATCTTTTTAAACAGAATTAAGTCTTCTGAGAAGAACCATCATCTACTTTTTTAAAAAAATTATTCTTCTACACATCCAAGTTCTATGTCTTGTAATTTTAAAAGAACACGTAGCAAAAATGATGGTGATATCACGTGATTAAGAAATACATTTCAAAATATCACAAACCTGAATACTCAATGACCTCCTCAGGTGACTTTCCTTCCACTTCACGGGCAATATTGTCTATATCGTCACGACCATATTTCTCATTAGCTTTAATAAATTGGTTAAAATCTCTTTTATTCCAGTTTGTAAAACCCTGTAAGCAGCAAGAGATCAAGAAGGCATTACTAGGTAGAAGGGAAACATTTTGCAAAATTTTGTCCTATGTACGTACCATCTGCTCCAACTGGCAAAGCCTCCACAATGTCACAGTTACAGTGGTTAATAGTCTTTCAGGATTTCCATAAACTTGCATTAACCAGGATTTATTATTGAATCATCAAAGTCTAAAGAGTTATTTTTGTGCGTGATTCCACATGCATTAGTAAGAGCTTTTTACTTTTCTTTCTTTTTAAACTTTTAACATGGTATTTCTCCAAAGAAACAAGCTCAATGACAGGTTACTGTAATTTTATTTAAGTCACACTTTAGCAGATACAAGCAACAAATGTCTTAGGAGTATAGAGTGCACCAATGCAAGTGTCATTACAAGTTCTTAGAGTAGTGAACGTATCTAAAGCAAGAGCTCCTACTTCAGATGTTTACAAACCTTGAACCAGACAAACAGTTGGATGAAAGCATAAGTATGTCAAGAAACAACCTCTAGTCCAAAAAAGATGCAATCAAATGGAAACTCTATAGCACTGTCAAACAAAATTTGTTATGTACCAAAGAAATGAATCCAAAACAGAACAACAGTTAAGTGAGATGCAATGCACAAAAACATCATCCAAGAATGAGACATTACAATTTAAAGACAGAGAAAGGAGAAAACATCAAGAACAAACAAACAAGAAAATCACATGCCTGAACATGAATTTGTACTGCATTGAGTTTCTTTCATCACAGAAATACATTTACAAGGAACTCTGTCAGTTCTCCAGCTGAATAAGCTCACTCCACAATTAGATAGCATCTTTACAAGTCTAATATAGACAATACAAACATTTCTTTTTAATCATTAACAGAAGTACTGACATGCATATCAGCACCAGTTTAAATACTTCCTCTGCTATAAACAGGTGAAATTAATAGTCAAATTGTGACCTTGCAAATTTCTTCTCACGGTACACTATGCCCAATTCTTTTACAGAAAATTTTCTGAATCAAAAAATCCTGTTACTTTTGAGACACATCTTTTTCCTTAACAATTAGCTTTTAATAAGCCTGCTGAGTAGGATAACAGTCCAAAAAGTCAAGAAAGTAGCCAGCAAACAGGGATTCAGTCCCGGTATAAAAGAACATGCCTAACAACCCAATTGGGACAAAATTCATGGATGTGACACGTCTTATACATTTCTGTAAACACTGTATATGTTGATAGAGGCTTGTCCTCTCTAATTCAAACCCGTTTTGATAAAAAAAACATGCGAGGTAGATGCACTAACTGGATTTCTGCGTGTATTGCTGGGTGGTGCATCTACTCTACAAGTCCTTGCCTCAGAAACGTTGTAGACATGCAAGGAAATAGTAGGTGACCAAGACAAACTTGTTCAAGGACAGGAAAGGTCCCTCAAAGCAAAACCAAGCAAAATCATTACATGTTGCATGCTTTCTTCTTCCTATAATATCAGTGTATATTTATCATTATTAGTATTTATATTCCATACCAGTAAAAAAAATATGATTAAATACTTCAGCTGGTTTTATTTTACCTGTGTTAGCAGCTTTTCTTTCTCTTCAGTTTCCTCAGTATTCAGAGGCATAGACTCATCTATCTTCTTTTGTTCCTCTTTTTGTACCTGAGCTGCATTTGGGAGGTCAGGATTCCTGGGGACCTAAAATCCAGGGTATCAATAAGCAGTAGTGCAGCAATGTTATTAATGAGACTGTATGCTTTTCTATCAACCTTGGTTTACAATTTATAAGCAATTTATAATATTAGATCTCAAAGGACTGATACAGTCCACACCCACTAAGTATTTGTTGTCACAGAACAAAAAAACCAGACCCAAACAACAACAAAAAAAACCACCACCACCCCACACCTTGGCTACCCTGAAGAAGCCAAACTGTAATAAAAATATTTTTTAAAATAACTATCAGAATATTTTCATCAGTATCTGCAAAACTGAAAATATCATCCTCCAAGACAAGTTGATGTATCAAATACTGTCATTTATCTATGCTTGTTCCTTCTTGTCTCACAAGTTCTTAATGTAAAGTTTATCTTCACCTGTAACAAAAGCATCCTATTCACTTTTTCTTTAAGAAAATTCAGTGAAAAACACTGTAGAACACATGTAAATGGTAAAAGACTTTTTTTCCAACTATTACACATTAAAGCACTGATCTGTACAACAGTTACCAAATGCATTTTACCTAGATTTGAATCTTATTGCTTAAACCCTTCCTCTGAAAAGTAGGACTAGAATTTGTCCAATGTATGTTAAAATTTTGTTATGCCCTGTACCCACCACTTCTACACACAATGACTTAAGGATATTGTAAGAGGCAGAGCCTCACCTAGTGTAAGCTGTCACAGCTCACTGCTTTCAGTGGCACTATTCATTAGCTCTCTTAAATCCCTCAGTTTATAATGTTTTATAACTACAGTGAAACACTCACTTCTGCACACACTGCCAAAGTAAGGACAAGACAGACAACATCATGTAAACAAGGCCTAGCAACATTTTATCTGCCCCTCTCCACACTGACACCACTTTAATGTTTGTGACCTTTAAACTCTGTATTACAATTCCATGGCACACAAACAGGTCAGAAATCAGTATCCAGTAAAGACTTTGCAGACCTTACATATTTCTGCAGCAAAAGGCAAAGGAAGTTAAGAGCTGTTTTTAACATCCGGCCAAGAAATTTTTTTGGCTTTGGTGGTTTAAGTTAAGACTAACGCATAAAGCTTCGTCTCTACCTATTTGATACCTTCTGATATTGTTTATGGCAATCTTCAGTTTTAATAAAACTCTCTTCACATGGAAAGTTATACTTCTGTTTCAAAGCAGAACAAACTTAATCATATCTGTCAGTTTCACCACCAGCAAACAGTCATACGAAGTTTTTAAGATAACAAGTATTCATGTTCCACCTATCTAGTCTGACAGATTTCATTAACAGGACTGAAATATCTCTCTTTTTACATGCATATTGTCAACATTAGCAATTCTCTCATCCTTATTTGTTGGAGCATTAATTGAATAGTTTCCTTCCTGAAGCTAATTATAATTCCTTTCATTCTTATCTTAATTCTATCCTGCCATCTGCATAAAATTCTTTTTGCTATAAACTAGATTCAAAGACACCTTCTGCTTATTCTTAAAAATATGTTTTGCCAATATTAGTTCTACTCTTTTGCAACACCGATTTCCCATCCGTTGCTTTGTATGACACGTTTATGTTCTCCAGCACATTTTATACGTGATTTCTTCTTGCTGCAACCTGCCATGAAACATGGGGCTTTTTAAAATAAGTTACATGTCTGGAAGTAGGGGATCCATTTGATTTACTCAGCCAGTACTGGCACAAGTAATGAAAGTCAACATCGAAACAGAATCTGTGTTTTCTGCTTGTCCAGTAATGTCAGCAGGGAAGACAGAGAAATTCAGCTAAGGCATAGTAGGGAAAAAAAAGTCTGTAGTATGGTTTTCTTTTTGTAGTAGTAATATATCCAGACTTCTCCACACCTTTAAATATTTCAACTCCCAGCAAAATGCAAGGAAAATTGATGTAACTTTACATAACTTCATATCAACAGCAAGTCAACTTCAATATTACCTTAAGTTACTTTCTGCACAAGATATACAAAAGCTATAACGAAAAAATCATACCCTGGAAGGTGATCTTATATAAGCCAAAAATTATTTTCCCACCTTAGACCACATATCACACTTTTGTTTTTGAGAAGTATATGAAGCATCAGAACTGTCTTTCTTTTTTCTACTCTATTTTATTGTTAGGAACCCACCACAAAACACAAAGCTACACAGATATAAAATTTTTAATGAAGGAAGGAATAACAGATTGCTTTTTCTGTTCCGCAGTGGAACAGAAACAGGGTAGTAGAGGTTTTAAGCCATTTCCTTCACAATAAGAAAAGCACTTTTCAAAAAATAAGACCAGAATAAGATATTTTTTTAGTTGCCATCTCATTTACGTTATTTATCTACTATCGAGGTTGCAGTAAATCTGCAGAGAGGAATACAAATACATTTCACTAATTTGAAGAGGAAAAAAAAAAAGCATTACCTTATATCCTATAGTCTTACGATAATACAGAATTTCTTTTTCCAGAAGTTCAAATAACCGTGGTGGGAAGAACTGGAAATCCTGAATATTTGGTTGTTTTGGAGGTCGTGGAGCCTTGAAAAATACACAAATATATTAACATTATATAAGCTTGATTTCTGTGCAATTAAACTGCCATAACTCAGCAGCAGTGGCAACCTAGCACTTTGTAAATATGTTCATTTTATTACCAGTATAGGGTGAGAGCAGGGGATGCAACATTGGAGAGAAGAAGAGCAAAAGAACAACATAAAAAGTCCTCCATACTTGCCAAATTCTTACCTTTGGGACTTTTGGTTCACTAACACGTAGGGCTTCTCTGAAATAAGCATCAACTGCATAATTAGCTTTGCGTTCTCGTTTTGGAGGTTCTATCCATTCCATCATGCTCAGCTACACGCAGAATAGAATAAAAAAATATTAACTGTGGTTTCCTAAAGTCACAAGAATAATGATTAATGTGACACTGCAAAAGAGGAACATATTTCCGCACAGCAAGTCTAAGTGTTGTGGTCAACAATTTGGATACTACAACAGAGCTCAAAAATAAGCTAGAAATTATAGCCTATTTTAACACATAAAAGATAATACACAAGTAAGGCAGTGTGGTGGCATGGATAGATCCTTTTACAGTATTCTACTTACTTCAGACACCTGAGTAAGGTTATGATTCTTTCTACCAAAACATAATGGAAGGACTGCGGACCTGGGCTCTGAATTCTAAAATATCTTGTGATATGAATGAATTGCTTCTCCTCCAAATATCACAATGAATAACCTCTACAGAAGCTACAACATTGGCAAAAAAAAAATCCATTAGCAGCAAATTAATCTTAACTAAATTACGTGAATGAAAGTTACTACAGCATATTTGAAGACTATGCTGTATTTAGCTGGCTTCTTGTAATGAAATTATCAACAGAAGAAAGAATCTTATGTATATACGCACACCCCCCACTCTATTCTCATTAAATATTTTATTTTTCTAAATGTTTCTTCAAAATTGGTAAGAAACCTGGGTTAGAAGGGCATTCAATAGTTAACAAATAACAGCTCACACATCTGATTCCAGATAAGGCCTTAAGGATATCTTGACTATACATCCCATACAAAACAGAGACACAGAGGTAACATTGTGGGACCCTGAGCAATACCTCTTTGTTTGGATGATCCTTCTATAACTAGGTAAATCATTGTACAAACAGTTTGCATTAATGTTGTGACTACAACCTTCACTGCAAAAAAGACTTAAGTCCAAGTTCCACATATAAAATCATTATCAGGCCTGGTTTTTTCCCCCTCAGTTATGTGGCAGTAAAATAATACTGACTGCAGCAGTATAGTAGGATGCAACATAGTATTTTTGCTGCAGAAAGGATACAATTTGAGCAATATTATCAGATTTTACCATGAAGAAAAACAGTGGGGCTGAAAGCTAATTTAACATAAAATCAAAATATTGATGCTTCTGCAGAACTTAGTGAATTTTTCAGTAGCTCCTTACTTCTCTAAAATAACCTTTATAGCCATAGCATTTCTAGTATGGCGTTTATGCTTGCACCTCTAAACTAAAGTCTTAAAGACTGAAAAAAAATTACCTTTTGTTTTTCTCTATAATCTTCACCTTCAAAGTTGTATAAGCTCATCTCTGTGTCCATAGTGAAATTTCGTAAGGAGCTCTCCCCCATTTTCTGCAATCGTTCATTCATTTCAGCTGTCTAAAAATACAGGAAGATACTTTTAGGCTCACTCAAGTTGTTTTATCTTTTCTGAAAATAACAGCTTTCATCATTATTAAAACATTCTCAATGTCTTTTTCTGCTTTAAACTTTTACTTCCATTTTTCTTGTAAGGAGAGACGCCCATAGTGCTTTTCAATTTTGAACAATCTGACTCCAAGACTTTCCATTAAACTAAATTTATTATGTTGGGATGTAGCCCTACAACTGTATGATTTAACTTTTAAATTTAAACGAAATTTATGCCCAGCTCTTTGGAGCTGAAATGGTAGTTCATTTTTCCACAGAGCCACCTATTCCCCACTAAAGCTCCATAAAGGTTTTGTATCTATTAGAATTGTTGGCATAAAATTTACATCTTTCTAAAAGCCTGAAACATAAGCAGTGCTTAGGATATGGTGCACACAGTCTGAACTTTGAAAATAGTTATAACTCACTAATTCTACTCCTTCAAAACTTTCATAAGCTTTAAAATACTTACTAATAGTAAAGTAATAATTGGGCATTAAAATACATTTACATAATCAGATTTCATTTCTATTTTGTGCATATAGATTTAATGTTTGACACATTTCAAATTCCATCCAAAACTGTTCTCTAACCTTCTTTTCACCTCTTTCTAAAATAGTTGTTATATCTTCTTCTGTCAGCTCACTATCTTTGGAAGCAAAAACATGCGTGGCTCCATGCCGGATCATCTGCAGCATTTCATCTTTTGCCAGTTTGTTAGACTGTTGATCTATGAGTCTTCCTAAAATTAGAAGAAACATGTTGAAAGTTATAATACAAGAGTTCCAGAAGGACCATGTAAACAGTGGATTTTTTTTTTTAGTTCACTGGCAGAACAAGAAAGGAAAAACCACACAGAAAAAATTACATTTCACTTGAGCTGAAAATAAAAGCAAATTGGGAACTTCGGGGGAAAATAAAGAAAAAAAAAAACACACAAAAAAACCAACTTTGGATCAAGCCATAACAAAGAATGTTTCACATTCAGATAATTCAAATTTTATGTTTAAGATCTTACTCTTACAAAGTTAGCTGAACTTTTAAGATCAACATCTTATTTCAAGATAAAAAATGACAAAGTATTCTGCAGTAACCATTAAAAAATACTTAAGATCTTTAAACACTCACTTTACTGATTTCAACCCAAATCTCTGAATATTTTTCCCCAAATTCTAATCTCTGTCCCAAAACTTCACTTAACTCATCTCTTTACACACCATCAAAATTTTGACCATCATTCTTTCAGTAGCCCACTCTTTTGGAAATACAACCAACCTTAAAAACTTAGCTTGAGAACCTTAGTTTTTGACAAACTATTCTTCCAAGAGCTTCTAAACAAAGACACACAAAGGAGTTTTAATGTTCAGTAAATTCATATGTGGTAAAAAGCACACCAATGTAATTATTTTTATCTGTCATGGAACGTACCTTTTTTCTTTTTTTCCTTTTTAACGTATCACAAAAGTCAAGTAACACCTATTCAGGTGTAGTTTGCTTTCCTCATTTAGAGTCTTAGTATAAGTCTATGTCCACATTATTTAGGAAAACAGATTTTTTCAAAAATTCCAGCTGAACAAGTAACTTATACATTATAGTTTCTTATGATGATTTAGTGTACTGCTATTATACACAAGGCCTGCTTTCTCTCATACTGTACGTTTGTACAGTTATTTAACCCATACTTAAAGGGACTGAACAATTCTGTTGCAGACAAACATACATAGCAGTTGATACCTTGTTGTATAACTATAGAGTCCAGTCTCAGTTTTATTTCAGCTCTTTCTACAATCCTCTCTTCAACAGTATTATCAGTGATTAGTCGAAACACCCGTACTGGTTTCTTTTGACCAATACGATGCGCACGATCCTAACAAACATAAATCAATGAGTGTTCAGCAACAAAAACTCACAAGCAATAGACAGTTAGCTTGCACAGACAGCAGACTGAAACTAGCATGTATTTCTTGGTCCCTTGCTTATTCAAGAGTATACAAAAACATAAAACCAGTATAATAATATTTACTTATATCTGGCTATTACACCTTTTAAGTTTGGTGTAACAGTAATAAACACATCTACCTCATTGTAAATGAAGATAACTGAATGTCTGTCTAGACTGCAGTTGTGAAGTGGAGATACAACAGTATATACATACACACATCTGCACTGCTTTCAAACTAATTCAGTCACTTCGCATAAGTATTGAAACTTTGGCATCCCTAGCTTGAGCATATTAATTCCACGGGCAAAGCCCATGCAGCCACAGCTTCAATACTGTAGTTGTCCCAAGCTAGCTACATTAAAGCATCAATATGCAGCTCACATAGTACAGGTACAATACACAGCAAATGAGGTTATATGACGACTAACATACTATACTTATTTGTAACAAAACTTGTGTTTATTCTCTCTGGAAAACACAAATAAAAATATTATTTTGTCCTCTTGCATAAAAAAAGTTAAACAACTAGCCTTCAAACATGCTGGTACCAGGATTTTCTGACTGTCCTTTAAACATGAGCTGTTAAATCTTTTACTCTCCTGCATAATATTAATTTCTTTCTGAAAATCCTACTAAAGCTCACAAATCACACTCATCAGCTTCCAGGAAGTCAGTCTACTATTGGTAGTCAGCATGCATATTAAAAGGATGAGTTATTCACAGTAAATATTTGATGTGTCTAAATGCATTAAAAAACAAAAAAAAAAAACCAAAAAACCAAACCACAGAACAAATAATCCACCCCCAATCATGCAAGAAGGATCATGGGATTTTCATTCCACATGAAACAAATTGATTTTTTTTTTTTTTTCTTTTTTTACATTCAGCACTCAGAAAGAGAAGATTTTAGTATGTTTAACCCAAAGATAAGTGGTTCTTCTCCCTGGCATCACCACCGAATGATTTTACACTTGTGCAGAAACATGGTGGGTTGCAAAAGCATAAGCTTCCCAAAAGGGAGGAATATAAAGCTGCATGCTTTTAATTCTTTGCTATTATTTTGGAAACAGTCCTCTGTTATTCATTTACTGTTGTCTTCTGGAAAGACAGAATTAAGAATAATTGGATAAACAATATTGATACACCATTTTGACATAAGTAATCTTATTCAATTATGAAATTAAGACAGATATTTACAAAGAAAAATCTACAGTTTCTTCCACAATTCTGTTCATGCCCTTTTTATTCAATTCCTTAGTTTCTTGGTATTAAATACAAAAAGTAAAGAAAAATAACAAAAACACAAGTTCTGGAAACACTTATACAAAATAGAACAATGACAACTTTAACAAATGATTGCATATTAGGGAGTTAACTCACCATGGCTTGCAGATCTACTTGAGGGTTCCAATCTGAATCATAGAGAATAACCACATCAGCAGTTGCCAAATTAATTCCAAGACCTCCAGCTCTGGTACTTAGCATGAAAATGAATTTACTGCTGTTGGGAGCATTAAATGTGTCTATTGCTTCCTAAAAGAAAAAAAAGTGTCATTAAAGTATCACAGTTTTCAAACAAGCTTCCAATATGCTGGTGGCTTTTCAATGACATTTCTCTGAAATTTACAGTATATTCACACCAAAACCAAATTTTTACAGAAGGAAGAAACTGGAGATTTGCACAGGTGGAAAAATCCATTCTGACTCCACAAAATATTACATTTTTCATTTAGTTGAGGAACAAATGAAACCTACTTACTGTGGACTTTGGTTAGGAAAAATATATAACCTTAGCAGCCTTTTTAAACTGTAGCATTTTTGCTTTAAACAATGATGTAGCTACTTATACATATATGTAAATAATAACGTCTTCATCATCTAATATGTAAAACAAAGACATTTCTTGCTTATATACAGCTTTCTCACCTCTCTTTCTTCATGTGGTGTCTGTCCATCAAGTCGGCAGTACTCATACCCACGCCACATGCAATAGTCTTCCAAAATATCCAGTAAGCGAGTCATTTGACTAAAAAGTAGAACTCTGGAACCTGACAGAACAACACAGAAGGTTTTATCATTGGGTTTATGGTTTCACATGAATCTTACCACAAAGCCTACTACAGAGCGTAAGAATACATGTGAAATATTCTGTACTATGCCTAACTTAACTAAGTCTTTCTTCTGAAGTTACTTTTCTGGTATTGATTTAACTTATCCTCAAGACAGGTTATTTGATAATTTATGCAGAAGAAATACACAGCTGAAGAAACAGAACACTTAAAACCATGGTAAGATAATTAGCTGACAGCTGATGTGCAGAAACTAATCCTCTCATCAGAAATTTTCTTAAAGACAGCAGAAGGGACGCTCTGCTCTTCCTTTCCTTCTACACCTCCATATTACTAGTCTTCCTCATCATTCCTGTAAGACTTACTTCCTGCCATATGTTAAGATCTGCAAAAAAATTATTTTCAACAAAAACCTCACTGGAAGTAATGAATGCATTCACTGGAGGAAAGACAAGAATGAACCTATGCAATTTTTGAAAGGCAGTTTTACTTACAACGAGCATTCAAATCACTACTGTTCATAAAGAGTACCCACCTTGCTCTCTGAGTTTTGCTAGCAGTTTATCCAGAACTAACATTTTACCACTGTTAGTGATGAGATGCGTGTCAGTGGTGTAAGGAGGGCCCGGCTCAGCACCATCAAACAGGTAAGGATGGTTACAGCATTTCCGCAGCTGCATCAGGATATTCAGCAGACGCATCTTATCCATTTTCCCAGCGGAATTCAGGATATCAATATCTTTCATCAGGATCCTTGTATACCTGAAGTTTTACAGGCAATTTTGAACAGCTCTCAGTTTTTATTTGATATTTAAAACACGAACGAAACCCTGCAATATCCCAATTACTTATTCTGGATGTGGGAGTTTGCTTTGTTTATATAATAATGAGCTATATTATGAAACTTGGCAAAAATGTCTGACTGATAATAAGGATTTATAAATCCTTACCTAAACATGAAAGGCAATTTCTCTGCGAGTGACAATGATCTGTCATTTACGGGGTTATCTTACACTTCCATTTTAGGACTACAAAGTGGATTAAAGGTATCATTTATTTGACTGAAGCTGCTACACTGACCTGTCTCCTTTTCTCACATCTCTATGTGGCTCCTCAAGGTTTTATTTTAATTTCAGCTCAGAGTTTTACTGGCACATACATACTTGGATCAAAGGAGAAGACTTAGTAGGCATACATTCTTTCAAATAAAATTAAGGAAGGAAGAGAAGTTTCTGCTTTCTTCCTCCCAACCCTTTTCGTTACCCTTCCTGAGCACTTTGTAACTTCTGCATCTTTAAAAAAAGCCCCAAAGACAGCTATAAATAGGCTTTTCCATCTGACTGTCTTAACATGCAACTACAAGAAAAGAAAAGATTAAAAAAAAAAAATCAGTGTGAAGAACTGTAGTGTTCTTTATCAGAAAAGAATCTTACTGCAATGTAAATAACTCACCATTCCCTCTGCATTTTGCTGAGCCCAAGATAAATTTTTACTTCCTTCTTTGGAGGCAAACTCTTTTCTACTTCAGCTTTTATGCGACGTAATAAAAATGGCTTCAGAACCTACACAAATTAAGAATTTTTCCACAGAGAAATTTATAAAATTATTGCCTTAAATACAAAATTAACAGTTTCAATTATCTGATATTTATTCATAACTAATCAATATCTATTGCTGTCAATGTGACTCCTTCAGAAAAATTCTGCTAAAGTCTGCAAAATAAAGTTGTCCACTAATAGGCTAAGTTCACACACAAATATGTAACACTACATAAAGGCTGCCATAGCCATCCCAGTTGTTATTCTAAGCAAGGGCCAAACCCATAAGCTTATAAAATCTATTTATTACCTTTTAACATAAGCTCCGTTTCATTGCCACTAGCAGCATATACAAGATGCACCAACAGTTCAAACATAAGCAATGTATGTTGTACTTCCTTCTGGTTTGTTACTGTATCACAAAAAATGTCTTATCTCATGCACAGTAAAACAAAGGTAAAGGCATGCCTTTATGCAGACTAGCATGACACGTATCAGTATACTAATCACAATAATAAATGGTTTCAAAAATCTCAAAATTCTTCATTTTCACACTCAGTATATCGATTTTGTCTGCTTCAAACAGTAATGTTACAAAAAGTGGTATCTATAATAGTAAGTCCCAATATTTAATTTGTGAAAATTCTGCTGGACATTTCTGTAACTAAATACCTTCATGTTCATCTTCTCAACTTCAAGATGAAGGAGGAAATAATCTGTTTTTCTTTTTTACACTGCGTATGCTAATGATGACATGTGATTACAGCTTTAATTACTTACAGCATGAAGTCTTTCTACAAGTTTCTGATCACCAAGACAATTTTTAGTGTCGAACCATGAGTCAAAATCCTGTGGTGAGAAACAGCACAATTGGTATGAACAGTTTATCATCTCTAGTTTTAACAGACACATATTGACTCTAACTCCAGCTGAGAGTGGCATAAATCTTGAGACAAATGACTTCTACAAGCGAAAGAAAAATCAGTCTGCAATTCTATGCCAGCTCCCCAGCACGTTATAACATTCAAGTCAACTGAGTAACTCCACAGACAAAATACGATTACTCTGCTTAATTTACAATGGCTTCCCATGCTCATCACTGCAGTGTCCAAGTTCTTCCCCTTTGTGCTTGTATAATGATGGGGCAAGAAAGTAAAAGAAGAAAAAGAAACTGGAATCCTTAAGTAAATGATACGGACAACAAAGCAAAAACAATGGAAGCAAGCAATACAAGTACAAGGAAATATTAACAGTAGGAGAAAGACAACTCAAATTCTAAATGAAAAAAAAAAAGGCTTACGCCTGTTTGGATGCTTCATATTCTTCATTCTGCATTACTTTCCCATTGTGTTCCACTTTGCATAATTCCTGAACTATTGAAAGTATTACATTTGCTATTACTGGCCTGAGGCCTTATCTACACTAACGGAATGCACTGTTTTAACTAGGTAGAGCAAAAAAAGTAGTCTACAGTTAGGTAAGCCACAGAGCTTCTACTGAATCCAGGTGTTCCACATCATATGCCTCTTACTAGGCTAGTCATTCTTCTCTTCTGCAGATAGCAGCCTGGGAATCAAAACAACAAGAAAAAGACTGTACTTCCAAACCTCAACTTACATCTGCAGAATTGAAGACATCAGGTAAAAGAAAATTGAGTAATGCCCACAGCTCATGGAGGTTATTCTGTAAAGGAGTTCCTGTAAGCAGCAATCGATTTGTTGTCTTGAACTCACGTACAATCTCTGACAGCTAGAAATACAACCAAGAGTTATCATCATCACGTACATTTAAGCGTAATGAATTTTCATCAGCTTCTGAGACCTGAAACAATATCAACTAAATTTAAAGACAGTGAGCTACCTATGAAATTCATATTTACCACCCAACAGCTTACGGCTTATATTTTCAAAAAACACCACACCTAACACTTAAAATCTGCTAAAATCAGATGGAATCTTTTGTGTCAAACTATCTTCAAAGTATCAAATAATTTTGAGTTTACCTTAGACTTCTCATTCTTTATTCTGTGGGCTTCATCAATTACCAGGTACCTCCAGTTAAATTTTTTGAAGACTGATTTCTCTTTAATTACCATTTCATATGATGTAACACAAACATCCCATTCACCAGGCATCATAACATCACGGATAAAAGCAGCCTAAAGCAGAACAATTGAATTAATAAACATTTATAAATATGAACAATTTATATGGAATTCAGTGAATCCTATGTCCGCCAACATTACTGATGCGCTAAGCTAGCACACAAAAGACGACTCTGAAACCTTTTCAGTAACTGGAAGTTACTCCAACAAAAGCCTTCAATTCTTTGTACTTTAGGCACAGACAGATCATCAGCTGGGTTCAGCAAAACACGAATTTTTCTCCTATTCAGAATTAAATATTTACTCTTCAGCATAATTCTTCTGCAATTTAGATACAGTTCATACTACCAATAGGGAAAAGACCCTCTGAGCTAATTAGTCCAAAGACACAATCCACAAAAAAGCATTTCAAAACAACTCACATAGGCCACTCCCATCTTCTCACTTTCCTAAAGATCTCCCTCTTCCGTACCATCTCTATTTTGTAAGGGGTACATATGTAGGCATATAAATCCTTTCACATGAAAGAATATCACCCTATGGAAAAGTCACACATGCAGGTCTCCAAGAACTTACTTAGTAGAGTACACAGATCACCTCAGCTAGGACTGACAGAACTGTTCAAGTCCATGGCCTTGAAGAGCTAACTAATAAAGGAGTGCTCTGTACAATACTAAGTATTGACTTTCAAATGCAAATGTAAGCTCAGAGGTGCTTTAGCTACCACAGAAAAGAGAGATTAAGTAGAAAGCAAGGAAATGAAAAGTTATGACAATACAAATATAAAAGTCTCAAAGCAAAGAAAGTACAAAGTGAAGGTGCATGCTTCTCTTCCACACAACCCTAACTTCATTCCACAGAACAAGCAATAAACACACTGTGGTACAAATATTATCAGACTTCAAATTAAAACAATCTGCAAAGAGTAGTACAGCCAAACCCAGGACTATAGCACTGGAAGGAACTGTCCAACTCACTGGCAGAACCAGCAGTTCCTCTACCAGAATTATTTATGTCGGAAAAGACCCTTAAGGTCATCGAGTCCAACCATTAATATAACACTACCAAGTCCACCACTAAACCATGCCCCTAAGCATTGCATCTACACATCTTTTAAATATCTCCAAGGATGACAACTCAACTACTTCCCTGTGCAGCCTGTTCCAGTGCTTGATAACCCTTCTGGTGAAGGCATTTTTCCTAATAACCAATTTAAACCTCCCCTAGCACAACTTGAGGCCCTTTCCTCCTGTCTTATCACTTGTGAAAACAACCCCAGTTCCCTCAGCCGCTCTTCATAAGTCTTGTTCTCAGACCCTTCACCAGCTTTGTTGCTCTTCTTTGGACACACTCCAGCACCTCAATGTCTGTCTTGTAGTGAGGGGCCCAAAACTGAACACAGTGTTCAAGGTGCAGCCTCACCAGTGCCGAGTACAGTGGGACAACCACTGCCCTAGTCCTGCTGGCCACGCAATTTCTGATACAAGCCAGGATGCTGTTGGCCTTCTTGGCCACCTGGGCACACTGCTGGCTCATATTCAGCTGGCTGTCAACCAACACCCCCAGGTCCTTTTCTGCTGGACAGCTTTCCAGCCACTCTTCCCCAAGCCTGTAGCGCTGCATGGGATTGTTGTGACCCAGCCACAGGACCTGAGCCTTGTTGAACTTCACACAATTGGCCTCGGGCCATCAATCCAGCCTGTCCAGATCCTTCTGTAGAGCCTTTCTACCCTCAAGCAGTGACAGGCAGCCATGCAATCCATATGAGGAGCCACAGAATTCACAGGAACATCCAGCTTGTTGATCCCCTTCAAGTTAGAAAGCCACCCTACATCTATTTTAAGGCCTTCACTATGAAAGATGAAGAGCTCTACAAAAGAATCCTAGTTGCAAGGCATGGACACAGGACACAAGTGAAGAGTGGGAGAAGTCACCTAAGAAAGGTGAAGAAACAGGTAACAAAGTGAGGGCAATAAAGGAAAATGAATAAACACAGTCACAATGCAAACACAGAAAAGATAAAACAAAATAGGAAGAGGAAGACAACAGAAAAAGAGGTCAGACAGCTGTACTTTGATCCCAGTCTATTATTTCACCTACTGATTTGCATTTTTTCATCATAGTTACAAGCATAACATTTCGCATTTTCAATGCTACACAGTAACAGTTAAAGGTTACTAAAAAATACTGTAAATAAGGAATTAGCTTAGGGACAATTCCACATACCCAAATGCTAGTTTTTGACAAACAATGCATACATCTTTGAAACGTAGAACACTTACTCTGGCGTCTTTATCTCCAATCAGGCAAACAGCACGTAATGATGGAACCCAGCGTTTGAATTCATTCATCCAATTGTGCAGAGTTGATTTTGGAACCAGGACCATATGCGGCCCAGGAATGTTTCGGTAATGCTTCAGATAGCCTAATAATGCTATGGTTTGCAGAGTCTTACCAAGACCCTGCATTGACAAAGAGGGGGGGGAAAGAAACCTGCTGAATTGAAATACCATACAGAAATTGTTTGAAACAATTCTCCTACTATAGAATTCTGCCACTTAAGTTGTTTGAAGCAAACTACACAGCAAATGTTTGCAATACAATTTCTTTTATTGCATTACAATTCCAGTTGTGAAAAATCTGTTGTAGCATGATGCATAATACTGCATATACATTAAATACTACAGGCACTTTAACGTTGAATTTTGCTCAGTAATTACCACAAAAATTCCAAAAGATTACTGCTTACCATTTCATCTGCCAGAATGCCATTAACACCATTTTCATACAATGAGATCATCCAGTTCAAACCTCTAACCTGATAATCTCTTAGTGTTCCTCCTTTCACATCTGTAAATGTAAGATTCCTCTAAGTAGAAAAATAGTAATTCTAAGTAGAAAATTTTAATTGCGATCTGCTCAGATTTTAATTATATCAAAGCAATCAGAAAAGTGTCAACAGAACACTTACATGAAGGAGACTCCTCAAATCGAATACACACATTAGAGGTTTTTCGACTCTCTGACAACAGCTCTTCATCTTCTTCTTGTTCTGTGCGCCTGTGACGATAACTAAAGAAAGAATCCAAGATTCATGTTTATATGAAATAATTTCAAAACATTGACTATAAAATCAAGTGACACAAGTTGTAACAGAAACAATCATTGATCTACAATGTGTGTGTTCCAGTACCCTGACCAAAATCATATCCTGTTAATAAGTTGTTCCTTATGGTTCATTCCAGCTTTAATTAGAAAGGCTGATATGAAGCCCTCTCCTCCAGAGCCAAAACTATACTCTGACAACAAGTATCATGAGGTCTCCAAGGTATTTTTAATGAGCAACACAGAAATAGAAGACACACATCAGTGGTGGCCTTAGAATCAATCAGTTGATAACTATATCATTCAGAAGAATCACATATTCAAATAGAAAAAAATTTTTTAAAAAATTATAAAATAGAAAATGGCATTTTGTAAACGTTCCAAAAACTAGTCACTTCCTATTACAAGACCCCTCAGAAACACTATGCGCAGGCTACACCTGCATCACTGACTAATATAGACACATTGGCGAAGTGAGACACTTGGTGCTGAGGATCCAACATCCACACTACACGCATGCTGTCTTGTTTTAACTTGGTCTAGCTCCACTCTGGTCCCACTGACATGTCCACTAGCAGCTGGAGCACATAAGGTGCATTTCTGGAGTGCATCTTCTAGTTCAGTGTCATGCAAAAGGAATGCAATTCATGTGCTCCAAAAATCCCTCCAAAATATGTACCAAAGCATGGTAAGTGGCAAGAATCAGGGAAATTACTTTAAAAGTGCATTCCTGATCCAAGGTCATACTAACGTTAATGTATCAGCATGCATACATCAACCAGCTTTTAAAGAAAATTATGATACACCATTAATAGGAAAAGTTCTGGACTTACTTAAAGCACAATCTCTATGCTACTAACTAAAAAAACATGTTAAAATGCATAATTTGTTTGAAAGTGTAAGAAGTCAGAAATAAAAACATACTCCCCAGCTGAAATCAAACTCTGTTTTTCATCTTTCTTTATCCGTGGCCGTCCCAGCTTGACTTTCAATGGAGATGTTGGCGATTTTTGTGCTGCAGGCTGAATAAAATGTGCAAAAAGTTCTGTCTGCTTCAGGAGGAATTCAAACCTTTTTGCCCGATCTGCTTTCTAGTTTCCAAAGCAAGGAGAGAATTAAAAGAAAAATCACTAACTTTTCTTCATAAAAAACATATAAAGAAACAGAATTCAGACACTCATGAGAACAACTTATATGAGGAAAGACTGAAAAGACCATCTGCCTACTGTTAGCCAGCTCAGTGGGCTACAAGCATCATGAAATAGCTCTTGAGCTGTTTCAGCTTACAGCCAAGCATGAATTGCTTTAGAGCACCAAACTGTAACGTGTGGTAGTTCAAATGACCCCTCTTGAATACCAGAGCAATCTGGAAGACACGCCAGGACTTGATAATCTCATCCCAGCAACTCATCCCCATTCAAAACTCAAAGATTAGTAAGCCAACCCCAAACCAGTTTATTTGTATATATTGCTTCAGTCTGCATAGCACACCAGCAACTGTGAAGGGATGCTTTAGAGGACTGTCTACAAAAGATAACGAAAAAACTAAGGTTCTGACTTACAGTAAGGGATGAAATCCTAACCTTGCTCAAGTGAGTGGCAAAACTTCCATCAGCTTCAAGGCTACCAGGATTTGATCCAAGACAACAATATGGTAGCTCTGCTTTTAGAAGTATGACTAAAGTAGCGGATGCACCAGCTCAATACTGCTTTCACTGAAGTTTGTGAATTTTGCTGTCAGATTTCAAATTCCAATCATTTCAGTTTTGCCACATCAATGAGGCCTATGTACTTCACTATATAAACAGCAAAATGTATGTCCTTCTCTATATATAAAATACATGTTACGTAATTTTTATTATGACAGAATGCAATTGTTACTAGTTTCTCTATGCCATTTCTCAGCATCACGTAACACTGTACCACTTAAAGCAATTTTCATGTGATCCCATTCATATATCTTGATATAAACTACAGAAGTGAAATTGTAGTTCTGTGCCATAACCTTTCTAAGAAACAAACAAACAACAGAAAGCTTTTCTGCAGATAACTCACACCATAGTAAAAGTGCTATAACAGCAATAACACAAACCAAAGGGCACTAAAAATGAACCTGACATGCAGTGCATGATCTTGCCACACGAGGGCAATGCATTTCTTTTAATAGTGCACCACTTACCAGCAAATAAACATCTTCACAAAGATCTCCTGGAAAAAAATTACTATTATTTTTCCCTTGCATTCATTATTGGACCATTTGTGTAAATAACTTGAAAATCGAATAAACTGTAAATACCAAGGAAAACTTTTAGGGAAAAAAAATTAAAAGGGGGACTAAAGATGTGGATGTTTATGCTCGTACAGGCTAAGAACAAATCCAGAGGATTTACATTAAACTAATAATACATGATGGTTTTGGCAAGCTAACCATAACTGGTAAGGTTCTATATTGAATGCCACAATATACTTTTTTGCCTGCAAGATTATTGGTTGGGTGTAAGCAGCATGCCTTGATAAACAGTAAACATCTAGCTCACGACTACACAATTGATGAAAGGTAGCTTTTGAGACCTATTCCCTTTGCCTCTTAGAAGAGCTGAACTAACATTCTAATTTAGGAAAGGTGTAAATTCACTATGTATTACTGTGAAAGTTTAGTTATTTACTGAACTCATTCTCAATGAACAGATTTAGTTGTGTGTCTTCTCTTTGGCTAAAAATTAGGTATTCATAGAAGTAGGTATCAATTTTTCTATATTTAACAGTGATACTCTTCCCCGGCTTCTACGGTACCCAATCCTTTCAGACTCTACTGTAATTATTAGGCATCCATTTAACGTTAAAGCTTTTAAGAAAAATGCAGCAAGATGCATATACCAGCTTCAACCAAGAACTTACATGTGTCATTCAAGAACAAGTCTTGTAATGTCCTCCTGGTTTCTGCCTCTTTGTAATAAAGAAGCTACCCTGTTATCTCTCCTCTCCAGCACTACAAGCTCCCTTCATTTGTGTCATGGACAGATCCCCTTTTGCATTGTTATGGCATATATATTACGGGGCATATCAACACGTAAAACCTTTATGTTTTTATATGATGAGAAACTGGCAGCTTCAGTATTTCTCTCATTTAAGAAGTAGCTTAACGATGCCTCTGACATGACTCAAGGGGTCATCAAATAAAACTAGCAGAGACAGATTCAAAACCAAAAGGGGAGTTCTAAATATAAAATGTGAATAGAAACTACTTACCACAGGAGGGTGTGGATAACTAAACCTACATGAGGGGATAAAAAGCAAGCAGACAAATCCATGGAGAAAAAAAAAATAAAAATCCACTGACAACTACTGAGTATAAAAACCACAGCCTCCAGCTCCAGAAATCATGCAGACAAAAATACATGGAAGAGTGGGGCAGGCAGTATTTAACATAACTATCACTATCTGCTTCCTCTGTTCTCATATTCTTCACTAAATACCTACTGTTAGACACTGTGAGAAATACCACACTGGACTAGACATTTAAATGAATCTTCATTTGTTTTTCTTTTCTGACACATCTAGTCTGCAATAACTCCTTGTAACTGTGTTGAACTAGTTCAAGCAAACAAACATCATAAACAGCTGCAGCATGTTTTGTTGTGAAAACATCTTCTTACCATCTTCTCTTCATATTCTGGGTCAACTTCTTTTTCAGGTCTAGCTGCCTTTGGAGGAAGTTTGAGTTGAAACGGGGGATCATTTTTCTGGAATTCAAATTTTAAACACTTTATAAATATCAGCTTCTTTATTTACTAAAGCAAAAAGATATCAAACTGAACAAACCTACACACTACAAGATAAGCATGCTACTTTTTAAAAATAATTATTTCAAAATGAAGCGACTGTATTAATCATATTATTTCACCCAAAGCAGAACCTGATATTCATGATGAAACTGAAGAGGAGATATGACCAGATAAAATGTAAGCTGAAGATCTGTCTCATCCTCATGTTTATCTCTACAAATAGGATCCAAGTTGAAAGCATTGAAATAAAGTACTGAAAGAGGATGAAGTTTAATCTGTCACAGAGATCTTGCTTTAAATGCAAATTAAATTTAGTATCTTGTAAAGATATTTTTAAAAAATTAAGTGTGATTTCTAAATGTAAACCTCCTAACTGTAAATTTCTGGCACTTGCAACTTGGTTGGGTTTTGTTTGTTTGTTTTCACTTCTAGATGAATAGTCACAAATTCATTTGGAAATACAGGTTTAACTACACTTAGCCATATGCTTAGGAAGACAGACAAATTAAACAACCAAATCAATCCATGCAGCAACCACTGCATGGTATGCTCTTAGACAGTTAACAAAGAACTACCTTATTTACTATAAATGAAATAAATTTAAGAAACTGTGACCAAAATGGCTTTCGTAGTTTGAGATTCATTTCTGTCTTCAATTGGGAAGCTCAAAGCAGGTTTCCACAACTTCAACTGCTACATTGCTATACAAGAAAAAAAAAGTTGGCAAAGCCCATGACATTAGCAAGGTATCTTTTTTAAAAAGAATCATGGGAGAAATGTTTGGTGGATTTTTTTTTTCCCTAATTAAGTCTTTGAAGCGTGCCTTTTTACGCACCTCCTGCAAATAAAAAAAATATTTTTGGGGATGCATTAAATTATAAAAATGTTTTTGAAAAGCACTGAGTAATCTGAAAGGAACTGCCAAAGTGCATGTCTGTATAAAATGTAACAGAGCAGAGTCTTAATCTAACAAGCGCTTTCAGTATCAGCCTACTATAAATACATTAAAATGAAATAATAATTAACCTAAACTATTCAGGGTCAAGTAGCAAAACCAGACCAAAATGGAACTAAATATGTAAAAGTCTGTCAAGCAACATTACACTTAAATTTCAGAACTGTTACTGATAAATATATATGCCAACTTACTCTTTAACTTTAAGCACAATCAAGCAAACAGGAGGAATATTTTCTGAAGTCAGAGATTACCTTTTCAAGTTTGGGCCCAAAGGCATACTTCTCTGCAATGGTGAATGGTACTAAGTGTATAATGAAGTTGTCTGACAATTTAATGATTTTATAAATGCATGAGTTCAGCTTTGCAAGGCCAAATGATTATGTTGCAAATAGGTAGCATCAGAAATGTTCTATTCACTTACAGCTTCTTCAATCATATAGGTAATCAGCTCACCTCAGAAAGCAATGTTAGGAGAGGACTGTTACATCAACACGCTAAAGAGCGGGTCATATATATGTGTACATTCTCACCTCCATTATATTACTATATAACACACGCTCCAGTAAGAGAGACTGCCAGTGCTAATATCAGGCCTAATCTTTGTTATTAAAGTGACAAGACACTCCTCCTCAGAGGAAAACAAAATTGACAGAGATGTCTCCCTTAATTCCCCTAGAAATAAATTACATAGATACGTGCTACTGGAAAAAAGTTGTCTGTCTACTTCAGCTAAGTAAGAAGTTTCTCCTGGACAAAGCAGAACAACTCAGTATTATGAGAATCCCCTTTAACTGCAAGTCTTCCAAGAAAAATGTAATGCAGTATTATCTTTCTAAGCCCCAAAGCAGACGGCTCTAATGCCAGTTCTGTTGTTACAGATTTCCCCATAAGAAGAAAACTTACGGTGGCATACAAACCAAATTTATTCAGATATAAGTATTTGTGAATAACACACTCTGAGTTAAAGAAGTAAATGAACTGACATGTAAAGTTACTGGAGCCACAGCACTATAAAATCACATCCTACACCTTATCTTTCAAGGCAAAGCACAGTTTCCCTGCCCCCCCCCCCCATTGCAGTGTTTCCATTGAACATTGAAGGCCCCAAAACATTAGAAATAAGGAACAGGAGACTGTCAAAAGCTGAGGAAAGAGACAAACAACTTAAGACACATGCATCCCAATACCCTTTCTCTTCCTCACAACTTACAAGGGAAAAGAATATGGTGTAGTTTCACTAAAATACTATTCCGTGATGGTGGAGCTAGATGGGTAGTAGGGACAAGCGTCATATCCCAACTTGCTTCTGCTTAATGTTCGGAGTTATAAAAATCTAGACCTTGTCAATTATTAAACTTTGATATGAGTAAGAATAGTTCTTTCTTAACTACCAACTGGATCATGTACCTAATATGACACAGAACCACAAAATATTTCATCAAGTCTGGGAGAGTTCTACCCTAGAAACTTGACACAACACATCTTCATCAATTAGAGAACTGACTTAACAGGAAACAGGAGGATCAGCAGGAGCCTTAGGCAAACAATTAATTAACTAGCAAAAAAAGTACTTTTGTTTTTAACCCAGGCAGCTAGCTGGTAACAAGCTGCCTCTACCCTAGAAAATGTTTCCATTAAAGATTAAACCCTTGACAAGAGAGTCCCCTGAAAACCAGTATCATCTAAACACCCTACAAGAAACATGACCATGCAGCAGTTTCAAAAATAACACACCCTGAATATTCCAAGGATCCAAAATACTTCCCCTTGAAATCTCTACTAACTAGCCTAAACAGAGAGCTACTCTAACCTCAGGCTGAGAGAAATTTCTATCTAGTAAGTACAATAGTTAGTCCTAAATTGGGCAGGTCACATGAACTGGGAATAAGAACTGCTGCTGCTTTAGTTGACTTTACTCTTGTAATCTGTGGTGAGAACTTTGAACAGATGCATGAGGAAGAATTAGAAGAATCCCTTTTTAACTCATGTATACAAAAGTGGAAATGCATTCCAAATAGCCATTAAGACACTGGGTTTGGTACTACTACAAGAAATACTATTTATAGTGAAGTAAAACAGTGAGAGGGGAACAGAGCACAACAGGTTGTATTACCTGCCGTTATTATACAGATAGTATAACTAACTGTATAGCTACTTAACGGACCTGTGGCCCAATGAGAAGTGGAATTCCATTCACTGCCTTCAAATGATTTCTCCAGGCAGGCATTCTCTAAACATTTAGAACCAACTTTTTATCAGTTTATGAAACTCATGAGTAAAATTTTGCAGAGTAAGTTGTATCCAATACAGAAAGAGCCCTTAAACTTTTTCCCCCGAACAATCGGGTGATGTTCAGAATGACACTGTACTGCAGCTCATAGCTGTTTGTATACATAAGTAATGAAATGAAGAATCAAGCATTCTTTTCAGGCAAAAATGGACTTTCATCACTTGGAATTAAAATTCTGATTGCGCTAATACCAATATTTCTGCAATTTTCTCCAACACCATAAGACACACAGCCATCATCCTCACTAAGTTTTTATAAGAGTCATCCTTCAGGTTAAATCTTGTTCAGTTTCCAAGGATACCCGAATACGTCAGTTTTTACATTCCTTGTGTCTTAGCCTGTACGTAGCCTTGTTTTCCAAAAAACTAAGGGGAGGGGGCTGGCAGCCATTCGTGCTCTTCCGAGGGGTTTACTCCCCACCACGGCTGCGTTTCAGCAGGGCAGAGGGAAGGCCGGAGCCCCGAGGGCCGGCACAGACCGCTCCACCCGCCGCCCCCGCCCAGGGCCCGAGCCCCCCGGGTCCCGCCGAGCCCCACCGTCCCCATCCCGCTCCGGGACAGCTCTACCTGGGGACAGGGGACGGGACACAACAGGGACGGCACGGAAGGACGGACCGGGGGGCCGACCTGCATGGCGGGGCCGGGGGTTGAGGTTGGAGGGGGGGGGGTTGTCCGGGCTGTGGCCGGCCTGCAGGGCCGCCGCGCAGGCCGGGCCGCGGCTCTTGGCCCGGCCGGGCCCTCCGGGTCTGAGGCAGAGGGGTCGGCGCGTCGCCAGCTGCCCGGGCGGCCTCAGGGCCGGGGCGGGGCGGCGAGGCCACTGCGCGCTCGTCCCCGGAGGCTCCACCGCCCGCAGAGACGACGACGACGACGACGACGACCCCCCTTCCCTCCCCTCCCCGCCCCCGCAGCGGTACCTCCTCAGCGCCGGGCTCCTGCGCAGAGGCCGCCGCGGCGGAGGTGGAAGGCACCTCTCCGTCCGCACGGGCGGCGGCGCCGGCGGTGCCGGTGTCCATTTTGTGCGCGGCGGGTGCCTCAGCCACCGGGGGGGGGGGGGGGGCGGGAGGGGAGCGGGGGGGGGAGAGTGGGGATGGGAGGGGGAGGGGGGCGGGGGCGGCCCCACCGCCCCAAACAGCGCGCGGCCCCGCCCCTCCCGCCGAGCCCCGCCCCGCGCGGATCTCGCGATACTTCCACGGGGGGTGGGGGGCGTTTCCCGCCGAGTGCCGGTGGTGCGCGTGCTGCCGCCTGGGGCGAGGCGGGCGGTCGTGGCGGCGTCTGCGCCACGGGCGGGGGAAGGAAGCGCGGCCTTCTTTTGTGGGGTCAGCGGGGTCTCTGGGGAGGATCTCGGGACCGATTCCTGGCTGTTCCCCGCTAGGTGCTGCACAAGGGGCTGCCCGCGGCCCACGGAGGCCTCGCTGCCGCCTGTCCTCTCCTGTGACACCTCAGCTCGCAGAAGAGAAAGCGGTGAGGGCCGCTACGTACCTCAGCGATAGCTCTGAGCGTGCCCCAGTGCCTCAGCGATAGCTCTGAGCGTGCCCCAGTGCCTCAGCGATAGCTCTGAACGTGCCCCAGGGCAGCGTTAGGATGTGCTGCCCTGTCTCGGGGCCTCCCAGGCATCCACTGTGTTTCGGAACCAACGCTGGCTTGGAGGGACGTGAAGTGGTGCAGCCGTTGCTGAGGTCCTTCCCCTGTCCCGCCTGCGCTCTCCTTCCCATTTCTTCCCAGACAGGAATCCCTGTGGCACTGGCACATGGAGTCCGGACCTGTTGTGGAAGAAGGAAGCGTGAGTGCGGACACGGAGAACTGACAGAAGGATAAGGTGCTGCAGGAGCCAGGCAGTAAAACAGAATGGTACGGTGCAGAAGACTTTCTACTTGCAGTTCATTTTCCTGGGCTCCAAACCCTGTTGCAAATAGCAAGTGTGTTTTCCTAAATGCCCCAGGCTGTATTTGAGAGAGAAAATCATCTCTTAACATCTGCAGGGCTAAAAGGTATCAGTGGAGCTCCCAGAGCAAGAGTAACTTAAGGGAAAACATTCTTTTTTTCTTAAGCTGTTTCAAATTCAGCAGTGTTTGTATATTTCGTGTTGAAAATTGCACTAACGAAGCCACGCAATGTAGTTACTGTCAATGCACACATCTCTGTCCATGCAAGACGTTCAGATTCTCAGCTGCTAAGCTGTAACTCTGCTCATACTGCTCAAGAATTCCAAACAACCTGTGAGATGGCGGACTTCTTAAAAAAATTGACACAGCTATTTTACCTGGTGATTACTTACAAAGGCAATATTGTGAGCATTTTGTCCAGAGAAGTAGATGAAACCCTAGCCCAGTAGGCAGAATGAGCAATAAAAGCTTTTTCATTCCAGTAAAAACCTCAGGAGCTGTTACCAAGATCTTTTTGCATAACTCAACAACTAAGCTGAGCAAATGGGTTATTGCAGCTCATGTACGCTGCATTTAGAAAGACCCCTGAGACCTCTTTCCCATCCATACGTTGACTCCAATAAGGTGCCATTTTGTGAAGAGTAACTGTATGTCTAAACTGCTTCCATGAATGCCTGATTACTCTGAAATTCGGTGTCTAAATTATGGTCCAACATTGAGCATTTAAGCTCCAAACACCCCTTTTTCATGTTGTGAAACAGCTGCAAAACAATAACAGCACTGTTCCAAATTATTTAGCACCCTATTGCCTTCTGCGTCTGTTGCATAGTTTGCAACAAAGCAAGGCCCGCAGCGTCTGCAGCAGCCCTTCCACATGATTTATTTTTAAAAGCTTTGGGAAGTACATTTTTCATAGCACAGTTGAGAAGAGTGACATGACTGGTTTTGAAAGAGTACTCCAAATAGCTTTTCCAAGCAGGGCTATCTAGAAAATGAAGTTTACCGTTAGCTATGCAAAAAGTCTCTAAGGTGGGAAGATTCCAGTCTATGACGTGTTTGTTCTTAACCTTTACGGAAAATAGCTCAGTAACCATTTTTAATATTTGACTTTCCTACTCCAGTTTGAAATGCTTGTAGCTTCTGTTTATGCAAAACACTCTCAAGTGTTTGTCACAGCTTGCTTTTTACTTGAAATTCACAGGAACATTACATGCTGTACAAAACAATCAAGCTGTTGCTTTCATGAAAGATCCCCTTTGGATATTTTTTGCTTGCGTGCTTAACATTTGCATTTGACGCTTTGCATAGATGTTCTTAGTTGCTCCTCTTAGACTATGCTGTGTACGCCTGTGGATCCACAGGCCATTGACTGAAAAAATCACTTAGTCATACAACAGTATTATCACGTAATAATCTAATTAATTATAAAAAAAACTAGTGAAGTGCTTTTTTGTAGTTACTTTATATACTGATTTTTCTGTACTCATATCTTTTCTAATATATCTGCAAAATTCCACAGAATTTCTCCAATTGTTTGGGGGTTTTTTTGATATGGTTGGGAGGCAGGGAGCAAGTTGTCATGTTAAAGTTGTAGATTTAGGTATTAGCTCTTTGTTTTCACAGATTTATTACTCCTTATTTTACAGTCTGCCAGACATAATCACCAGGGCTGAATGTGTAGTCTCCTACAAACTAATGTTTCACAGCAATTAAGGCGGCCTCCTCTGCCCAACTCAGAAAGATGGCACTTGACATATTGTATGATGAGAATTATGTTTTCTTGTCAGACACAAAAAGAGAAATTGAATATACTTTGGCTCACTGTTACCCACTTTTATGTTTCAAACACTGCTGAAATACGTGAAGAGTTCATGAGATACGGATTGAGGGGCATTTTGATACACTATCCAGGTAAGACCGTAAGATTTTTGAAATTTTGGACTGTGTCTACTCAACCTTTCCCAAACAGGGGACTAATTGTAGTGGTCTTAATTTCTATAGCACAGATATATTGGGTTTGGGTAACTTTTTAAAATAAATCTTAGTATTCTGTGGAACTACTTTATAGGCCAAGTTGTTATATGTCCACGACATTATAAAAGCTCCTTTTGTGTGAGTTTGTGTGGATGAGTTGTATAAGTACCTACCAATGGGTGTGGATGGAGAAATGTTACCAAAAACCAGGCTAAGGAAAGAAATAGTACATGCTGAGAGATAGCATGTAAAAGTCCCCCAAGAACTGATAAGGTTTAGAGACCAGTAGACCTGTTGAATTCACAAGAACAGATAAACTCAGTACACCAAGAGTCTGCCAAATCTATACAAGGCCACCAGCACACACAAGCATCAAAAGATTGTGTCACTTGGACCAGAGCCAAAAAGCAGTGGCTATGGCTGCTAAATACAGGTGAAGCCGACAGGGCTACGTATACACCTGCTGAAAAAGAGTCTCTTCAGAGACTTTCTGTGCACCGTAGTAAGCAGTTGGCGTTGGCCTCCCAACTGTTGGAGGAACCAAGTAACTTAGTGTGTGTATCTAACCATGTGAATGCACTGATAGTTATCTGCTGCTAGCAGTAAAAACTTGATTCTGTGGACAAGAGCAGCTTAAATAATAAAAGGTGTCATAAATACTGGTTGTGATTTGTGTCTTCCCTGACTTGAAAATCCAATTTAGAAGTGAGAGTACCGCTGTCAGATGCCACTAGGTGGCAACACCGACCTGTACTCGCCTGAGGCCGGCTGCGGGGAGTGCAGACTCCAAGGTGGTGCAGCCAAGGTACTATTTAGTATGAATGCTGCTCAGTCCTAAAACTGATTTGATCAAGGATAGGAAAAAAAAAAATAAATCAGACTTGTAAACCATCTTTTACCTGCTGTTTTGTTTAATTACTTCTAGAACTGTATCGCGTACATTCAGTACCTTCCCCCAGAATGGCAAAAGTGTCTTGTTAAGAAGGGCCTTGGGTAGGTAGTATCCTCTGACTTTGGGATCTGTGCACTCCCTTGTGCACATTCAGGAGGTGCTCCATTAAATGCCATAGTCCAAAAGCCACATCTACTATGCTACTTATTTCTAGCTTAAATTTACCAGTGATGAACTTAAACTGCAACTGTGTGAAACATATTAGGTGTAAGCATACAGGATCTGGTAGTAACAAAAGTGCTATCTCTGAGGTGTTTGTGAGTAACTTGCATAATTGCTGCTTTTATCTTGTACCTACATTAGCCTAGCCCAAGTGTGAGTAACCACAGTGCACTAACCACGTGTTACCCTGACTGCAGTGTTACGATCTTGCTTAAAATCAAGTGTTGCTATTTAAATATTGCTTATATTAAATACCTTTTTCATCTCAGTTGTTAACTGGTTCGCTTTCATGGTTGCTTTGATTAAAGGGACATTGGTGACAGGGCTGAGGAACCAGGTGCTCAGGGCCCAGGGGCACTAATAGACCCTGACCACCCTCCCAGCCCATGGGGGCCAGGAGCCCCCTTTAAGCTGAGCCCTGGGCCTTGAGGGCCTGTCTGAGCTACGTCCCAGGGCACAGCAAGAGCCGGCTGCTCCCTGAAGGATGGGGAGCCAAGCACGGTAGCATGGCCAGCAGGGCAGCTAGTCTCTAGCCCTACAGCACCTGAGCAAGGAGGGCAGGTCTAGAAATGGTAGCCAGGCTCCACTGACAGTCCAGGTCATCAGGTGAGTTTGTGGTAACGAAGCAGATCCAAGGTCAAGCCAATCCACAGGTCATAATCACATCTGGTGAGGGCAACCAGGATCAGGCACAGTCTGTTGATCAGCAGGCAGGTCCAACGTTCAGCTGAGCTGAAGAGCAGTCCTACAGCACAACTCAGGCAGGGACTGAAGGTTCAGGGCTGAGCCCAAATGGGGCTCCTGGGCCTATGGGCAGGGAGTGTGAGTGAAGGCCCCAGGTGAGGCTGGCCAGGGTTATTAAGGCCTATAAGTGCACTCAGGCTGCTAGCAAAACCATATGTCTCTTAACATAGCAGAAAACAGGCAATATTTTCCTTGTCTGTATTTCAAGCATCTTCCAGACAGTAGCGCGCTCAAACAGCTCTCCCTAGGCTTTTTCTAGTGTTCATGCAGGCTTCTATGGCTGTGTCAGGGGTTTCCTTGTATCTTCCTTTTCTTGTTTCATGGTGTTTCTGTCTCTTACATCTCTTCCAAAATGCAGTTTACAACACACCCAATCTAACAGCACTCTGAAAATGGTGGTCTCACTGCCTTTCTCCAGGTGGGGTCTTGCTCTGTACTGCCCTGCGCAAGCAATGCCGTTCATCTTAATGTAAGGTGAGCAACATCAGCAAGGCTGAACCAGCAGAAAACTATTTCCCATCTTTTATAATTTTCCTGTTTAATGCCCTAAACAGACTTGCTATATGGTCATAAAAACGCCAGAAGTGATACAAAGAAAGCAGTGGGAGGAGTTCATAGCTAGGGGCAGGCAGGAGAGCAAGGCCTCCCTTCCAGTAACAGCTGGCTGCTGGGATGTGAGTGAAACCTGACTAAGGTCACACCCCGGCACATAATCAAGCTTCATCTACCACCACTATTTCTGTCTCTTGGGTCTCAAGTCAACTCACAAGGTGAAAACCTTCCACCACACATCTCTTGTGCACTTCTACTTATGGCCTGTGGTTTAATATGTGCCTCCTATTGTTAATGTTATTGTTAAGTTGTCTTAACCATTTACCTGCTCCTTCATGTGGCCTAAGCTAAAGGAGAACATTGTACAGAGAAGCTGTTTTCCAAATCTCCTAGGAAGGACTTCGTTCAGTGAAGAAATGACTGTTGTTTCTGTGAAGTCTGCTGCCTGGCTGGAGCGGCTTGTTTGGCAGAGAAACCACCTCTGCCAGTTTCCATTATTACGTCTTCTGTTGCTGAGAATTCAGAAATGCCAGCTCCAGAGGCCGCCTCCTCTGGAGTTTACAGTATAGAAAGTACTCTAAAATGAGCTCTTGGTTTATGCGTCACTCATTTGTAAACCAGGTTTTGCTGAAGATGTCATTTCCAGGGATGTCCATTGCTGCAGAGCTTTGTGGCAGTTGAGCAGATAAGAGCTGTCCAGCCCCTGCATGTAGCCATGCCCGTGGCTACAAACACGTGCTTACCTTATTCTGGCTCGGTTACAGGCACAAGCACATCCAAGCAATGTACTATAACAGGTTTGACATTAAGTGTTCTTATAGAAAGTTTTGGGGTTTTTTTATTCGTGGTGCAGGCTTCGTATTCATGCATCAAGTTTTCTGTATAGAGTTTTCATTTTCCCCAACAGACAGTGTCGAGTTGCCAATAGGGTTTGCGAATACAAGACCCCATTCAGCATTGAAAACTATAACAAAATAGCTAACGTATCCTTTGTACCTAGTTCAAAGAGCTGGTAGCTGTACAAATACTCATTATTTTTTTTCCATCTTGTATGCAATATTGCATTTTTAATTCCAGGTTTTAGCAACCAAAGCTTTACTGTGATACTGCAAAGGCTTCCAATATATATGGCTGTATTTCCCAACCACACAGGTTTTTTGCTAAACATTTTTTCACTTGGTATCCACTGTTTTTTTGGCTGTGTGTTCATTTTCTTAGTGGGAGAGTCAGGAGCTCTCACAGTTTGGTAAATTATGAAAGTGAGAAGACTGTCATCTCTTCATGGATGCGATGAGCCAGGTTTATGTGATCACATTAGAAGGTGTTAATTTACTGCGCCTCATCAGGAACTCACTGCAAAGATACCTTAATTGCCTGTATGGATACCTTTAGTCCTTTGCAACTTTGAAATTAAACATAGTGGCTCCTTCCCCCCACACCATGTTTGTGTGTTCCTGACCCCTTGCACTGTTACTGGTGTTTCTGTAGGTGAGCGGTGAGTTAGTTCAAGCTTCTAAAAAGCAAAAATTGAGCCCAACAAAGAGAGTTACTAGTGGGTTTTTTTTCAGATCAGCATAGCAAAACAACTCAACTGCCCACACACACAAGGGCCAGTGCCAATACAGCAGCAAAACAGATATATGGCAAGATGGAGGGTGGGACTGCAGCCACACTAATTTGTATCAGTTTAAGCTACCATAAACCAGACTTTAATAAACAATGTTACAAGTGTGTATTCTGTCCTAAACTCCAGATTTTGCCCACCTACAAACTGATGTCATGCAGATTTAACAATGATCAGGGATTCCTTTGGAGGTCATGCAGTAATTCGTGATGTAATGAGCTACAACTTCGCCAAAACCTGGAGCATTGTGTCAAGAGAGCCCCTCACCAGAAGAGACTGGTTTTGTTGAAGGTGAAAGGCATTTTTAAAGTGATTTTAGATGAAAGCAAAAGCTGTCAAAAGAGGTTTTTCCAACTGAAATAAATCTGAAGCGTCCTTTGCTGCTCACTGCAATGGCATCCTTTTCTCCCCTAACCTATGCAGTAGTTTTGCAATATTGAAAACCTGTAAATAACCAGCCCATTACAGAGACAGAATCTTACAAAATTTTGAATATTTGTGAGTATCCAGCAAGAAGACCAGTGCAGTATAGCTTTTAACTCTCTTTAATGATGGTTGAAAATCTTTCTTCACAAATTCTCTGCCCAAAATAAATTATCTCTTTCTTAAGCAAAAGCCTGTTTCTGTGGGTTTGATTTCACACTCTTATCCCTAAGCTGATCACAGACTATTTGTAAATGTAACAGTTCTTGTTCAAAGGTTTTAGCATGCACCAGGAATTCCTTTAAATACAGGAAATGCACGGAAGGATGCTGTAAAGTACTGCCTCCATTAGCCTTGCAAACATGGCAGATGCATCGCATAAGACAAAAGCCATCACTTCAGTTGCCACAGGCTTTATCCTGTTGTGAAAATACTTTTAATCCTGTCCTTTTAATCCATTTTTACTTGCCAACATCCACTCACTGTGGAAAACTAGATTGAACCTGTTATATTTTCCAGAATACTATCCATTTCTGCTGAAGGATGTTAAACTAGCTGGTTTTCTGCCTTTCCCCTTGATCCCCCATTTTTTTGCTATTTTGCTTCCCTGACTGCCTGGGCCTTCTTTCTTCCTCATCCTGTAATGATTCTTCCTTTTTTGTAACAGTCTCAAGCACACAGCTGCCATCAAAACAGTTCTTCCTTTCCTGCATTTACATTCTTCAGACAGGGCAATCTTTTACACATGTAGTTCAGAAATCTGCTCTGTTTGCTCTAATACCCCTAGCCAATCATAATTAAATAAAGTAGTATTTCATTTTTCCTTTAATTATCCAGAAGGGGAGAGTATCCCTTTCACCCACTGTTTTGCCATCTGCATGAAAATTTCTCACAAATCACAGTGTAAGAGGTAGGGTTCCTATAACTCTCAGAAACGTGTTATGGGGCAACACAGGGAACAGAGGCAGACAGTATCCCATGTTAATTTTTCTGTGTTCGTTTTCTCATCACTCTGGAGTGTTCTCTGGTCTCAGTAAGAATATTTTCAGGAAGCCGAGACCCATCCTGCACTTCATGAGGAGCCTTCCACATTTGTGAGTCTGAAAACAGCTAGGTAGATTTTTTTCACTTAAACATAAAACTACAGACTTATTTTTCCACCTGTCTTTGCAGGCCTCATGGAGACCTTTCTTTAACCTTCACATCCAAACTTCAGGCTGCTCCAGATAGTTTGGAGTAAACTGGTTTCAGCAAATCCTCACTTTCAGGAGATTAAAATTAAAATTAAAATTTAGTAGTAATTTGCTATTTCTGATCTGGAAGAGGCATGTCATAGTCTTGATGTCAAATAGATTATTTTGGATTTCTGGCTGTTACAGATTTGACTGTGTCTTATCACCAGAATCCATCAGCTGTGCACAGGTAAATTCCTCCAAATTGCCAAATCAGTAGACCCTCTCACACGTGGGCTGAGTAGTATTCATCACTGTTACATATGAAAAAGGAAGTAAGTTTTTCTTAGCTTCTAAAAGCAAGAAAGACAATTAGAAAAGAAATTTTAGCCTTTAAAAAAGCCATCTTCTCTACTTCTGTGTCTCCTCCCTCAGCCACAAAGATTATTTGCTGACTTTGAGGGGCCATTGATAAAACTACCCCACAAGGAAATCCTCAGAAAATGGTTGATACCAATGCATATGTAGAGAGTAACAGCGGCAGCTTGCTTGACCAGCTATGTAGGCATGGTAAGATTGTTTACTAGTCCACAAATGGAAGCTGAAAAGTAGCAAAAGTGCAATTTTTAATGTGTGCTTCTGTGGATGACAGAGAAGAGAGAAACCTATGTTCTGGCAGAAGTGCCAGGCCAGAGGTTTGTACCAAAGTGGGGCTCTGTTTGTTACCACCCCCACTTTAGAAAAAGGCAGCTGTACATTGGCAAATAAGTACGCTATTCAGCAGAACGCCAGCTCTTCCACCAGTTACTTTCCTGAACGGGAGACTTTCCTATGAGATGCTGAATGTCTGCTGCTGTTTCCCAGAGGAGATTAGTGCCAGAGGGCGTTGGTCTGTTTTCTGAAAAGGATTGACAAGAGTTCTGCCTATGTGTCATGAGAGCTTTTGGTAAAATTAGATTCTGCCCCGTCCATAACAATAAAGGCCATACCCACATGCAGCTTACATAGTTCATGTACTTCCTGGAGCAAAACCAGAGCAACGTTCAACTGTCTGTTTTCTCTTTTAATTTTCATGATGGGTCCTGCTTCGAAAGCAGGTACCTGACCGTTGGGTCCCACTGCCATTGAGAGCCTGTGGGTGACTGAGTACGCAGACCCGCTCAGGCAGAATATATTCATCAGTTAAGCAGTGTAGTGCAGACAGGATTGGCATCATTCTATGCCAGTGGTCAGGCTCCAGTTTCTTCTAGTTAATTGTTTAAACAACAACAAATCATGTTGCTCTGATGATCTGTGTGCATTTCTCTATTATTAGACCTGATTTGTATGGTGAGGACAGGCTACTGAAAGAAAGGGAAGAGAAGGGGCTGAATTATCCCCTGTGACTTTGCTGAATTTGTCCTTGTGAATGGAAAGAGAGTGAAATATTTGTCTGCAGGGGGGAGCAGAGTGGTAACTGTCAGGAACAGCTGGAACATATATACTGTGTCATGTCTTTTGGTGGTACTGGACTTTTCTGCCTGCTGTGGGAATGCTGCAGAGGCATGTTAGCATTTTGCTGAGTAAGTGTGGTGCGAGCTCTGTATGTAAACAGGGATTAGTTACTAGATGAGAGAAAAGGGCTGTTCTCCCAGGGCTATGGCTGTCGCTTGCATGCACCTCAGCCTCCACAACCCCTGCGGGGTTTTGTAAATTAAATGTGGGGCTAAATTCTGGGGAAAATATATGCTTGAGGGAATGTCAGTCTAGATAACTCCGGTGTGTCCTCCTGTCTTGATACCTATAAATTTGTGAACAAAATAAATCCTTCTGATTCTTCCCATGCTCTCCATCCCAATTATTCTTCTGTCCACAGGGGAGCAAGGACTTTCACTGCTCTCAATATTAATAATAACACCACCAGTTGCTCTGCAACATGGAAATGGGCAAGCTTACATAGAACACTTACTTCTTTAAATCAGTTGCCCGTAGGGTCCTGAAGGAATTTCCCATCAAATGCAATTAGCCAATTTGTTCTCCCCTGTTTTATTAGTAGTCCACTGTTTTTCTCTGAAACATCAGTAACCTACATTACAAAAAGAGAGGAGCATCACGAGCAGAGAATTCCTCTTAGGTATCTGGCTGATGTGAACTGCACACACATTCAGGGTCAAAATGATAATGCTTACTCTGATCTTTGCTAGTGGCACATAAGAGGATAATCCGGTGAGGACTGCATTGGGTTTGCACGGCAAGGTTTTGGTAGTGGGAGGGCTACAGGGGTGGCTTCTGTGAGAAGCTGCTAGAAGCTTCCCCCATGTCCAATAGAGCCAATGCCAAGATGGACCCGCTGGCCAAAGCTGAGCCCATCAGCAATGGTGGTAGCCCCTCTGCAATAACATATTTAAGAAGGGAGAAAAAAAACCTGTGCAACACCAGCAGCAGTCAAAAGAGAACAGTGAGAAGATGTGAGAGAAACAACCCTGCAGACCCCCAGGTCAGTGCAGAAGGAGGGGAGGAGATGCTCCAGGCGCCAGAGCAGAGATTCCCCTGCAGCCCGTGGGGAAGACCATGGTGAGGCAGGCTGTCCCCCTGCAGCCCAGGGAGGTCCACGATGGAGCAGATCTCCACCTGCAGCCCAGGGAGGTCCACGATGGAGCAGATCTCCACCTGCAGCCCAGGGAGGTCCACGGGGGAGCAGATCTCCACCTGCAGCCCAGGGAGGAGCCCACGCTGGAGCAGTTGGATGTGCCTGAAGGAGACTGACCAGGTGGAGAGCCTGCGCTGCAGCAAGTTTTCTGGCAGGACTTGTGACCCCGGGGAAGACCCACGCTGGAGCAGTCTGTGCCTGAAGGACTGCACCCCGTGGAAGGGAGCCACTCTGGAGGAATTTGTGAAGAACTGCGGCCCCTGGGAATGACTCACATTGGAGAAGTTCGTGGAGGACTGTCTCCTGTGGGAGAGACCCCACGCTGGAGCAGGGGAAGAGGGTGAGGAGGAAGGAGAGGCAGAGACAACATGCGATGAACTGATCGCAACCCCCATTCCCCGTCCCCCTGTGCTGCTCAGGGGAGAACAGGCAGAGAACTCGGGAGTGGAGTTGAGCCTGGGAAGAAGAGAGGGGTGGGGGGAAGGTGTTTTAAGATTTAGTTTTTATTTCTCATTATCCTACTCTGATTTGATTGGAAGTAAATTAAGCAAATTTCCCCCAAGTTGAGTCTGTTTTGCCCATGATGGTAATTGCTGAGTGATCTCTCCCTGTCCTTGTCTTGACTCATGAGCCTTTCGTTATATTTTGTCTCCCCTGTCCATTTGAAGAGGGGGAGTGATTGAGTGGCTTTGGTGGGCACCTGGTATCCAGCCAGGCTCAACAAACCACAAGGACAAACACTCTGGCATGATCCAGATAAAGACAGATTCTTGAAATTTGATTGAGACATATCAGAACATGAGTGACCTGTACAATTTGTGTAGAATAGAGAATTATTTTTTCAATTTTAAGTTTTACATTTTATTTATTTTTACTTTCTCTGTAATTATGTCTACAGTTCATATCCATGAAGGCTTCTCAGCTTATGACTTTAATCTAGGAAGTGTCACAGCAAGAAAAAAATTCTGTCTTGTCAGACTTTGAAGATTTGCTAAGACTGGCTCTGATCTCATAGAGAAAGAAAGAGAATTTTATCCTAACTGCAGGTTATTTTGGTTTGGGTTTTTTCAATGGTCAGTCATTTTTGAGAACATTCCTGTAGCTCTGCCTACAGCAGATTTGGAGAGGCAGGTACCACTGGCTGAAGTTATTGTTACCAACCAAAACCTGATCTCTTTCAAGGTAACCATGTGATATGTTTAAAATAAAAGCTTAAAAAGTGAGACAAATAAACTTAAGCAAGCATATGTAATTCTACACTTTCAAACCTTTCAGCATTGCAATAATATTAAGAAAATATTAAAAAAATCCACCCTGTTTAAATTGTGTTTTGCCGGTGATTTCAGCATATGTATTCAAAACATACTTGAGGTCCGAAACTAAATGCTAATGGATAAATGCAAAAAGTGGAACTAAAATAGAACACACCAAGGGTTTCGCAGAAATGTTCAGCTAAAATAAATTTTTCTTTGCTCTTCTTTCCCTTCACTTTCCATTCTGTTTCCAGCCTCAGCTCACTCCCCATATATGTCTTCAACTGTAAGATTTTTAAAACAAAGACCCTGTCATTCACCATCATGATGAAGGATTTAAGTAAAGAATTTTATAATTTAAAAGTGGTTGAAAAATTTGTGCTTGGAGCACGCCAAAAGCGAAATTCCACTTCTTCCATCAGGGCTAGATGCCATTCATTTTTAAGCCTGCCATTGTCAAACACACACGGGAGTGACACGTTATCAGCACAAAGAAAATCGTTAGGGTAGGAAAATAACTTTATTTGCTCTTTTAATGTTTGGAGCACAAATACCAAGAACGCACAGCAGCTTTCATAACAAACATGTTAACCCCCACACGCTCTGCTTAATTATGATTTCTGGCTTCCTGTATTTCCCCTCAGGCTACTGGCACCATAAGTAAACTGGCACAGATTTTATTTATTCTGAATATGCTGAGCTGCAACGTGCAAGTAGTTTGGCAGGTGCTTCACAAGCAGCTGAGCCGTTACAGCAGCGAGGACAGGAGCCGTCTGACAGCGGAGCGACACATCTAGTAGGGAACAGAATCACTGTACCCCTCCCTGTCACCATGGCTACCACTCAGCAGGCGTTTTTTTGGGCAGAAGTGCCAATTTAAGCAACTGCTGATTTCTTATTACTGCCCCTGCATCACCCCCTCCATTGGTCAGTTACGAGTGTGTAGTAGGCCACAGCATTTATCAGATCAGGAAACTAGTCCTGATCCAGCTGGAAAATAGTCTCTTTTTTTTGACTCATTCTTTTCCAGACAGTTTTCTGATTCAGTTCATTATGTAGCCATACAACTATACTGTGCCTGTGTAATGGAGGGGATGGCAGAAGGGCAAGGACAAGTGGCTTAAGAGATGGGGGCTGCTGGTGATTTAAGCAGCTTTATCACTGAGGGCAAGCAGAGATGGAGCCAGAGCTCTGTTTAAGGCTGTGGTTTGGTATTCAGTATTTAGATCCGTTTGGCAGTCCAGGTTCCTCGCTACCCTGTCCTGCCCTCTCCCCATCTCCTCTGCTGCCTTGTTGCAAGTGGTTATGTAGCTGCACAAGGAACCTGACAGGGGAACCCATCTGTCTGAAGAATGATCCAGTAAAAACTGGGTGTTTTTATGACACTGCAGGGATAACACATGAAGTATATCACAATTCATTTTATTTTGGCAGACTAATGTTTTAAAGCCTTCAGGTTTAAGGCTATTGTATCTGTCAGAGTGACACAGTCAAGTCACATGTGGAAGGAAAGTGTGGCTTTCCTTCCCTAAATAAGTTCCATGGCTGGATGTGTCTCTCCAAGGAGAAGCATTCCAAAATGTTGTCTACAAACCTGCTGTTAAACATGTGAAGTTGTTAAAATGTCACTGTGGATAAGGATATATGGAGCTGCGTGAAGGTGGTAGTAGAATGGCAGGTTGGGAATTAAAGAATATTGCAAGGCTGCATGAAAGTCACTTACTCTCAAATCAAAACCTATCTAGAGAAGTCAGAGGACATTTGAAATAAATTGTTTATGGTTTACCCATGACAGTTTTCATTTTTCTGTATGGTAAGATTCTTTTAAGACCGGTGATAATGTGAAGCACTGGCAACAGGGATGCTGTGAGTTTATACAGATTTATTTATACAGTTATGTAAATGCACATAGGGCACATATTTATACCTTATACGCCATTTATAGTACATATTATATTAAATACAATAAATACATATTGCCACAACATTTTTGCTTGAAATCTTGGAAAAAACTAAGCGTGGCTTCCAGTTTGTTAGATTCCAGCAGTGACACCGCAAGCCGTTGTCAGCCTGCCCTGCCGAAGAGCGCCAGCACGGATGTGAAAAATTCTGTGAAAACGTTAAATTCTCACCCAGGCCTGATAGCACTAACCACACCTCGCAGAGTCAGGCTCCACCGCGTGTGCTGTGCCTAGGCAGAGGCATATGGGAGTCCTCAGAAATGACAGACTCATAAAATCCAGCGAAGAACCACTGCGTCCACTTTAAATCTAAGTCAAAGTTATAAGCAACTTCTTAAGAATGAAAACAAGCTGCCCTGTCCTTGAAAAGCCAGGAGTTTCCCATCCTGGAGAGAGGCGCTAACTCCAAGGATATCAGCAATGTTATGCACTCTGTGGTCATATTTTTTAGTTCTGACAGCGGGATGGCACCCCGTCTGCCTGAAGTCACTTCTGAAAAAGCCTGTTTCTAAAAAAGCTGCAGCGATGTGACCAGAAAAATCAAGTTTATTCATAGTAAATTCATACAGGGGACCAAAAGCCGCTGAAAACCTAGTAAGTCCGCAAACCAAAGCAGCCTGGAAGTAGCGGACCAGGCGGACGGTGGAAGCCGAAGCGGACACTTCGGTGCGGGCAGAGCCCAGCAGATGTGCGGGCAGAGCCCAGCAGATGTGCGGGCCGGCACCGCCACCGCCCCGCGCCTCCGTGGCCAGGCCAAAGCCCTTCTCCTGCCGCCGAGGCCAACCCCTCCTGGGGCACCGCTCCGAGACAGCCAGCCCTTCACCGGGGCTCCCAAACCTCAGCCGCGGTTGCTCGCTCCCCCTCTTCCCCCGGGGCAGGGGGGGCCGGCAGCATCCCCAGGGGTGCCGGGCAGCGGTGCGCGGAGTCGGGCTGATACCCAGAGCCGCGGAGCCGGGCTGCCCCCCGCGGAGCCGGGGTGCCCCCCAGGGCCGCGGAGCCGGGGTGCCCCCCGCGGAGCTGGGAGCCGGGGTGCCCCCGCGGAGCCGGGCTGCTCCCCGCGGAGCCGGGGTGCCCCCCAGGGCCGCGGAGCCGGGGTGCCCCCGCGGAGCCGGGCTGCCCCCCGCGGAGCTGGGAGCCGGGGTGCCCCCCGCGGGCCGTTGCGGCGGCCGTCGGGGCCGGTGTCGGGAGCCGCCCGCTGGCGGCGGTGGCGGTGTCGGTGTGGCCGGTGTCGGTGGGTGTCGCAGCCGCCGGCTGCGTGGCGGCGAGAGCCCCGGCCGCCCATCACGTGCTCGGTGTGTTGCATTGTGTTTGCGGCGGAGGGAGGGCTGGCCGTGTCAGTGATCAATGTCATGACTTCCTCCTCGGGCTGGAGCAGGATCAGAGCGCAGCTGAAGGAAGCCGATTACTGCTGGTTTCACGTCGGCTGGGAACAATACACGCACGGACACGGACACACGGACACGCACACGCAGCCCGCACCCTGGCTCCCGCGTCGCCGCTCCGCGCCGGGGGGGGAAGATGAGCTCGGGGGACGTCGTTTGCACCGGATGGCTCATTAAATCACCCCCCGAGAAGAAACTCAAGAGATACGTAAGTGCAGAGGCTCTGCTGATATCTTTTTTTTTCTCGCTGAAGGGATTTCGGCATGTGCTCGCTGTCCCACTCTGCCTTTGAAATGTCTCGCCCGGTTCGGCTTCGCCTCGGACCAAAACAAAAAGATTTCCGAGTCCGTGCGCTCATGGGGTATTTTGGGTTTCACCGATATTCTCGTGCCCTTTGGAAGTAACCTCTCCCGGCTCGTAAGATTATAATACTTCAGTTGTTATGCAACATATCTTAGGTTAAAAACCACATTTCTGTTTCAGTTAACGTTGCCGTAACTAACAGAATTGTTGTAACAGAATTTCAGATGTCACTTTTCCAGGGGAGGGCAAGAACCTCCTGAAAAAAACCCTAGTACTTCAAATTCTGAGGCTCGGCTTTGTTAAGATGCTCTGTAATTTCTATGACACTTGCTAAAGGCAACATCTGCAACAGTTTTATTTACCAATTTAATATGCCAGATGCAGTTGCTAGCAGCAAGCTTTACTTTTTGTCTGTGATAAAGAGGTGCTAGAAGATGCCCTGCTGTAAAGTTCCCGATAGCTGAAAGGTGAAGGGGGTGGTGAGAAGAAGCGAGCACTGCATGCATGGAGAGCTGCAACTGCATTATGTGTAAAGGGGGCCCCTTGTTTCGTTCTGTATCTGCCTGCCTGTTTTTCTGAAAAAAAAAAAAAAAAAAAAAAAAAGGGTGTGTGTTGCAAACATAGGAAACTGTATCATTGCAGGGCTGCGAGGAAGGCACTCCGGGTAGAAATAAATGACCCTTAAAAAATTGCTTGGGACAGCATTAAAAATGTAAGCCCATCGTGGGCCATTTTGCATGCTCATTTGTGATGGTTCTTCATCAGGCACGTTGTTACTGTTGTTACACTTTTGGAATCGGTAATACTCGTTGGAGTCAGACGCTCCCAACCTAACTTACCCCAGAGCACTGCACTGTACTAGAAGGATCCCACCATATGTGTCTATCACACTCCTGAGCCGTATACACAGCTTACATCATTTGTCGTATTCACTTCTGTTTATCAGCATTTTTTTCTGGACTGCTGATGTTAGCTTTTTCTAGTAATATGAGGAATAACTCTCTCGCGAAGAATGTGGTAGATATCATTTGGTAGTGTATTTTTTCTTTGCGCTAAAAACTAGGAGAAAGGATAAGCCACTGATGTTAGAATTTACTTTTAACTTATTCTAAGCCAGAGTTTCTTCTTTTGGATCACAGTATTGCATTGAAATGGCTGAATATTTGCTTTGTTCAGTTAGCATTTTCTAATTCTAAAGTAACCACTATGCTGTGTCTCAAGGGACCTACAAATAAAATATGGATATCTAATTTTTGTTGTATTTTGTAACGAGTGTACTAATAGCACTGTATAGCAGGCACTAGACAATGTAAGAGCCACTGATTCACCCAGCTGGTATCATTAGTAACTCTGTCAGTGAAGCTATTTTTGATGACTCAATATTCATAAAAGGGCAAAGTAGAGAAAACAGAATGTGATAAAGCTGGGATTTGAAAGCCCCCATTATACAGTCGAGATAATAGTCACAACAGGGGCTCTGATCAGCTCACAGGACTAGTTGCAGTCTGCTCTGCTCAGATTTTGCATTACAAAAACTAGGGAAATCGGGTCTATGTTATTCTTCAAACACCAACCGCTAGATTAGCTAGATCTCTGCAGATTAGGCTTTGTTTTCTGGTTAGGAGGATAAACTACTCCTTTGTCCATAATAGAGCAGAAAGAAATCTGCTGCAAGTACAGCAAAGATTAATGTCCTTTCTCATACGACTGGTTACACAGTAGACGCTACAAACCAAATGGAAATTGTCTCTTACCTGCTGTAAGCTATTTTTTCCCCACTTTTTATATAGTTTCAACGGCGTGGTAGTTTGTGCATCTTGGCACTGGGGTGGTAGATAGCTCAGGCTGAACCACAGTGACTGCTTAAAAACAACACAGGCTTTAAAACAATGACTGCTTCAACTGACTTCGGTAGGTGTCAAGTGTCAACCGCTTACAGGAGAATGGTGTTGGCTCTGGTTCTGAACCGACAACATACATAAATCCCCAAGCTTTACACTACCCTTTGTGTTCAACTGGCAAACCTCATGGTCCGAGCTGAAGCTTCCAGGGAGCTTCAAACGTAGGCTTGGTCTGCTGCTTCGTTGGGACCCCTCTTACACCCGAGTGACCCAGTTGCTCTCAGGGGGTTGTCTCCCAGTTTACATTTTCCTGAGTTCAGCATCCGGCCTTTGTAAGGTCTGGCCTGAGGGTCTCTTGTTTTACACACAGATAAATTCTTAATCCTCACCCTATTACAATCACTGGGAAAATCCAATTAATTTCAGTGGAATCTGTAGTTAAGAGACCAAAGTGATGAATTCAGGTTGTGAGACTGGGAACCGCAGATAGTCCCACTGAAGCCACTGAGAGTATTTACAGTGTTTATAAAATTAAACAAATACTTCTTTGTGAGATTGGAGCCTAAAGACCAAAGTATACCTTCATTTATGCTTGTTTTCTGATGAAAGCAATTAGGTTTTCTATGCATAAACAAGTCATAATTTGGCTGTAGGTAAGCAGAGCGTTATTTCAAAACTTTGAAAAGCGAAAAGCAGGTGTTAAGAGTCTGTATTTTTCTTGTAATGTCTTACAAAGCTGATGCTCTTAGCAGCACTATTCTTAGAAGTGTCTTATCATTCCCTAACAAAGGCTGCTCTCTTACATGTGCAGGAAATGAACATGAGATTAATTACCCAAGTGTAACTTTCTGTAAAAACAGAGAGCTTAATACTAAATGCAGAGAATTCATTAGAAAGCACAAGGAGCTTCACTTCAGCAGGCAAATACTCTAATAGTGGGTTAATAGCATGTACAATGCTTTTCCCTCTGTCTGATGCTTGAACCACGAATCCACCACGTCAGCCTATCTAAAGAGGCAGTTGTGCAAGGAGTCTCCCGGGAGAGCATTTGGGGTGTGTTGCAGTTCTTTGTCCCCTAAGCGTGACCTGAAAGCTGTGCTGCTCTCATTTCCCCACTTGGTTCCAGCTTTTCTCACCAGTCGGGGCTGTGTGGGCCTGAGGGGTGCCAGGGAACCCCCGAAGCTCTGGGGGAGCTGGGTATGGGGCGGAGGTGAGAGAGGAAGAAGCTGCTACCAAAAACTAGAAGTGGTGGTCGTGGAGGTGAAGTCCATTGTGCTCTAGACCAAAAATGCTAAGTTTCAGGCACAGCTTGACACTTAGCCCCAGGGGAGGAAAACCTGGCCCCGATGGAGATTTTTGGTATTGATATTAGTGGATCGTGAGTACCAGCCTCCGTAGGAAATTAGATGTCATGGGAGAATCTGCTTCAGGTTTGAGGGGTTTTGCCATGCCTTATATTAGTGCTGCATACATCCAACCAGGGATGTAGATTAGGCATTCAGAGCTGCAAGGGCAAAAAGCGTTTCTGTTTCTTAAAAAACTTTTAAAATTCGGAAAGCCTAGGGTGGTGGTGTTCACGTATCCCAATTCTGTAACGTCAGCCTTGAACAGCCGGCTTTTTGATACTTTTCATATGGAAATGTATCTGCTCACTGACTGGTAATATTTGTTTTCTGTTTATTAGAGAGGAGGGAGAATGGTATCATGGCCTAGAAAACAAAGGAATTACTGCAGCCAGTGCAAAAAGTCACTATGAGGGGAAAAAAAGACATGGAAGAAGGCACAGAGGATGTCTAATGAAATAAGAGACTAGTGCCATTGAGAAGACACATTGTTCATGTGCTGATGAGAAGAAGATGGGAGTTTTAACAGGCAGCTAATTTCCACCTGTCCTCAAATCGCTGTCCTGTAGTTTGTCACATCTGTGAGGAGCAGCAGTGGTAGTTAGCCAGCCTGCCCGCCAGCTCTGGTGAATGCCACGCCAGTATTTACTTACTGTTAGTGTTAGGTTATGTGATTTGCAATCGTAAAGGGCTATATACAGATGCTGGCTTGTTGTGAGTCAGTGCAGCTCCATTTAAGTCAATGCTGCGCAGCTGTACCCCAGCTGAAGAGCTATTTTTAATCTTCAGTACTATACAAATTGATGAGGGAAGACCACTTGCTCAAAAAAAGGCAAGTTTCCCACTTTACTTGAGTTTCTTCAAACATTATTGAAAATAAAAATCCCATGTCAGCATCTCAAGAACAGGAGTCCAAAATGGACCCCGTGTTAGAATATTTAGCCTTGCACTTCTTACCACGCTTCTTCTTGGAGTGTCTGGTCTGGGAAGACAAACAGAGGTGTAAATTAATGTACCAGATGCAAAAAGCTAGTAAAGCAGCGTCCGTTCCTGCTGCCTCTGCTCGAGGGGCAGTAAGTGCCGTCAGAAGGGCACAGCAGGGCAACTAGCTGGAGACGGACGTCTCTTGACCGTTGGGGGGATCTGCCAGAACTCGACCACAGCACACCATTGCTAGGGTTTTACAAGATAAGAGAATCTAGACGACTTCTCCATTTTTAGCTGAAGTTCTGGTATTTATCAGGAGAAGAAACGGGAAGTTACTGGCCACTAAGAAGAAAAAGTAAAGTAGAATTATGGAAGAGTTTGCTCAAGTAATAGGAACAAGAGTCCCACAGCACTGCTAAGGGTGGGTGGGATGCAGAGCATCTGCTCTCTGATCTAGCATTGGGCTGCTGTCAGCAGAGGACATTGCCACCCTCGCCTAAAAGAAATCCCCAAGTGCTGCGTGAGGTCAGGTACTTCTGCTGGTTTGGGATTTGGGGGAAGTTTCCGAAAAATAACTATCAAAGAGAAATCCGACCTTAATTTTTGTTCATAAGCCTTTTGATTTCCAAATGCTTCCAACAAAGCCTCACCTCTTCAGCTCTGTCCCCTCTGAATAGAGAGTTACAGACACCTTTCATACCCTGCTGGAATGAACCTCCCGAACTCTCATTGAAATAGCTGAGTTTATTTAACCAATTTGTGCAGGTTTTGTAACTCTAGTTTATAGGCTGGGTGGGAATAGGAGTCCTGTGGGATGGAGAAAGTTGGCAGAGCCTTTTAGCTGGTTCTAGCTGTAAGTTTTGTACCTATGTTTTTCCTGCTGTTACTTCATTTTAAAATCCAGTGTATAGTCTATCTGGTTTGTATACTAAGGAAGAACTCAGTTTTGAGAAAATGAAGACTTTCATACAGAAGCTCCCGTGCTGCAGACTACATGTTCCCTTCTCTGTGAAATCCTGAACAAATTGATCTCACTGGTAAAATAACAGCAGAAAATTTATTTTAGGGAAGAGTTTCCATCATTGGAGTTAAACATTTGTAATTAGCTAAGTGCAAATCAGACCATTTTCCACCACTTAACCTTGTTTTGGTAGGTTAGGTGTGATGTTTATTCTAGACCATTTTCTTCCATTTTGGCCATGTTTTGATAGTTTAAATGCAATGTTTAATGAGATAGGCTGACTTCTAAGAATAAAATAATTTCTAAAAAACACTGCTGTTCTTGGCAACCTGTGTATCAGAATGTTAAGCAGAATAATTTCCCTTGGACTATTTATTTGGGTGGAGCCATAATAGTCCTGAAGGCCCAGTTTAATCTTTGACTGCATGTTTTCAGTGCACAGGAATGTCCAGCTATTGGTTTCTATTCAAAACAGAAACCCGCAAGTTATCAGGAGTTTGCATTCAAAAATAGAGACTTAAAAAAAACACGCTAGTTTGAAATAGAGAAGGAAACGTTAACTTGAGTGGTAATTAAACTAGTGATGCAATCAAACATGTCTTAGAGGGAAAAGCATTACAAGTAGTACTTTGGTGAACTCTTTGTTGTAGCATGAAAACTGTAATATGGATAAACACATTAAATAATGCATTAAAATGCTGTGAATGTGTATTACGCCAATTTCATAGGTTTTCAGGGAAAGGGACAAGTTTACTCCTGTAATGTTAGTCAGCAGAGAAACAGTCATTTTATTTGCTTTCTTGTCCTTTTCATTTGAGTTGGAAATGAATTAGCAATGTGATAAGACAAGGAAAAAATGCCATCTTTGAAATGAAATTTGCATGTCAAAACATTACATCCAGCCAGATAAAATAGATTTTCCTCTTTCTCATTTAATTCTTGCGTAAAATACAATACTTCAACTTTTTTTTTTTCTGCTTTACAATAATATCCTTGACTTGTTTCAGTTTGTGTTGCATCAGGAAAAAAAAAAAAAACAAAACAAACAACAAACATATAGCCATGCAAAACTCTGTTTTAAAATCTGCTGCAACTTGGTATTTGTTAAAAATAAACCAAAACTGACGTCTAGTCTTCATGGCAGAAAAATGCTCCCTTTCTGAGGCTAACTCATTTGTAGCTTGTAATTGTTAGAATGAGACAACTGTTCTTAGAGATTTTGTTACTCCCTTCCCTTCTGATGCCACAAACCCCACCTGACCCCTGCAGTCAAAACTGCTTTGTAGCTTTCCACAAAAGCCTTGAACAGTGCATTTCAGTTATTCAGTATCCTTTCCCATAGAGCATTTTACAGAAAGGCAGTAAAATGTCATTATTAGTATGAATTTAAAATTATTAAATTAAGGTGTTAATTTAAATGGAATTTAGATTGTCATCTGAAAGTTTCTGACTCGTTTTTGACAATGCTTTTTGAAAGACAATAGTTTCTGTGAGCTCTGTTAGTGACAAATATTATTCATCTTGTGACTCCCAAGTCTCGGGGGCCGTGGGTTATGTATTCATATTTCTGTTGGACAGAATAATGGCCATAACGGGACCCTTTCTAAATTTGCCACTGTTGTAATCTCAGCAGAGTGCATAGTTTGTGAACAATCTGTTTTTACATACCAGACTTGCATACTGTTTGTAGAAGTTCAAGGATTTTACAGTTGCAAAGCCATTTTTTCAAGCTGACATGAACTGGTCGTGCCAAGGAGAAGCCAATAGTTCGGAACAAGCGGGAACTCTGTTTTTCTTGCAGACTTTACAAACTGTGCAGTAAAGCCACTAAGTTTACAGAAGTATTGCGTTTATAAACGCTGGGAAAGCTGATTGTCTATGCCTGCTATAAAGTTGCGTTTCCAAGATCTGTTGCTGATTCCACAGAAAAGCCACCGGCATTCAGAGGTGACTGTGTGCTGATCAAATCGCTATGAGATGAGAAAAAGCATCTGAAGAGATGCCGGCTGAGTTTACCGTAGCAATGAAGAAACGGTTTCACGAGAAGTCATACACGGCTTCATGAAGTGCTCACTGCTATTCCAGCTACTACATCTGTATTGTTTACTAATATTTATAGTGGAAGCTTTGCAAGCTGAAGAAGTTTTATTTTTAATAAGTCCAACATTTTGAACCCATCCTAAGAAAATTATTGAGTTCTCACTGAGGCCTTAGGTTTAAAAATAAAAAGCATTTAAGTAGCTCAGGGAATTGGTTTTTTGAGATACTTAGGCGCTTTGCTCCCACTGAAATAGGGTTTGCAAAATGTTTTCACTGGGTACTCTTCTGACTCCAGGGCTCTTTTTAGAGGTCTTCACTGGCTAACTTTCCCTGCAAAACAGTGGGATTTGGACTGTCAGCTGAAAATGGGACTGTTACTCCGACTTCACTTCATGCTTTTTAAAATGTTCCTTTTTGACAGATAACTCTGAGCGTCATATCACCCTTGAGCTATGCAATATAAAATAATGGCGAACTGTTTTTGAAAAGTGAGGGAAAACCACCAGATAAATCCCATCATTATTTCAGTGTCCTCCCCAAACTCCCGCTTTCGTCTGTGCTGAGCCTGAGAAATATTCAAGCTGAAATATCATAAAGACAAACAAACAAAAAGGTTAGGGGACAGTCTGGCTGGCATAGGAAGAACAGGCTTTGTGGTGGTGACACTGCTTTGGTTCCCCTTGTGCATCCCTCTGCACTGGGTTTGCAGACTGGAAGCCTAATAATACTGGCTTGTAAAGGGAAAAATAGAAGCATTTATTGAAGTGTTACTAGACTGCAATGCTTTAACAGTTTTCTTATGAAAAATATGTTCTTTCTTTTCTTTCTTTCAAATTCACAACTGAAAGTACTGTTGCTATGTTACTGTAATGGTGTGTAGGCTGCTAAATAAATAGAGGCAGTTTAGTCCATGCCAGAAATAGAAAGCCAGGTCAGAGGTGACATTTGGGACATGTTGAGAAAAAAGAGAATATATAATTATTTCTTTCCTTCCTATCATTCTCTTCAGTCTCATTAACCCCAGACTACTTAGAAGGAAATTACAGCAGAATTTCTGGACATGTGAGAGTTCTAAAAATTGACATCTCTGGAGTTCTGTTAAGTGTTTTGTCTTTGTTTTTCTGCAAGATTAATTTTGCAAGGGAAACTGGTAAAACTGTGGCACCTCACACACTTGTGAATTGAATAGCCGCTTTGAGGTATCAAAGGGCATGGGGAACTGTTGAAAATCCACTCTGCAAAGGTGTGCTCAGAAGGCAAAATCTGACAGAGGGAACAAGCTTTGAGAAAAGGTGCTCTCGTGAAGCCATGAACAGTGAATTTGAGTCCATTGTCCTTTTTGGGATAGTCTGGCAGGTTACCAAGGACCAGACAGAGAAAACCGTGCCTAGGCTCTTGCGCAAGAAACCCTACATACCTGCTCGCACCTTCAGCTGCCTACACGTCTTTGTAAACCTGGCTTGTGGATGTGCTTGAGTGCCTCGTTTGTACAGCGGGGTCGTTTTATCCCTCCTCTGCCGCCTGCACACGCTCCTCATATACAGCCCTCAGTGCAACGAGCTCTCGTTTAAGCTCCAGTGGCTGATTCAGTAGATGTTGGAAACTGCAAGCCGCTAATGTGAAAACTGGAGCCCGGTCCTCCCTTCATCTGCGTCAGTCAGAGCAGAAGCAACCCTTCTCCTAAGAAGGAGCGCTGCAGCCTTGTTACTCGCGGACGGCGGGCTCTGACTTTATTTCCAAAAAGTTATTGCAGACGCCGGATGCTCCGGGCCGTGTTCCGCCAGCCACGAAGCTCCTCAGCCCCGTCCCAGCCGGTTGCGGGCACGGTCGCGGGTGAGCACAGCACGCCGGCGCTCCGGTCCTGCCTTGCCCTTGGCCCCGCTGCTCTTGCGCGAGCATCGGCAGCCCTGGGCCCGCAGCGGAGCAGCTGCGAGCTGTCAGACCGTCCCGCTAGCAGGAGGTGGGACACGGAAGCGCAGAGCAAGCTCGCCTATCTGTGAGTTAATTTGGCGGATTTGTAATTCATCTCTTTAAATATATATGTCTACTTATAAACAAATTACTAACGTGACACGATGTGAGGCATCTAGTTTCTTTGTGAATCAGGGAAGAAGCCCACAGCCATAACCTAAACCAGTTCGGTGCATGCAATCCCATCAGGGAGTTCTTTGTGATATTTTTGTAGTTCCACAAATCTGTTTACTTTCCTACAAAGAAACGATGTAAATGTGCCCCCTACCCAAGAGATCTTTGGGTGTGAGGCATTCCAGAAAATCCCACCTTTACCATAAAGTTTACAGAGGGGGATTAAATTAGAGGGTACAACAAGAGCAAGTGATGCTAAGCACAGTTATTCTTGTTCCTAAGTTGCAGGGATTTTAAAATTTTCTTGTTATTTGTTAACACTCCTTGAATGGAGGTCTGGAATTTGAATGGCTAGAAGTATTTCCTAACACAGTGGATGTGAATAGCTGGTTTAATAAGAAACTTTCCTAATTTTCAGCCACAAGCCAACCCCTAGTGCCTTAGACCTTGAGACATGTCTGCAGAATGTCTGAGGTTCTGTGTCAGAAAATGAATGAGTAGCTTAGGATCCATCTCCATCAGGGCTGTTTATTTACTTACATTAGGAGTTTGCTGCTGGTGCAATTGGAGACATTTCTTGTTTTCTAGCTCAACCAGTATTCAGCCTTAGACTGAAGGAGAGGGTGTTAGAGGCTTTCTTGTCCCCTGTGGAGTTCAAACCCTCGTTTGGGCTCTGTCAAATCCTTTACCCTTGCCAGAGACTGCATTTATCTCAGACCCTAAAGACCAATTATTATGATTTATCTGTCTTCAGAGTGAATAAGATTTTACCAGGCATTTTCTACACAGAAATGTCCAGCTGGGAGAAGTGCAACCTACAGCCTGTCCTTTCCAGGGCTTTGTTGCCCACGCTCAGCAAATTGCCCAGTTTTAACCAGCAGCAGCAGCATCGCTAAATGGAAAGGAGGATGAATTATACCCTCTGCAGTTCTGTTATGTTATCCTCCTAAAGGACCTATTTGTCTTTCATTATATTTCCAGGTCCTTTGTGCTTGAAGTGATCTTCTAAACTTTATAAGTAAACTTTGTTTGCTGGCTGGTAAACTAAAGCTGTTTACCCATTAGAGTATTCCAAGTGGGCTGCAATGACGTTTGGCTGTACCCTTTGTTGGGGCGAACAGCTTGATTGTTAAAACTGAATGAAATTATGTTGAGGCAGAAGATGGCAGACACGGCCAGGTTTCAGATAAGCTATAGTTAGCTAGGTAAAGATTAAGTATCTTCACACTGCTGCTTTAAATCCCCAAGGACTCCCCTCACCGCGGCACTTACCTTGTCGAGGGTTCAGAGATGCTTCAGTGAAACTTGCCATTCGAGAACGGGTGACACAAGTTTGGGAGGTGAAGAGCCAGAGCAAGCTTGTGCGAAGTGGTAGCTGTGCAGTCCTTTCCAGAATACAGCGATGGAGAGGGGTAGTCATAGAGATGCACCCCAGTAATATGTCTCAGGAACATTTCCAAGAAAAAAGATTTGCATGTAGTTTAGCAACCTGAGCTGTGTGAAGATTTGAGCAGCAGCGGCCCTGACTCTCGTGTGCTGAGAACTTACTGTGCACCCACAGGCAGGTTTCAGTTTGACTCTTTTCCTCGGGTTTACTGGATCTGGAAAAGGAACTGGGATCTCTATATGAGCATACCATTGTAGAATTTAGTTCAGAGATTGGGGTTTTTTTAAGAAAGCAACTGCTTTATGTGCCGTCTATGCATAGGAATAAAAGATAAGGCGCAGAGGAAAGCACTCAGATGTAAGACCTTGTGTTATTAATGGTCATAAGGCCTAGGACCATTTTGTTGCAGGGCAGCTGGTCACTTCTGACTTGCACCTAGGGTTGCTGCGGTCAAGGTACCTGCTCTGAGTGGAAACGTGGTCATGCAGAATCACTCCAGATCTAGTTCCTGGTGCCAGTTTAGGGCAGGAACTTCATGGTTCCTTGCTGGGACTGAAAAGAAAAGGCACATGACCCTATACAGCAACAGCAGCAAGTAAGTATGGTGATGTAGCACAACCGAGTCTATACCATCAAGCAGGAAACCTTTCCCTTCCAAAATAAAATGCACCCATAATGGACAAAAAGGCCAAGTAAACATTGGCTCTAATAAGCTGCTGGAATTGGGCAGGTGTGCAGTCAAACTGGAAGGTGAGATCTGAAACTTTCATTTCCATTTATCAGTTTGCACAAATCTTCTTGGAATACCTCTTTGCCCTCTCTGAAAAGATTTCAGATAAAAGTACTTAGACTCATCAGTAAAAAATATCCTGAAATAGAAATGGCAAGTCATGTTCTCTAGCAATATAGCAGCTTAAGGAGAAACCAGAAGCCAAAAAAAATGCAGTCTCAAACCCATTATGACCATATTTATGGGCAACATTTAAATAAACTGAGCTGTTTCCTCTACATATTCCCTACTACTAACAACAGTACCTTATGACTGGTGATGTCTTCATTAAACACTGAACTTGAATATCAGAGTTGAGCTTCAGGCTTTTCTCTTTAGCTTTTGTATCAATTGGCTGGATGCTGATCAAGCACAGAGCCATGGACCTCAGCAACAAGGGAATGGGGAGAGAAAAGCAGATAGGAGGATTTTGCCTCCCGGTGGAAACCCCCAGCTCTGCCATTATCAGAGCTCCTGGTACCTCCAGTGTAACTGGGAGAGGTGGTATGTGGTATGGGAACTGCAGCATTTACCAGCTTGCAATTGGAAACTGAAGACAATGAATGGATAAGAATATGTTAAAATGCACAATTTCACTTTATTTTGTGTAACATCTTTCACACAAAACTTTTTACTCAAAGAGATTACAGTCAGATAGAATTATGATGAAAAATAAAAGCAGAGTTGCAGAGAAATTGGTAACTTCTTAAAAAGAGTAAACTGTCACTGAAAAATCTCACTTTCTATTTGAGAGATAAAATCTATGCATGGTGCAGCCATTTTTGCTTTGCCTGGCATAAGATTTGCATGACTCAGAGCCAGCAGCGTGCTGAGGACCTAGAAATACATGATACAAAAGCAGATGCTGGCTGCTGGCTGCTGGCTGGGGAATTCCCGTACCATCTTTGAAATGATGATCCTGTTTGATGGGGCGACACAGAGTGTGAGGCAAGTGCATATGATGTTTCTCCCCTAGGTGAGGTTATTAATCTGAAGGGTGAGAGACAGCGTGAGGGCTGCTAAACACCTACTATCATCGCAGTCAGTCCCAGCTGGTGAGGATGGGTGATGTAATGGATCAAGAAGGAGGAGAAAGTTTTCAAATGGGAGGGTGTAAAGTTTGAAAGGCTGCACGTAGGAACGAAGAGTCGCAGTCCTAATTCGAGTACGCAGGCAGCTCAGCAGATGGCCCAGCAGATGAGTTGCTATGCACCACGGTATGTGTGAGAACATGACAGTAATGGCGAGGCTCCGCGCAAAAACGTAGCTCTGCCCTGGGCATGGTATGGGGTAACATCAGACGCCGTGTTGCTGACCCCAGCTGGGCCCTTCGTTCCCCATCAGGGCGTTTTGTTGGCTCGCACACCGAGCTTTCCACAGCAGTGTTTCATATTGCTGTTCTGCATTACAGCAATTTCTCCCCTTGTGCTTTGCCTTCCCTCTCCAAACAGAGCAAGAACCATCCCCGGAGGAGTAGGTCCTTGCCAGTCACAGTAACACCGACGTTGCATCGCTAACTTCTCCTCCTGCCTTAGGCAGCAGCTCTCAGGCTGAGCTGGCATGTCTCTTGGGGTGGAAAACCTCCCACTTCAGGCCACAGAACAGCCTCACTGGGATGTTTTGGGTTTATTTCCTACAATTCCAGTTCCTCCAGAAGTGAAGTCCAGAGGCCAGAGAGATTTCATGTGTGTCCTATGTGACTTCCACGTTCCCTAATAACTGCAGCTCTCTGGGAATTGTAGGGGAAAATTTCAGAAAATCTCTAAAAATCCATTCTTTTTAAGAACTGACCAGTTTGCATCTGACTTTCTCCAGCGGATCTGTTTTGCTGCTTACTGCTTGTGCGACTTTTCGGCTCCATTTGCAAATCACCTATGAACTTATAGCTAGATCCTGGAAAAAGCATCTTTACCACAAATAGCTTAGAGTAGCCATTGCCACCTCACAGTCACGTTGCGCTGCTGCTCAGCATAACGGTGTTAGGACCTTTGTTTTTTCCAGTGGTTTTCTAACAAAGCTCTGTTAATCCAGAGCTATATATTCATATGGGAAATTCCAATAATCCCTGTCTTGTGATACAGCAAAAATCTGTCTCACTAACCAGTTTACATGTAACATTGATGAAATGACTACCACTAAGTTGTTTCGAGAAGCTCCATTTCCAATGCAATCTACAGGAAAATTACATAGGTGTATAATGATGCATGAATTCAAATCACTATAATTATGCTGATAAACATCTTCTCAGATGTTCTTGAGATGAGTGACATCTTTTTCTTTTATCTTAAATCGCTTCTGAAGCAACATAAACTAAACTGGGAACAATGTTCTTTTTTCCAGTATCAGAGTGTTCCCATGGCATATGTACGCCAGCAGATACATGGCAGCTCAGCTATGCTAGTAAAACTGCAGACAAGCCCTTAAATTCAAGCAGCAATGACAAAAGCAGTGGTAATCCCTGCTTTCCCACACGCCATCCTGTCAGATTCCTTTTATCATCTTGCAATCTTAAGAGCATAGTTCGGGTTTTGTGTCTCCTTTGCCCTTGGTATATTTACTTGAATTGCAAGCAAAGAGATTGTTTAATCCCTCCTATTTTTGTTATGGTCCCATGGAGCCGGCACTAAGACTATCAAACAGACCGAGCTTGTGCGTGGGTAGACTGTCAATTCCATCGTGGGTTGGCCAGTCATTGGGACAACACTAATTCTGTGAGCCCCCAATGAAGGTTGGTCGGACCTGGTAGTGGACTAGGATACATGGTTGAGTATATTTCACTACTGGACCTTTAAAGTGTGTTTAGCAAGGAGAATGTTCTGATCTTCCGTAATTAAATCCTGTATGTACCACAGCCAAACAACAAAAAACCCCAGGTCTATATTCACTGTTTGTAAAATAAAACTCTCTGAAGTGTCTCTCAGCATAAGGACTGTGAGTCAAAGTGGAAGGTTTTATGTTAGTAAAGGAAAAATTAAACATCATCATCTGTCTTATTGTAAAGAAGCAGAAGGATGTTAAAAACTATGTTATGCTGGCTCACATTTTTTCTACATAAATGAATTTTTGGGGTATCATACATGCTTACAGTAAAACAGTTACATAGGAAATAGTGAAATCCACAATGATTTTTACGTAACTTTTTCTTTCATAACATACTTGTAGTCAGAATGCAATAATCAAACTATGTTTTTTCCATGCTTGAACATTAGTGGCCATCTGGAAAATTGCATGCTACCTATATTCAGTGAAATGGCTAAGTGAGGAAGTCACATCCAAGGAAACTAAAATTATTTTTATGTGTTTCGGTAAGTTGGCTTTTGCCAGGAAGAAGCATAAAGAGGACAAAAAAATCTTGTTTGCCACCATTCCTCCTTGGGGATGGTGTCAGTCAGCACCACGGTGCTAACACTGCTCACAGACCCAGTCCGCAGCCGCCTGACTTGTCCAGGGACTGTCCTCACATAGGAACGGTGGCAACAGGCCTGACGTATTTCTGGTAAAGACACAGGAGGAGCCTCCAGACCAACAAAGAGAAATGCCTGAGTGCTGGAAAAAACCTTAACCTGTTGTAGGAAGATCTTGTAGGAAGCCCTGACCACTTCTGACCAGGGCTTTGCCATTGCAGATACTCTTTCTGCCTGTAGTACTTAAAATTGTAGCGCAGCAGCTTACTTGAAAAACTTTGGCTGAAACGGCCAGTTATCACTCTGCTAGTGCAGGGTGTTGCCTCTTCTCTTCCCAGTAAAAATGCTGAGCTGCGGACGGGGTCTGTTCTGGGAACGGGCTACAGGCGCTCTCGTTAGTCAGCAAATACCAGAGCCCAAGGGCAGGGAGTCAGCAACAGGGAACGGGGAGGGGGGACACATTCAACACCTGTTAGTAATCCAGTTATTAAAAATAAATGTTGACTTGATGAACTTCTAACCGAAAACCTGTTATGTCAGAAGGGAGCTCTTCTAATGCCGAGCTCCTAAGGGCAGGGCTATAGCTGTGATAAGGCTGGGGACATCTCAGCTGGGTGGAAAGAAGAGCTGAGCTATCCAGATAGTTATCTGACCACAGGAGGCCTTGGCAGCTTTGACCCCTGTTCTTTAGAAACCCATGTCTGACTATGTTATATATTTGGCTTACTATTATTCCTGGATTTGCTCAGCTTTTTGGTGAAAATGTCATTAATTACTAATTTAGTTCAGTGGAATAAGAGAGAGTCCAACTGTGTATGTGTAGTGCATTTAGTGGTTTCAATCCTTAGCTTATAATTGCTCCTTCCTGAATATGATGCTGTTGGGAAAATTCTTAGTTACACAGTGTCAAGCCATTAATTAATCAAGACCGAACCAGAAGCAGAGCACTGTGGAGAAGATTCTTAGGTATCGAAAGGCACTGATATTAAGTAAACCTTTCTGTGGAAACGGTGCCCGGCTGCAGCTGGGGAACGTGCCTTCCAGTTACAGACTCCCCTGCCTGCAAATGCAGTGCTGCTGCTTTTTCCCTGCGCAAAGACGAGGCACAGACACCGAATGAGTCACGGATCTGTGCTCAGCTGTGTCTAACACATGAAACTCTGGAGCAGGACAGAGGCAGCAGCTTTGTGGTGTGGGAATGCAAGACGCACACACACACACGCACAAAAAAAAAAAAAGAGTCTTATGCTCAGTGCAGCCCAAAACTCGAAGGTCTCTTTAGAGGCCTTTGGTTTTGCTGCTTTTGACTATATCCAGCCAGCTCCACTTCTCCTGCATTCTTCCTTCTGGTGGTTTTCATGGCTAACCCACAGCATCCATACGAGTGCTTCCCTGGCCTCCCTGGGTGGCTGTGACCCATGCTAGCCCTCAGAAAAGCCAAGTAGCCACAGCCTTAGGAAATGGCAAACAGAAAGCTCTCACGTTGCTGTTTCTCTCCCTTGAACTGCAGCTTCTTTCATCACGTGTTGCAAAATGGATTGTGAAGCAGGGCCATTTTGCCTGTAAGTAGGGCTGTGGTCCTGGAGCTCCAGAAGAGCAGAGCTGCTTCTCTCAGAAGATGTTTCTAACACAGAGCATGTGACATCTGTCACATAATGCCATGACAAAACGGTGTTTCTAACAGAGAGCTGAAGCAATTTGTGAAGTGAAATTAATCATAGGTATATGTCATGGGTTTTGATTTAAATGTGGATTAGAAAGTATGTATAGCAACAGACTATTTCCAAAGACATTGATTCTTTACAGCAAAAGAATGAAAGTGAAAACATCCTGAAAAACAATAAAACAAAGAGTACTGTAGCACTGGCTCTGCAAAAATACAAAAATTTCACATTAGATGCCAGAAATGGTATGGGGAAGGGGCATGGGATTATTTTAGTGCTTCATTCATCTTCAACTTCAGTTGTATGTTGTCTGATTTTGCACTCAAGAAAATCTTGAGTTCCCCTTTTAGCTGTCAAATAGGAATGAACACAGAATCAGCCATGGAGAAGGAATCTTGGATTAAACAAATGCAAAATCCTAATCCAGCTCTTTTTCAACAGTTGGATTATTCTGCTTGATTTTAGTAAGAATTGAAATAAAAATAATGGAGAGGAGACTCAGGTTACAGGAGCAAAATTAGCATTCAGAGAGATGGATAAAGATGTCCAATGGCATATTTAAAATACCAGGAGGATAGTCTTCTACTGGATTTATTGAAAGATAAGTACCCAAATACCCCCAAATTCCTAGACAGACTTAAAACTGTCTTCATTTTTTTTCAATAAATCATTGTGTAAATTATGTGTATTGTAACTTCATGACAGTAGCAGTGCAGTATTAGTAAGCACTGTAATTCTCAACTGTTAAGTAATAAGAAAGTTACAGAATAAAGTATGAACATATGTGATGGGTTTAAAAAAATGAGTTGAAACAATCAGTAAGACCAGAAGCTCTGTAAGTGCCAAATTATTGTTGCAGAAGTATTCTTTTTATCTATGGGTCATGATTTCCAAGAAACGAGTGAAAAATGTAAACACTTCCAAGCATTTGTCCTTTTGGGCACAGGGTGTATTAAACAACAACAACAAAAAATACTTCATGGACAGAAAAGAATTGTTGGCCAGGGCATTTCAGACAGAAGCCAATAACACCTAACTTGGTGAACAAGCAAGAAGAAAAAACTGGCAAATGTTTTTTTCCCCTGATTCATGGAAGTTCTCCATTCACCTGAGTTTTAAATTGAAGTCTCTTTCAATTTTAAAGAAACAAACTGGAAATCTTTTTCTGTAGTAGAATTCAAAGCAGGAGATGGTTGTGGTAATTACTGGCAAGCAAATAGTAAATACTCTCAGAGGTAAAAACCACAGAGCTGGAAATCATGCCTCTGCTAAGCTGGTCAGATTCTGTGCTTGATTACACTGCATGAATAAATAATTGGAAGACACATTTCAAGCTCTTTTTTCAGAAGTGAAAAAATAATCCAAATTCTTACTTTTGCAAAGCAGGGCAGAAATATGCAGAAGAGTGTGGCATCACCAGTTTGCTGCATTGTTGGTTTAGAGGTGCTCTTTTAAGTAATACAAGTACAAATATCTCATTACTCCCAGGCTAGATTGTAAGATTTGTAAGATTGTATAAGTTATTTAAGCACCTTAATCCATTTAGTTTCCTATGTCAGCTCTTTGATGTTGGTTTAATCCCACAATAAAAAGTTAATTGGTATATCAAAGATAGGCTGAGAATCCATACTGATGGGGTGAATGAAAATTGGCAGCACCCAGTCTTTTGCTGATATGAACATTAAATAATGGCACTAGGACTGTTTCATCTAAAACAAGAAGCATATTGGAATGCCGTAAAAATCAGTAAGGTTGCTTTTTCTTTAAAATCTCCTGGAACCCAGCTGAGCAAATATTGCAACTTTTGGAGCTGCCGGCTGGCAATAGTAATGCTTCGTGTTTCACCTCAAGTCTTCATCTGTCCAACTTCTGCTCTGATTACACACAAAAATAGCTATGGCAGTGCCACAGAAAGGATCAAAGTCAGAGCAAAATTCTTTGAGTTGTACCTGGTATAGACCAAGACCATCAGAAACCGCAAATTTCAGGCAGTGTTCAGTGCAAAACCAGAAAGTGGTCAAGGCTTTTCTGTCTGTCGCAATCCTTAAAATTTCCCCAACAAAATACAGTTTGCTGGGCAAAGAGTTGTGTTGTAAAAATCTGCCTTGCCTTCTTTGGAAGCTTTTTCAGTTTTCCTCCACATCTTACAGTCAATCCATCAGCTCTCTGGAAAGACTAGTTTTCAGCATACTTCCATAGTTTAAGACATTATGTTGGATTACTTATCTTTATCATGCACAGCATGGATGGTTTTTTATGTGTCTGTTTATTCTTGTAACCTGCTGAAATAGAAAAGGAATTTTTTCCCCTTGTTTCACTAAGGCCAGGATGCCATTCGTCATCTTCCAGTGTGATACTGTTTTCTCCCTCTATGGTCTTCCCTCTAAATCAAAGTCTTCGGGAGCAGTAGAGACACTTCCCTTGGCATACCCCTGGGAAACAGCTCCCTGGTATTTTGCAATGACTTTCTAACACAAACATCAAGACAGCATCACCATATGAGTCTTCCTGGGCTTTGTAAACTACTAAAAAAAAATATTTTCTACTTAGGAAAGGCTTTTTTATCTGCAGAAGGATTAGATCAATCATTAAACTTTCTCACAAGTTCACGTGTGTTCTTGTCTTTTCCCATCTCTCTCAGCCTGTCTTCTAAAAGCCTCCTAAAAACATTGACACCATGGCGATGTCCTCTGAACAGCTTGCATCTATGCTACAGCCACACTTACTCTTTGGCTGAAAAAGGTCCATAAACTTATATTTTAGAATCCGATTACTTCTGACCGATTTAGCACCCTGTGCTTTTGTAACACAAATCTTTGTCCTGACCAGGGGGTATTTTACCTTTCAGTTGGCTTAATTTGAACGTAGCAGTTAGATCTAACATTTCAGTAACTGCATCAGCCACATGCAACCTGGTTGGGTTACTGACTGTGGCATACATGTTACTTTTTACACTGCATCCTAACGAGTCACATTTACAAACTGCTTCTCTGAAAAACATGGTAAGAAAGAGTCATAAGTGAAGGAGAAGAGTAGGAGTAATTCCGCATTCAGATCTAAATTTGTGTCAAGTGTGGGATGAAGTTTAAAATAAGAAAAGATAATAGTTGGGGTTCTGTTGTTTCTTTCTACCTTTTTTGAAAAGGCATTTTTGATCATACTCTTCACCTCTTTAAAAATGTAAATTCAAGTGATGGACCTTTGCTGAAGTGTTTCATGAGTTAAAATTAACCTTGAAAGTTAGCAGGAGGTGTTACTTGCTCTGCATTTATTTCTACTTTATTTTTTCGTATCTGACCAGAAATGGGTAGCATGCAAATGTGTCTTTGTGGCTTAAACAAATAAGCCATGAAGTCTAAAAAAGGAAAGCAGTTACTGCTTTCTGTGTACAACCACTGCTTTCAGATGACTCTTTTGTATCTGCTAATGCCTGTGACTGTGGCTCCATTTTTACTCAAAAATATTCTGTGTTGTTGGGGTAGGAGGGACCAGAAGAAGGGATTTTACTAGTTTGGTTTTCTCCTTGAAGGGAACTCCTGCAGTATCCCTCCCCTGGAAATCAGCAGACCTGGGAATGGCAGAAGGACGAACCTTGTCTTTCCCTACAGAACACAAAATATTTGTTATTCAAAATGTCAGTTAATCCACAGTAGAAAGCTGTAAAGGTTCCAAACACGGTGCCCATCCCTGAATGCCCCTGACAACATCCGTGGTTTTACAGTCGTCCTTTCTACGCGCTGTTCTCTGCACTGTTGCTGTGTGCAACACCCAGACAACAAGGGCAACACCTTAAAAGAAAATCTCTCTTCTCATTCAGGGCCGCCCTTTTGGCGTACCATGTGTGAGAATTATCTCAGCCTTCGCAGGACAGAATTTCTCTCCTCTGTGCAACTCTGGCTTCAAGTCTGTAGACAGCACTTTGCACTGGTATGTTTTAATGAAAGCCAGAAGCAAACAATAACTTCACTATATTTTTCCTTTTCCTCTTTAGTGTATTAGTTTATTTTTTGTCAACTTCTAGCTTTTGGATTTAATTTAGCTTAGATCGTTTTCAGTTAAGATGAGGCACTTGGCTTTAGCAAATTGTGAGCTCTCACCAAGTTAGCTTTGCTGCTCCTGTTAGACATTTTTTTGGTCCTTGCTCTGCTGGAAGGTTTGATGCTTCCAGACTGGTGTTTTTCTCTCGTGGTTTATTAGTGAATCATAAAGGTCTTGCTCCACTGTATTCTCATCTATTTTATTTGCTGATGATACATACTTCATGGTCCTCTAGTTTAGCAAAATTATTTTTATAGAGAATAAATAAAACAGGAACACAACTGAAGGATCAATGACTGTTCTCTTTGTTTAAAATATATATTATTTTCTATATTCAGAGTTGTTAGGCATTCTCTGTACTTTTAAAGGTCTCCAGAGATTGGGTCAGACATACATAGAATTATGAGTTAAGCATTCTAAAGTTCAAACCACTTTGTTCTTCATTTGTGATTAGTCTGGTTTCTCACATTGTACTTCAAGCCTTTGGTTTACGTACTTGGAAAATGCTGAGCTGCCTTTATTTATAATATTGTAAAAAAATAAAATATATGGTAAATTTTGACTTTTTTAGAGAGGGAGAAGAGTTGAAGAAACCCATTGTGCTGAAGGAGCAACACAATGCAGTCTTGCATAAGCAAATGTATTTTGGTTAAAAATAAAATGTAAAATTTTTGAGACACAAGGTAATTAATCTGACTGCATTCTGGCTTCTTCTAGAAGAGCCTACCCCTTCCAACTTGGAAGTTTCTAATTACTGACACAGCTGAGAGTGAACTGACCACTGCTGCAGGCATAGGAAGACTGAAAGCGTAAAGAAGTTCTAGAGCTTGAACAAAATCTTTCTCATAACTTACGAAAATAATAGTGAGAATCCCTGTAAAGAGCTCTCTGAAACATACGGATTATGAACACACAGAAAAAGAAAGATCAGTTCACAACATTCATACAGTCCATTAGCTTCAAATAGATTTACAAAGCGTGTCTGATGATACTCTGGCTGGGGTTTGCCTGTTATTCAAGGGAGCTGTGCAGAACCCACCCCTCAGCTAGCATCTCCCGTGGAAGGGGTGAGCATCTAACATCATCTGCACTGAGCTGGTCTGGCTGAGCATCTTCTAGGTAGCTGAGAAATGTACTGCCTTGTTGTCCAGACTTAAATTCCTTTTCATAACTATAGGTAAAAAATAAGTGTGATTCAGAGTTTGGCTTCTGCTGACCCACGGGTCGAGCTGCTGTTGTTTGTTGTTGTAATTTCTATAGTTACACTGGAAGCACTCTGGGCATTTAGGTATTTTGACTGCCGAAAGCCAGAAATAACTAGTTGGAATAAAAGTGTTAATAGTCTGATGGCTGTGTGTGAGTCATAGCCACAGTGGCCTTTGAGACAAAGGAGAGATTGCTCTGAATACAGCAGTGGAGAAAGCCCTTCCTCTGTGCAGCCTTACACACTCATCGCAGGTCAAATTTAAACTTCTTTATTCAGAGCACAAACAGCTCTTCTATTTATACAGTCTGAGCTCCCATACCCCAAGATCCCTGTGTCATAGAACAGAGAATCATAGAATCATTTAGGTTGGAAAAGATCCTTAAGATGATGGAGTCCAACCATAAACCTAACACTGCCAAGTCCACCACTAAACCACATCCCTAAGCACCACATCTACACCTCTTTTCAATACCTCCAAGAATGGTGACTCAACTACTTCCAAAGAAATACTTAAGGGGTCATTGCAAGACTTGCAGAAGCAAACCCTGCCTTGCTCTCACTGCTGAACCCCAGGGAGACTTCTTCCCAGGCAGCTCATGGACAGGGAGAGGTTAATTGTGCCTGCTGGTTTTGCATGGCCCACTTGCAAGTCAAAATTAGTGGGCATCCAATGTTCAACACCCAAGAAGGTCTCCACGTGCCTCTCATGCACACATTCATGTATGCATTCATGTTAACTCGCCTCTCTGTGGTGCGTAGCTTTTGCATTAGAAGAGGAAGCGTCCTCTCAATTTCATACTACTCACAATGCGTGTGTTTCAAATACATACTGTGAAATAGCGTTTTGCAGAAAGAAAACCTTCACTGCCTTTGAAGTGAGAAGGTGGTTAAATAGGAGCACATCACTTAGTCGGAGTCAAGATTCTCACTTCATCTTGCCAGGCACTGCTGAGACTTTGGGCAGTGAAAATGGCAGGGAAAACTTGGACTATAGCCCAAAAAAATGTGGGCTCAATTCCTTAAAGTATTTTAGTTTAAATGAGGTCAAAGACTATTCCTGAGCTTGCTGCGAAGCATGTGCTTAAGTACCTTCTGGAACTGGGATCTAAACTTGGAGGGCAAATGATCTGGCTTTTTTTGGTACCCTCAGGAAACAGCCTGCGACAGAAGAGTTTCTGTCGGGTTGAATTTCGGAGATTAGATACTGACTGCCCTTATCCTTTTGGACTTGAGAGATAGGGTCCTTCCTAATTGTGCTAACCACGCTGAAGTTTCAGGATCAAAGTGCTCCAGGGTGTTTGTTTGTTTGCTCTGTGCTCAAACAGCCCTTATCTCACATCACTTTTTGTGGGATTCAGTTAGAAAAACCAGTGACTGTTAACTTCACGCTTCTGCTTACAGCTCCTGACACGATCGTTGCTCTGTAGACAGAGCAGATCGTGTTGAGTTTCGTTGTCACCGTGAAGATACCGTACCAGGGGCTGTGGCATTACAGCGGCACAGCTTCCTGCTCTGTGGGCAAGCCTGGAACTAGGTCAAACAGCAAAAGCGAGTAATTGTTGAAGTATTAGAAGATGCGTATCTTCAGGAATGGGGCAGGGGGCTCTCAGCTCTGTAGCCAGCCCGCAGACCATTTTTTGCAAAGAATTCCAGGAACTTCGTGAGGATGCACATAGAAATTCAGGATAATCTAACATTTTGCTGACATGAAATTTGTCTGTTACTATGAGAGAGCATCGCGATGCAGAAGGACCGCACGGTGCCATGGTGTGGGATGCCTATCTGGGTTTGTGTCGCAGTGCAGCGTGCCTGTCTGGCCTTGTGTCAGAGACCCAAGAGCTCTAGATGGAAAAATAAACAAACCCTGGGATGCGGCGTGATGCGGCGTGCAACTGTGCAGGGAAAGAGCTGAGGTCTGAAGCAAGTCTGAGTAACAGGCTCTCTCTTCTGGGGCTTTGTTTTTCTGGTGTAGTAGAGAAACAGCCTAAGTCTACAGGGACCTGAGCTGCAGTGTTTTGCATCCTTTTTGGTGTTGTTTATTTTGGGGATTTGTTGTTGGTTTTGGTATGGTAAGACTGCTCTCACACCTACACACATAACAATTATGTTATGCCTAGATAGACACCCTCATTGCTGGCCTACTTTACGCTTGCTTACCAGTGCAAACTATTACATATATACCATGACCTGGTCTTTCTAATGATAAAGTGGTATCAGGCATATTTGCATATTTGTTCTTAAATAAAATTCTGGATGTGTCTGACTTGTGACTGTAGTCACCAGCTCAGAGTCTGCTAACAGTGGGGGGGGGGGGGGGGAATCTACGCCCGTGAGAAGCTCAAAAGAATCTGTTAACGTGCATTATTCTCACGGTCCTTGTGAAGATGGATGGTGGCTTTTTACTGTACAGCAAGCAAAATTATTGGGTTGAATTGGTGGAATTAAGGTGTGGTGAGAAAGACTAATTACTCAGCCCTCGGATGCCTTTTAAACTGTGGGTGAGTAGATGCCCCATGCTGTGATGGTCCTTCACTGCATTTTTGACGTATGTGATTGAGGGTGGAAAAAGAGCATTGCATGCAACACCATTGATCACAGGCTACACATTTTTTTCAGTCTGGGAGTATTAGTAATTTTATTTTTAATTTCAGTGGCTGCCCTCATGATACTTCCCCAAACTAGTCCAGTCACCTTGAAGAAGTTTTCCTATATAGAGCACTAATTCGCATAGAGCAGTGATATCACTGATTTTTGTAATAATTTAAATGAGAAAGTAGAAATCTTTAAATTAAATTATAATTTCTTAATCTCATTTTTTTTTCACAGGTACTTTTTCATTTCTTCTCTTGAAATACGCTTTCATTAGTTGTGGTGTAATGATTTACCGCTGACTGGAGTTTTTAGAATAAATGGGGCACTTATTTTTGCTAACAGGGATACTCTATATCTGTCCATAAATATCTAGGCATTTGTGTAGCTTAATGTACAATTCCTCATGTTCTTCATGTTATAATTTTGATATTAAAGAGGTACCATTGTGGAAAGCTTTCTTTCCCCCAGCAGGGATTATTTTATGTGATTTGAAACAAGCTGCATTTGAATGGAATTGGAATTCAGTAAAAATGCACAAAAGCATTTACAAACTTTTAAAAAGGATTTTAAATTAATTAATTATGTGAAATTACCTACCAATAAGATAGGTGGCTTTTTCTGTGTTGAATTTTTCACTAGGTGTTGATTGCAGTTCTTTTCTTTTTTTTTTTTGTAAAAACATTCAAATACAAAATTCCAGTTTCTTTGACACTACCTATTTAGAAAGCAGTAAGTGAAATACACGTAGGAGTCAGAACTTTAGTGCAAACTGATAAACTGCACAGTCCGGTACAACTTCCTTCTGCTATTTAAGAGAACTGCTGTGCACTGAAGCTCAAAGGCGTGATGTTACCCTTCTTACCACATTATACAATTATATTATAAATCTCATATGCTGCTACACATCAATAACAGACCTGAATTCCCTTGAAGCTGAAAACCTGCGAATGATGTCCATGCGCAGAAGTGTTAAGTAGGTTGAACTCGTGTGTTAGTGCTTATTTGCAACAGAAACGTGACTTGGCTTCGGGACAGCTCTGCTTTTGCTGGGCAGGAGAAGCCAAATCTTTTCTTTCTTACCTGCTATGAAACACACTCAGAAACAGCACAGATACAACGACCAGCTGCAGAGGTGGGGAGAGCTGTTGTCCCAGTCCTGTCCGAGCAGTGCCAAGCAGGGAGGGCTGACAGCAGCAGCAAATACCTGCAGAGAGCCGACGGGGCTTATAGCCGGGCTGGCCTGGATGTGGCCGGAGTGTTCCCCAGTGCCAGGGATCCCCAGCTGGCACTGCTTGGAGTTTGCTGGCCAGAAGAGTACAAAATTACCTTTTTCAGCCAAGGATCCTGCCCACCGGGGCTATCTGTTCACTTGTTCAAAGGAATATCAGTAAAAGGCCAAGATCATTCCTACTCCCAATTTGAAGAAAAGAGTCAGAAGCAGCCAGTCTGCAGGTGAGTCACACAGGAAAACACTAGGACACGTGACTTGTACATAGTGATTTTGCCTAGTGATGAGTAAAATACAAGAAACAACCAAAAGCTTGCTTGGAAAAGCCTTTGTTTGAAGTACACGGTTCCTTAATTCTTTGGGAGCTCTCAACAGATCTGCCAAATGACAAGAGAACATCTAGGTTAGGTCCTACCTTGCCTTTACCAGCAGCAGCACCGTGTGTCAGAGCTGGTGTGTGGAAGGACAGTAATGACAGCTTGAGTGCCGCACAGTTATTTAAAAGCTTTATCTAGGGCTCAAGATGGAGCACGTCCTGGTTGCACGGGCTGGCTCTTATTTACCTGGGAGCAACCGGAGCTCTTGTAAGTGCCATTACAAATTCCAGTGCACTAGTTGCGATCGTAAACTCCTTGGATCAAAACCCATCTTATTTGGTTTTAATATTTTTGTCTAATGCAGCAGGATTATGGATGAAGGCTGTCAAGGCCATTACAATACCATGTTTGCATCTAGCCCTTTTTTGGATTCCCAGGGATGCACGGGTTTGTCAGACTGAGGTATTAGCTTCTTTCATGATCGGCAAGAGAGCGGTCCAGTGCCTTTTTCCAGGCGTCCCCCCACCCCAGCCAGTGCCAGAGCCGTCAGCCTAGCAAAGGTGATGAGGTTCCTCGTCCTCTTCAGCCGAACAGTTGAAAACATCTGATCTGGCAATGTCACTTCTAAAGGCTGCTAAAGTGACGAAAAAGATGCAGAAGACTGTTAAAGATGCAGGGAAAGCAGAGCAGTCCTCCCTCACCTCAGGCACAGCGCCTGCCCAGCATCTCTGACTGCACTGGCTGCGGAGGCAGAGGAAAAGCTGCAGGAGGAGGAGGGGGAAGCTTGCACAACTATTACTTGCTCTCATCGTCCCAAAGGATCAATTTTCAGACCATTACCTACTTTCCCACACATGCAGACACACATACCTCACTGATCTGGAGAGGATTTGTAAGTTAGCATCTGAGGAACAACTATCAATATAGAGACAACATTTGCTTTAGGGGTTGTTAGTGGTTCTCCTGTAATGGCTGATGCTGAAACCCAGAAGCAGCACAGGCCCGGCTGTCGTACTGGAGACAATGTACGGTGCTATCAGCTTATTTTTCTCTAAGGCACATGTGGTGTCTTTGGGATCTTTTAAATCTGTCTTCAGCTTAGTCGCAGAGCAGAGGCTTTCTCCGTTCCTAAGCCAGCCCGACAGACACAGCTATCTAGCGAGCCAGACTAGCCCTCTCCAGCACAATCGCAGGAAGTTATTCCAAGCCTCAGACAAACCCCATTTCTATCTCTGGAAGAGTAAAAGGTCAAAAAACACCAGGCTGTAGCTCTGCCAGCAATAGCAGCCCCAGCCGTTGCAGCACGTCGCGGGGCTGAGCGGAGGGGAGCACCGGCCCCGCGGCTGCGCCCTGCCACGGCTCTGCCCTCCTGGTGGACCTGGTGGCTCCTGCCCACACGTGTCCAGGAGGAGGTGGAGGCGCACGGGGCTCCGAAAGGGCTTCACGGGCTGCGTCTGTCCGCAAGCCACCCTGGGAGAGGGAAGAAGGAAAGCGTAACTACAAGGTTACCAGAGCAGACTTTCTCTGGGAGGCAGTGGAGCCCTCCGATCCCGCTTACCATATTACTGTTGGCGTCCAGCCACATCCCCATCCTCTCCCAGCAAAAGGCAGCTTAATTAGCACAAGTCCTGATTAGCTCTTGCCCTCTGCTTGCAGTGTGCTAGCAAAACAGGAGGTTTCTAGGGCTCTCCGCAATTCTCTAGCAGCAGCCAGGTGCTCCAGAGCCAGCTCTCCAAGCTGCCCTGGCCTGGCCGTGCCCGCCACGCAGCGCTTCGGACACTTTGCTGTTGCAGGGGCCGCTCCTGCAGTCGGAGCAGGGACATGAGGCACAGTCTTTCATCATTCCTCCCTGTTCTCATAGGATTTCGGTAACGGCCTCTTCCCTCCTGTTGCTTTGCTGGCTTCTCTGCTTGGTGTTAGCAAAGAAGATACCTCATAACAATGCATACAATGGCCAGCCCTCGGTCTGATGATTCAGAGGGCGATGGGGCTACTCCACCCATAGTAAAAACTTGGGTCTGATTTTGAGAAACCCTTGCCTGAGGAGCTGGGAGGACTGTCGTGCCTCCCTCATCCCGGGCCAGGGGTTTGCTATCAGCGCTCTGCGGGCTGTGGTGATGTGAACCGCTGGGGACGGAGCTGCTCCTCGCTGAGGTTCTTCCCGCTGAGCTGAAGAGCCCAGTCCTTTCTCTGCATGATCCCCGCACTTCATTTTTTATTTGTCCTTTTTCCTTCAGCTTTCCTGCTCCTCCCATTCCTGTCCTTGCAACTTTCTTGCCCGTCTGGGGCTCCCCTACTCTCCCTTTGTAGCTCTCACTTTAACTCTCCTTTTGAAAACACTTACTATTGCTCTACTTTTGCTGTCCTCCTAGGACATAAACACTCCTGAAATTACCCATTTAAATGCAGCCCTCATCCCTTCTCCTGTCGCTACCTGCAAGCGCCAGCAGGCCCGTGATACCCACATGCTGTCGCTCCTAAATTAACCAGGCAGGAGTCTAGGTGGCAGAACCAGGGGGCAAAACATTGCCTGCCAAAATAGAAGTGGATTTGAGACCTGTTAAACAAACAGACCTGCAGTGACCTATAGCTCCTGCATGCCTGTGCAGAGCTGCAGAGAGCAGCACTTACAAACAACGGTGGATAAATCCTGCGCTGGTGCTGATACAGCTGTGAGCTGCGCTGTCCTTGCTGGTGTGGCACGCTGGCACCCGCTCGCACCCGGGTACCTCGTTTGGCCTGGAAATGTGTTTCAGTCCCTTGCTGAAAAACCTCGCAGCTCTACCCCCCACCAGTGCCGGACAGCTTACTCTCCTCCGGGATACTGTGTTCTTTATAAATAGGGCTGAACTGATCCGCATGGCTCCCGAACACCACATTTCAACTGAGGGCAGCAATAAGGAAAGTCTTATTTGTTTTCCTCTAATAGACTGAACACTGTGGGTTCAGCCCAGAGCTGAGGTTGTTTCATACGGTTTCTTTGTTGTAAATCTGTCTGTCTCCACACCCTCCCTAAGACAAATGCTTTGAGCAGTGGTTTCTTTGCCAGTGCGAAGGCACTGACTGTCAAGGATCTGCACTCTTTGAAGCAAGCTGAAAGCAAATTGTTGGGCACAAACCTTCAGTTATTTAACCGTTCTGCAGCTGGGGCATGGCTGGTGGGAGGAGGAAGAGAATTTGGCGTTGGCTGGGAAGGGAGTGCAGTGCCTTCCACGCAGCTGGGAGAGCCCTGTCGATTAACTCTGCTTGCACGTTCAGCTGATCAGGAAATGGTTATATCTGTGGAGAATTTGGAGTTTTTATGTGTCTACTTTGTGGTTTGAGCAGATCTGAGTGTATAAGGCTGTCTTGGCATTTCTGCTGTTAGTTTCTCTGTTTTCATGGATCACTCCCATGGGATTAGAAGCAATAAAACCCACTTAAAAACTGAAAATGAGGTTATATGATTTCAAAAATCAGCAGAGGAACTCCAAGCCAGCCTGAATTTCACTTCAGCTCCTGTTTTGCAGTTCAAGTTGACAGCATCACGTTAGCATTAGCATCAGCCATGCTTACATTCACTTCCTTCTGAAGCATATGCAAGCAGTGCAGACTATGCAGAGGACTGTACGCTTTCAGTTTTGAAGATTTGTAAAATTTGGGCTGGGCGAGGTATGGTTTTAAGACCAACGGACCGACTCTTCCCATCAGAGGAAAGCAGAACGCAGAAATCGTGGTCATTACCGAGGTCAAGAGGGGGCCCTTCACCCCAACGCAGCGCGTGGCCTCGCCGGCTGTTTGGGATCGCACCGTCCCAGGGCTGGAGCCAGATGTGCTTCAGGTGCCCCAGATGTGCTTCAGATGCTCCCCCCATTTCAGGGCACAGGGGGGAGCAAACGTACAGATATTTACAGCGGGGCAGAAGGTACGTAGGTGACCGTTGCACAGGGCTGGTGGCACCGACCTGCCGTGACCGGCCATGAGGGGCTGCCCAAGGCGTGGGGGGCTGCGAAGGCATCGTCACTCACAGGCGCCCGAGTGAGGCAGGGTAACGGGGAGGAAAGGGGATGGCCAAGGAGCTCTTCGTATTCCCCACTTTCTCGCAGACTTGACATAGGAGAGGGCGGCCGGGTGGAGGTGTGACGGGCCCTGCCAGCATCATGCTCGCGGGACACAGCAGCCTGGGTCCGAAGGATCCCTGGTTGCTTTAGCCGCAGACACCAGGAGGGTGCAGGGAGGCACCTTTGCCTGCGGCAGCATCCCATTTACCTCCAGGGAGCACCGATGCCATACGTTTCTCCATTGCCGGTTTGTTCAGCGCCGGCAGCAGAGCGGGTGGGACATCCCCCCACAGCAGCAGTCCAGCCTCGACGCCTTCTCCCCCTCTCCGGTCCTTTCCCTCGCCGCCTCCGAGGAGCCCTGGTGCTCCCACCCTGAGCGGGGCATGCAGCAGGGAGGCAGCCGGCAGCACGCACGCAGAAAATGATGCAGTCACAGACTGCATCCACGTCCTTACTGCTCCTTGGTGACTTCATTTTCTGGGTGTAGCTCAGTGCAAAAACCACAAAAAAAAAAAGGGATAGGGAAGGGAGGAGAAGAGACAGAGAAGAAGTTGCAGAAAAGCAGAAATAAACGCTGTAGTTTTGAAAATGACTGTGGAAAAACCCAGCTGGCTCATTATCCTCACTTTTGTAACAGTAACATTGATCCTATTTCACCATCCCACAAGCACATATTCTTCTGATAGTTTTACAGTTTAAAAAAGATTGAGAACCGGATAAGCTGCACAACACCATTGCCTTCAACCACGTTTACCAGTTTACATTTACGAAGAATCTTGCGTATTTCATAGATTAGTGTGCTGACAGGTTGAAAAATGATAGAAAGGGAGCTATTACCCTTCTCCCACATTGCTCATATTTAAGTTATTGCTGAGCACATTAATTGCACGTTGTTCCCAATAGATCAAGCTGAACTTTCATTTCTGAAATCTGTTTTTACTCCCAAACTGTTCCACTATTTGTGGAGGTTGGCAGAGAGTTTTACTCCTGCTGTACTTGCGAAAAATCTGCATTACAAAATACTGACAACTGGCCGAAGGTAACCCCAAAGAAAAGGCACCTGCTCAGGAAAGCCGGCCCATCCTTTTGCAAGCTGCAGCTTCACAGAGGAACCGACACATTTTGGCTGTGCCTGAAGAGCCAGGCAGCGTGCGAGGGCAGGCTTGCCAGCTTCCTCCAGCCTGGGCTGCTCTGGGGCAAGCCACAGCGCTCGAGTCTGTCGTGACGCTGATATCACAGAAGTGTCATCGTGCCACCAGTCACCTCGCAGCAGTGAACCGCTCTGGACGTGAAATCCGTGGGGTTCTACAGAAATGAGCGCTTTTTTTCTTTCTCTCCGTCCCATTTGGGGAGCCCTCGTCGCCCTCCCCGGCCCCCAGCAGCCCTCCCAGGATTTCACCCGAGTGGGACCTGGCCCTTCGTGGCACGGCTTGGACCGCAGCCGGCTGGTGAGGAGCAGCCCTGCTCCTGCCCTTCCCTTTCTCCATGGCCGGAGTGGGGAATTTCAGACACTCGCACCGACACAGGGTCAGGCTGGATAGTTGGGAGGCGGAGGTAGATGCACAGCCAGGCAGGGCAATGCAGTGCATCGCACCTCGTCATTTTAGTGCCACGTTGAATTTGGGGTTACCACGCCATGGAGACAGCAGGACACCACCCAGTACTAGGGTGGGCACATTCCTGAGTGACACCAATCTGCTGCCCGCAGGCCAGCAGGTAGGAAGCTGGTTTGGAGCGTCCTCAACTTGCTGCCTGGGTTGTGCACTGCTGTGGCCACCTGAAACCCAAGCTGTCCAGGCAAAGCTGGTGTTTGGCAAGTCTGGGGGATTTCCTAGGAAATAAATCACGGTACATAGCTGTTTTTAATGCTGCTGTGATCAGAGCACAAGCCTGTAAATATAAAGGGATACCAGAATTCGGAGTGTTAAGGATAAAGTGCGCAATGTGCCAAATGTAATTGTTTTCCTTTTGCAGCCTGTTATATTCAGATGTTGAGGAAATGATTTAATGTTTCTGAACATGTTGTGATTTCACCGTTTGGTTCAGCAAGGGAAGTTTGAGAAGTCATGCAAATTAAGATAAACATTAAATATGCTGTTAGTACTTTATTTTGCCATGCTGAGTTTTTTCTATAGCGGTGCTATACAGGGTATGCCAGCCCAGGGCATGTAGATATCTACACATCAAGACAAAAGTTGCAGCAGTAACAGGGGACTGAAAAAACTTAACCTATATGTGACTCAAAATTGGAAGGACGGGTCTCAGGAGGTGAAAAGAGAAAGGACTGAGGATGAGCGATAGAGCTAAGGACCGGGGCGCACAGTCCTGAGCCTGTGCCAGAGGCGACCGGGTTTGCGCCTTGGTGCTCATTCCCAGCTCCATCAGAGCGCTGCGCTCAACGGGCCGGTGTGAAGTAGGCAGAGCATGAAACGATACACTGACAAAAAAAGCGCGGGTCTGCAGAATTTCACAGGCATCGTTGCCTTCCCACAGCAGAGCGGAGAAATGTGCAGCTATCTCCTAAGCATGGGAAGTTTACATGATGAATGTTTGGATACTCTAGCTGACTTTAACCAGCTGACTTTGTGAAACGCACCTAAACCGTGAAGGAAAGTGAAGCTCACAGGGTGTTATTTCTTCAAACTCTTAGCCCTGAAAACCCTGTTTTCTTGGATGAGACGCAGGGCGCAATGGCAACAAAAACAATCCTGACAACTCAGAGAGAATTCTTAAACAAACAAAAGAAAACCTGGCACAGGGCGCATTGTTTATATTTTTCCTAACATTTATGTATTTTAAAATAAAAAATGACTGGCAGTGGATGCTGTATATTATGAGCCATATGAGTGATGACCACTTTTCCACAAACTAAGGAGAATGAAAAAATAATTCTAAAAATGTTTAAAAACCAGCTCAACCTCCTGTGAAGTGTAAAGCAGAGATCCATTTAAGACAGCTTTTAAAAAAGAAGAAAACCCAGTTCTGCAAATGTTACGCTGCCTAGCAGAATACTTAAGGGTAAACCAAGACAATTTAGTTGATGAGAAGACAGCTGAAAACAGCAGAACTGCAATCAAAATAGATTTTTAATTCCTTAGCATATCTGATTTTCCAATATTGTACTTTGAAATGAGCAAATGGGTGTAAAACCAACTGTTGAGCACTTCCAGCCTCCTTCAGTGTTGTTGAGGTTCAGCTCAACCCCCTCTAGAGCTAGCATAGGCCATCTAATATACCCACCAGTAATAAGCATTCGTATTTACATATATGCGATATAGGAACAGACTTCATCCAACGCATTTCACCATGTGTTTTGGTTTGTGTCTTACCCACACTCTTAGTGTACTCTTTAATGCAATTATGATATTTACTAAATAGGTCTGACAAATAACTCTTAGTTTATAATCTTGTTTGTTTTCTGTAAATATTCAGTGAGGGAATCTGGCCGGTGATGAGTGGCTTCGGCTGAGCGTCTGAATCACGCAGCACTGTTCCCAGTTTGAGACTGGAGAGACCCAATTTCTTGAATTTGTGTTTCAGTGTTGAAGGCAGCCTGTGTGTAACCCACAAAAACCAGGCTAGACGCATGAAGGGAGAGTTCATCTTCTGATGTGGTTGACAGAAAGGCTCCTCGTCAGTCCAGAGGCAGATTTTCTTTATCCAGATAATTTCTTCATATCATGTTTCCATTTTTGAGAATCTCTGCATTTCTCAGAGCTTCCTGTCAAGAGAAGGACCTGGCCCCCTCAGAGCAAATGGGAGCTTTGCCATTTGCATCAGTGGAGTTTAAATGTCACCGCAAAGGCCGGGTGGCTCCCATGAGACTGATTTCAAGCCAATACATAGATCTCAGCAGAGATCTTCAGAGTCCGTATAGCTAGGAGCGTGCAGTGAAATCAGTGCCCTCTTCCACATGCCTAAATCCAGAGCTCATCTGGGTACTAGACAGTTGCTGTTACGATATTGGACCTATTTCTGTTTTTCTTTCTGTCTTTGTACATATGTCCAGAGAGGTCGGTTCTTATTTTCAGCAAGTGTGACCCGCTCTCTAAGACAAGTCCTCCCACACATGTGCACCTCCTCCCTGTGTTTCTGCCTGCCTCCTGCACACTTCCTTTCTCCAGGCAATTTTAGGAGTGAAATGAAGGGCAACGGTCAAAGACTTTGCAGCATGTAGCCATGAATTCAATAAGGATAAGAAAAAGAACAGTCCAGATTTGGCCCCAAGTGGATGTGGAGGATATGCCTTTTCACTCCTGTGCGCACCAAGCCGGGAGATCAGCAGAACTGCTGAGCAAAACCCCGAACGCGGGTTCATTTCCCTACATCGAACCACATTGTTATGATCAGGCAAAAGTGTTACAGCGTAAACATTTGCGGCTTTTATTCTGATCCTGCTGGCTACTCTGGTTTTCTTCATTAGGTCTGACAGCGTGTTGTTGAAGGGTTCAGTTTAAAAAAAAAGAGCGGTGTTGTGGTCCCCTACTCAAAAGAGTCACTTTGCCCAATTTCCTGTTTATGTTCCTTCTCTTCGGAGCCGTCGCATCATGTGAGCACAGACAGTTATAGATAGGCTGCATGACTGTTGCTGACCTCACACCACATGTTCAGTTAACAAGGTGAAACAGCAAAATTTGTTCTGTTTGTGTAAAGAATACTGAGAAAACTGCCAGTTCCAAGTAAAATAGAGGGAGAGGGACTCCCGATAGCCCGAGGCAGGGCGCAATCTCCAGGCAGTTCTTTCTGGTCTTTAACTGCTTTGTACATCTGTATTTACATCGTGCTTGCGAGTTACAAGAAAGGGGATTAGCCCCAACCCTATTTCTTTCCTTAGCGAAGCAGGTTTGGAGTCCTTCCATAAAAGCTATTAGTTCAGCAAATTTGCTCAAAATTTGTCCAAACTTCAGTCCCTTTGGTATATACATTTTCCTATACTTGCTTCCAAAAATGACTGAAAACGCCTGTGACTTAGCTAGCTTCAGTTATCCAGTAGATGATTATACCCGGCATTTGTATTTCAGAACTGTTGTTCTTTAAACAACCTGGGAGCAACCTGACTTTTATTGAGATCTGAAGGATTTGTGCAGAGCCTTCTTAAGATTATGCAAGACTTAGATTAAAGCCATTCTAAGAAATTGAAATTTACCTCTATTCAAGATTATATCTTATTACTATGTTGGTATTAAAGACTTTATTGTGAACGAGTCAGAAAGATCTTAAGGGTTTCCAGGCCATTTTACACAAATAGTTTTCCTGTAACAGTAGGAATCCCTATTGTGCAGCATGAGGTTTCAGTGGCACTTTTCCCACTAACAGAAAATGAAGTTACATTGTTAAATCCAGGAAGACCTGTGTCAGTGTGGTAGTTTCTCCTTTCTCCCTGTTTTCAACTCATTTCTGTAAAAAGCCCAATCCTGCATCCCAGACCTGTGGTTTTCGGTCCATCAACCTCTGCCACCTTAAACAGGTAAATAAGGATTTCAGGTGGAAAAGTTGCACCATAGATTGGTGAAAGCCAAACACACAGATGTGACTGCACACCTGTGGGTGTATGGATAAGCACCCTGATTATCAGGAACACACCCTGATTATCAGGAACTTCAGAGGCAGGTGTATCCCTGCGACAGGTGAACAAATCACAACATATGCAGCATGTAATGATCAGGTACCAGCTGTCAAGTGCTTTAGGATTTAAAGGTGAAAAAAAGCAATCCAGAAATTTAAGCTGCATTCAGGATCATAATAATGTCATTTTAGATACTACACATAAACCTGCTGTGAGGGAATATGGAACTAAAACTCTTGGCTAGCTGGCAAGGCTGTAAACATCCTCATGTAAAGAGTCCTGCCTGTAAGTCTTCACTGTCAGGGAGCTTAAATGCCTGCAAAAATGTAGCAGCAGTCAGAAGGTGTCATTTGGGGGGCAGCTTAAGGGAATTAATGTTTCGTAGTGCCTGCCCTCAGGAAGGCAAAAATGTGCTGGAGGAGAGGAGGGCTCTGGGTGGGAGGAGATCCTTGAATGGCTTTAATCACTTCAGTGCTGTCTTCTGCTGCTGGGACCTCTACTTTGAGCTGTGACCTACTTTACATCCCCATTAAAAGTGAAAACGACAGACAAAATGAAACAGAAAGGAGGCTGTGAGGATGCTCACGATGTGAGTCAGTGCCCACCCCTGGCTGTCCCAGCAGTTTGATACCCCCCACCATGGATGCTCGGGCTGCAGCACGCAGGGATCCAGGTGGGACGGGGTCCGCCTGCCTGCCCCGGGCAGGGGCAAGGCCAGCTGCCCAAAATACAGCTTCCCCTCACCTCACCCATTGCAGGATCATTTTGTTGAGAGCTGGTGGCCCAGTGGGAGCGCTGGCAGCCCAGGCAGCGGGTGGCCAGCACGGGGCCAAGGCTGCCCTGACAGTGGCTGCCTGGGCTCTGCCCCACCTGGAGGATCCCGAGCTTGTGTGGATCTCACTCTGCAGCTGGCTTTCTTTTCCTCAGCTTGATTTTTCATCGGTTCTCCAGATCCCTTTGGGCGCTGCTTTATAACGATGCCGAGTCACAAAAAATTTCAGTTGCTTCCTGAAAGCGTGTGAGACTGACTTTACTGTCTTGTTGGTCCCAATGAAACACAGCCAAGTGCAGTGGGGGAGTTACTTTATTTATTTATTAATACCAACTGTGTCTTTTTACTGGCGCCCTGCAGATGCTGTCGGGATTGCTGGCCGGCCCTGGTCGCTTGGTGCTCCTGACAAACCCCACTCAGCCACAAGCCTCTCCCTGGGAGGTGCAGCCCTCTGGGTTTCTGCCCTGTGGTGGCAGTTGGCTGTAATTTCATAATAACTGATCCTTACGCTTTCTATAAATGAGCTCAAAGGGGCCCGCGCATATTTGCAGGGCAGCTGTTAACAACAAAAGCTCCAAGCTTTCAGCACCACTGCTGTCAAAATAGGAGGAAGAATAGAGAAGTCATGCCCTGGGATGACAATGGGGAGGGGAGCTTATTTACTTCATGCCTGTGTCGGGGTTTCACTGTTAAACGAATCCACTGGAATAGGATTGCCATCCTGCCATCCCTTCTTCGGTGTTTTGTTGTTATGGATTTCACAGGTAAGGCTTGATCGGCCTGGAGGCATTTCTGTAGCCGTGGGACACAGGGAAGCAGTGAGCTCTGTGAAGTGGGGGGGACAGTCCTGTCCTGCCTGCACCATGTCCCCCAGGGCAGGGCAGGCAGGCAGTGCTGTGAAGCCATTTGACACGTTTCAGTCCCCCCCAGGCGACAGGGAGCCGCCGTGTTTTTCTGGTGTGGTAGGGCTTGTTACAGCCCGGATCAAAGCCGGTGAATTCTTTCCCACAGCAAGATCTTGCGGGATGAGATGCCCCGTCAGCATCTTCCCCTGCAAAGCCCAGGGACCCATCCCGGTGGCACGACCGCAGCACCGGTATTTCTTTTCTGCGGGAGACCCCCTTGAGACCCACCTGCCAGGAGCCATGGGGAAAGCGAGGAGAGGACAGCAGTGCTGCTCCCCTTTAGCCAGCAGCTTCTTGTCGAGGAATTCCTACTTGCACAAGGAGTGAGGGGATGCTCTGTCACCTTGCCAGTGTCCTTGGAGGAAACCTCTAATCAAAATGTTTGCGAGAAGCACAATTCTTAGGAGTTTTTTTACTGCTCTGGCTAAAGGATCGGGGACACGAGTGAAGTGACATTTCTTCATCCAAGCATCTGCCTCCTACCTTCCTCCCCAAAATGCAGTGGTGTTATTATTAATTTTACTTTCAGAACTTGTTTTCTTATCTTCCACAAGGTTTTTAAGAACTTAGAACTCCCAAGTTTTTGGGTCACTATGACTTTGACCCTTCGCGCCCAAACGAACCCATTAGCTTTACAAAGAATCTGCATGTTTATTAAATAGCAGTGACTCATTCCATAGTAGATGTTTGTATATGTAAAGCACCATAAATATTATGGATTAGGATGTAAATCAGGCAGTGGGAATGTGTGTAGGTTAGCAGGCAGCATATGACTTTTTCTCCTTTTTTTTAGTGTGTGTCATTTTTTCTTCATAAACCACAGGTTTCTTTTTTTGAGAAACAGAAACAAAGGAAACCTCTCTGCTTCTACAGGACGTCATCTTAGATGCTTTATTACAAAGCTTTCATTGCTCTTATAGCGCAGGAAATTTTTTGGTTAGTGTTTTTAGTCAATTAATGTATCTGTATCACTTTGAAAGGAAGAAGGTATTTCCCCTTCCACTATGCACCCATTGCATCTCCTCCGAGGAAGACTCATGCTGACTTTCTTGAAACAAGATTCATTTAGAGTCATACTGAAACTACCATAATCAGAAAGACAAGTGACTCAATAAATGACTCACGACTTAGCAGATGGAAATACAGTGTTAGACTGTAGTCTGTCCTGAACTCATTGTATGATGGTCCTTTGCAAAGGATGAACTAGACCATTTGTGCTAGTCTCTGCTGAAAGTTGTTTTGTATGGGAACACTGGGTAGCTCAGAGCTTTTTCCCACCATAGCTGAGCCCTAACCTTGAGAAAGCAGAGCTGTAGTGGGCAAGAACAGGCAGGGGGAGGGAGAGTTGATGCCTTTCCAGCACTCACAGGAGTGCACCTCAGCTTCCAGGTACCCAAGCAAAGGGAGAAAAACTACCGCAGAAAATTTCTGCTTCTATTCTCTAGGTTAAATAGAATTACATGCCTGCGGAGGCAGAGGAAGGCCCTAAAGGAGCAGTATTCCTCTCTGAAATTGAGTATTTATTGATTTTTATTTCCCAGCCATAAACCATGAGTTTCAGCCTCTCACTGCTGAAAAGTCTGTGAGATCTGAGTAGAAAATAAGGGAAACCACACAGCAAGGGACACAAAATCCAAGAGAAGCTTTAAACCGGTGGGTGATGGGCAAGGAGCTCAGCTGCTCCCAGAGCACTGCATGGGGACACACTGGAAGGGACAAGCAGGCAGCCTCATTAGGGAGAGATTTATTGTGCAGAGCTGATGGGAGCTGCAGACCAACAGCCACAATTGAAATAGCAAAACCGTAACTCCAGCTGGGGGACAGACTGGGTGGTTTAAGAGGTCTTTTTGATCTCACATTTCTGCGAGTGAGTTAATCGAGTGCTATTACCCAGCAAGGCAGGCTACCGAGCAGAAGGCGTGAACCCTTCTGCAAGGGTCTCGCAGTCCGAGGAGCACGAGCTGCGCGGGGCTGGCCCTTTTCTCTTGCAAGAGTGGCTTGAAGGGCTCCCAACAATGTCCTCAGCAATTTGAACGCGAGGATGCTTGCTGGGAGCTGGTCCTGACTCCTTCCCGATGCACAGGTCCCTCTCGCGGGGACCGTACTCTGCAATCCCAACACCTCCCGCTCTGTGCAGGCAGGGAAAACTCTCTTAACTTATATGGTCTTAATGGGCTTAGACATCAGCTGCTTACAAACCTGTCTACATACGAATTTTAACTTCCTCTTTTAAGTCATTTATAGGAAATGCTATAGAGTTCCGCCTAATTTTTTTTCACCAAGAATATGTTTCAAAATTGTTCTTTAAAAAAACAGACAAGCTTTGAAAACTTGCGTCTCAAGCGCTGGCACTTCTGTGGGACTTATAATCGTGTAGCTCTGCTAGTTCTCTTGCCCCAAGGATGCCTTGCAGCTCCAGGTGGCAGAACAGTTCTCTTGCCCCAAGGATGCCTTGCAGCTCCAGGTGGCAGAACCGCAGTGAGTAGCAGGAGGAGCACGGTGCACACAGGCGGTCCCAGCCCTCAGCCAGCCACGGGAGGGAAGCCATGCCAGACCCTTCTCTGGGGGGATTTGCCGCTTTCTCTTTCCAAGGGAGTTTGCGGCATGAGAGCAATCCCGAATGTTCAAGCTTTTCACAGTCGTCCCCATCGCTGAGGTCTCGAACTCTTCTTTCAGTGTCAGACCTGCCCACAGCAGGCCTGGGGATGAGCGCATGTCCTGCACCCAGAAGCATGGCTGCAAGGCCGCCGGGCAGGTGAGGAATCGGCACACATCCACCGTTTGTTCTGCTTCCCCTTGCCAGCCCCTTTGCTGCATTCTGTAAAATGAAGATTATCCTCATGGGGGAGTTGTGAGCATTATTTTAGCTGGTAAAGAATTTCAAGGTTTTTGGCTATTCAGTGTTTTGTTATTAAAACCAGAAAAAAACAAAAGCCCACCGGACAAATTATATTTCAGGCCAATTTACCTCATTTAGGTTGTATGTGCTTTAATCAGTTGTTTAGATCTCAGACACTGCATACTTTGTACAAACAAATGAAAACGTGGTCCTCGGAAGGTAAGCGAGGAAGGTCCTTGGCTAAACCTTTCACACGCAGACACTCACCTCCCATTCTGGCCTTGTTTACCAGCTAGTTGTTTTTTTCAGCACATAATAGGTTTGCTTGTGGCCTGTTTGCTCTGATGTTGCCGCAGCGGAGCAAACATTCGCATGTAATAGCAGCCCTTTTTAAACCTCACACCACTTATTCAGCAGAAGCAGAGATGTCAGATTGTGGAAGTAGCGACTGCTTTCTTAGAAACCCTACTGAAATGGAAACAGAGCTATTCCTCTTCCCTTCAGAAGTGGCTCTGGAATTCCCAAAGTGAAAAATTCAGGAGCAAGAAGAAAACACTGATAGCTTGTGTTGCACAGAGCAACGTGCTGGCGTCTGACCAACGCTGCTGCAAATTCTTTCTTTCTTTTGGCACCGAAGTATTCCACTACAAGGGGCAGACGAAAATTGTTCTAGATTTATGTTGGCTCTCTTCTGATTGTAGCTGTGCTTTTCTGATAAAGCCTTCTCTCTAATGCCAACAAAGCTTTGAAGGACATGTAAGCGTATCATCACTGTATCATTCCTTCATCAAGAAGGAACTAATTTCAAGAAGCCTCCAAATAAATGTAATACTTCTTCTGGATGCATAGATCCTTCCCACAGTGTAAGTGAGGAGCCTAGGCTGAATCCCAGGAACCGGTTCCTATTTAAGTGTATAGGTTACTTCATCTCAACCCTGCTGCGGCACCCGCACGGATTTCAAGGGGGGATGAGCGCTTCAGTGTCTTTGAAGACCTGAGCCCGCGAGTGCTGATTCACCCGCACTGCTGGCTCAGGCTGTGCCTATCTAGAAGCTGCCGTCCCTTGGCACCTCTCCCTCCCCTCGGCTCCAGGTCCGCCGGCGGGTCGGCGGCACAGGCAGGCCGTTTGCTCTGGTCTCCGCAGCTCACAGCAAGATGCCACCATCGGTTTCGGAGCACGTTGCTATTTGGGGCAGCGAACGGCGGCAGCCGAGGGCTGTTAGCTTGTCTGCGCTTGCGGTATCACCAAAGGGCAGCTCCTCCGTCCCTCTGCACCCCCCACCTTCCTGCACGTTTCCTACAGCTCCTGCGTTACCCCCACAAGAAAAAACCACCCTGTTTTCAGCCGGACGGGTGCTGGCTGGCTGCGGTGGCCCCGCCGCGAGCCGGGGGAAGGCGGTGAGGGTGGCCGTGCGGGCGATGGAGAAGGAGGCCCACCCTTCCAAGGGCGGTGCAGATTTGGGCAGCTATCTGGCATTGTTTCCCCTCAGCCCTGTTTTCACGGCTGCCCGGCTATGATAGCCGGTGTTTTCTCACACAGCCTCAGCCCTGCTCTCCTCTGCCATCATAAGCCGCGCTGACCAGGCACCTCTCCATCTCCAGTCTCACAGCGCCAGCCAGACGATAAGCCTGATCAAATTGTGTATCTGCAGGGAAACAGATTATCAAGCAGCTTCTCAGCTAGTGCGAAACCAAAGACAGCAGAGCCACAGCCTCTCACACCACGCCGAAGCCCGCCTTCACCTCTGAACGGAGGGACCGTGAGCTTTTCCGCAAAGCACAGTTGCAGTTTTCTCTTTCACCAGCTGCCCGGGTTGTGCTGAAACTACAGACACCTTTAGACTCATGAAAATTAAAATGCTAAGGAAACGGGGACAGGTACTGGGCCATCCTGCCTAGAGTGTTGTACTGGCCACCAGCAGGTAGCCCTGAGCTGGTCCCAGTCTCGGGGCTGAGCTCCCCCCTCCCCACAGCTGCATGGGTGCCAGCTAGGCAGGGTGTCCCCACCAGCTCCCCCAACCCATCCCCTCCTTCCTCACCTTGCTCATATGCAGGTGGTTTCCATCCATTTTCCATCAGAAGGAGCCAGGTGTATTTAAGCTGCAGGGCTGGCAGCCTTGGGAGAGGAGTGAGAAGTGGTCTTGGGGAAAGAGCTGATGGCTCCTTCCCCTCTCTGCCTTAGTAGCCCGCTCCTCTGGGACCCAAAGGAGCAGGTCTCATTTGGCTTATGCTTCCTGAAGCGTTTCTCTTTTGTTGTTTAGGGGTGCAAGTGTTGTTCTGTCCTGATGCATCTGTGGAGTGTGCGTTGAGCCCGTGCAGCGCTCGGATTGCAGGTGGCAGAGATGTGGACTCTTTCTGGGCCTGTGCACGTGAGATACCTGCTGGGCTGTATTCCACTGTTGAGGCTTGCTCGTCAGGGAAGTGTTTTCTCCATTAAACGTTTTTCCTTTGTTTCTATTTCCTTTGAGGGGTGTGTGTGTGTACATTTTTTTCCTGGCTCCCACAAGACTTGTCTGAGATATCTCAGTAATCTGTTATCTCTAGCTACTTTCAACAGAGCCCAAACCACTTTCAAACCTCAACAGGTCATGAGGGTCAGACTTAATTTTCTTTGTGCAATATGCTTTGCACCTCACCTCTGCTTCCTGTTTATTCCTGATGTGACCCTCCTCTCTGAAAACTCCTCCTTTATACAGGCTGGTATGTGCTTGTTCAGCCTTGCAAGAGCTCCCTCTCTGATATTTCATTCTCTGGTCCCTGTACCTTGTTTTTGAAGAATCTTTTGCTTTCAAAATAGATTAAGGTACTGCCAGGCTGAACAGACTCACTTCCAGATAACTTTTTTGATTAATATTGACAGATTGTGAAAAGCTTGCTCCACTGCAAGAAATACTCTTTTGAGTAGGGAAAAAAAAAAAGGGGCATTTTCTTGACAAATGATTGTTGCTATTTTTTTGTTGATCATTTTAACTATCCCCATGCCCATGGGAACTCAGTGTCAGCAAAATCTGTAGTACCTGTATTGATCCTAAACTGTGCCAGTAAGGACTCTTACATCTTGGTGAAAACACACGGAACTCAGTTATTTTGCCTTAAGGCCAAATGCTTGGCTGTCTTTAAACTGACAGGCAGATCCACTCTTTGCAAAATGAGCATGATTTTTAACTCGAACACAAGCTATCACCCAGATTTATGTCATTTTGACAAGCCATTTTGCAAAGAGCACTTGAATAAGATTGAGGTAGGGAGGTTGTGGTGGTTGTTGTTCAGATGTTTCTTTAATGAACTTTTAACTCTTGTGAAGGCAACTAAAGCAGCCAGTGGCTGTACAGTTATTGTAGGCACCTGGGCAGTTGCCTCAGCTTCAGCTGCTCCCTGGCAGCCACCCGGGGCCTTGCTGGTTTGGGCATGACTTCATCGAACACAGTATTTTATGGAGTTTGGTAAGGACGAAGCTCCTAAAGTCTTATTTCAGCTTTTCTCTCTGGAACAGAGCTTGGGGTGGATTTCTTCGGGCCCTCAGAGTAGGTGTGTTGGTGACAGCTGTAATCAACACAGAGGCACTTATACTGTTGATGAACAAAACCAGCTGCTGGAAAAAAAGGGAAAGTATGTTATTTTGTTCCTAGAAACTTGCATATAGCTTTATAACGTGATGCTGCATCTTAGTTCTGCCAGGACTTCGTTTAGGCCTGTATGGGACCCATACCTTCAGTCACAAGGGTCTAAAAGACATCAGTGCTTACCAGGTTTGGTTTGGGTTGACAGTCACTTGAAGCAGTGCCTGTGTAAATAGACATCCTTCTGTAAGGTTTGGAAGTTTTCTGTTTAACTTTTTAGCACTACAACTCCCGTAAGGTTTGTTCTGGTCTTTCAGAAGTAACTGGCAGCTCACTGACAGCTTTTTGTTAGCACTGAAAACCACAGGAGGGAAGCTGCAGAGGTCATCTGGAGCCCTTGGCTTTGCTGGGCCAAAGGCATCTGTTGCCAGATAATAGCTCGTACTGCAACACAGGGTGCAGTCCTAGGTGTTTTCATTTCAGAAAGAAAAATGTGTTACCATCTCTTCTATAGATGAGACGGTGAATTATCAGATCACTTCAGTTACACCATGCTGGCAGGCTGAGGGCAGGAGGAGGGGAGAATTCTTGCTCCTCTTGACCTCCAAAGGGACAACCCTCTGCCTTTTTTCCTATCACAAATGCAAGCTGATAGCAAGCACTTCAAATCAAAGTCACAATTTGACCAGCCTATCAAAACAACTATAAAACCTAAAAGAAAGTAAGCATGTGTGGGCTGATTGATATATTATGTGGTTGGCACTAAAAGGGCCCTGTTTGTGCCATTTGCAGGCATGGCGGAAGCGTTGGTTCGTGCTGCGCAGAGGCCGCATGAGCGGGAACCCGGACGTGCTGGAGTACTACAGGAACAACCACTCCAAAAAGCCCATTCGGATCATCGACCTCAACGAGTGCGAAGTGCTGAAACACTCGGGGCCCAACTTCATCAAGAAGGAATTTCAGAACAACTTCGTCTTCATCGTGAGAACCACCTACCGCACCTTCTACCTGGTAGCCAAAACGGAGGAGGAGATGCAGATCTGGGTGCACAACATCAGCCAGATCTGTAACTTTGGACATCTGGAAGATGGCACAGGTAGGATCATGCTCATGCTTGTCTTGGGGGTTGGGAGGATGACCGGTGTCCGGGCTCCTCCACAGCAGCATTCGGGGCGAGAGGAAGCACGGACCCTGCTGGCTGCTTGGGCTGGGCAGGTAGCGTGGGATGCTCTTTCCTATAGCTCAAGACAGCCCTGAGATGCTGCTAAACCCCGATTTGAAAGTTACCAGCGATCTCATTTCTGCAGGGTAGAAATAATAGCTGGCTGCTTGGTCTCACTTCAATGAAGCAATTCCTGCTAGAATAAACAGCATGTCCTTAATAAGAAAAGGTACTGTTTATGTGAAAAGCTGACTGAGTGTTATCTTCTGGGGCCATTTATTTCATTACATGTCCCGTATTTATTTAGGTTGGCTTAATGTAAGACACCTGTTCTAGGAAAGTGTCCTGCAAAACTCGCATTTTCTCAGGCTTTGCTGGATGTGGAATGTGCACAGACTTGGGTGTATATGCACGTACATAAATCAATGACAAAAATACTGAGGTGTCTTAGTCTATTAATGAGAAGAAAAATAAAGAAAAAGCAGAGGACAGGAAAGTGTTAGAAGTGCGTGTCTAGACTTAAGAGATGGTCCTGCCAGTGAAGCATAAAGTCAGCCTGTTTTGCTAGGACCTACACCTGTATATGCTCAGTAGGGTGAATGTCTTGGAAACCTTCCAAAAATTAACCACTCCAAGATGGATGTAGCCAGTAATTAAAGCCGGGACCTGTATCATCATTAACTTACCTTTCAAACGAGACAATCGGGCTCAGATAACAGCAATCTGTCTTTCCCTTGACATTTCCAAGGGGCAGACAGAGCAGCAATTTGAGAGCTTCATAGGAAGTGAGTCAGAACGAAGTCCTTCGCCGTGATAAAAGGTAGTGCAAGAGCAGAAGAGGGTGGTGATGGAGGGACTCGATCCCAAGGGCAGTATGTATGGGGGTATCATAGTGTGGCTGGACAGATTATCCTGCCGTGGTCCCTGTATTGCTGCGCTCAGACTGCTACTGGTGTCTGCAACTGCTGCATAGCCATACCATGACCTTGTAACTTGAAAGGAAACAAAAGGCCATGGTGAGTTGTTTTATTTTAATCTATCGTGGTTCCTGGCCTTCTTTAATCTTCTGTTCAGTAGTTTATTCTGAGGGGAAATGGGAGTGGAAAGAGCACTGCAGTGGTCCTGTTAAATCTGATGTCTGCTCTCTTTCCATTCACTTTAGAGACCACCAGGAAAATGTGCTGACATATTTTTATGTGCCAGTACAAGCTGCCCATGAATGCAACTTGCAAACTAGAGCTGGTAGCTTTGGGGGACTGGAGTCAATAGCGCTTTGGAGCTTGGATGTAATTAGGGATATTCAGTAACCCCCTTCCTACTGATCTGCCCTTGTTGACACTGAGATGTTGGTCTTGCATTGCTACTTCTGGTGCAGTATTGTTTTAGATGTAATTTTACCTATTACTCTAAAATGAAGGTAAGTCTTTTCATGCAAACAGAAAAGAGAAAAATAATTTTCGTCTCTCAAATGTGTATGCAGACTTCTGCTGGCACTAAGTTGAGAATGTGCATAGGGAGATGGGATCTGTGGCAGAGGAGCTAAGGCAGCAGCTGTCCCCAGGATAGATGCATTTATACTTGGAAATGTCTGTTCTGTTATGCTGGTACAGCACAACATTGCTTGTAAGATTTACACATGGGCAGTACTCGGAGTATTACACAGTGGTATTTCTCTCCCAGCAAAGATTGCTAGTGTAGACACTGATGGACAAGAAGTGACAGCTCTTGTGTGGCAGTTGGGAAAGCTGACATCCCAGCTTTCCACTCCGTTCAAGGCGGATGTTATCCCCCAAGAACTTCAACAGTGCAGAGCATTTGCCTTGGTTCAGTATAAAGTCTGCCAGCTGAACTTACAGCCCTCATCACAGACGGTGTAAGCTAAGCTTCCAGACATGCACTTACTGTATCTCTAATGGCAAATAGCTCCTAAGATCTTCTATTTATCCTGCAGTTCATGCCGGTGAGGTCAGATCTGAGGTGTATTCAGGTCAGGCTGCAGGGCACATTCAGATCCTCTGATTTAAATCTGCACAGTTCCACGGGTTGCACATCACGTTTCAAGCAGTTGCTAATTTCTTCGGCTCTTTGGAAGCACCTAAATCCCTCAAGACCCTGTAGGTTTAAACAAATTACCCTTAAAAATTAACATAAGAGGAGCTCTATTAAATGCCGTATGCTTTTTTAACTTGAATGCTACTGTGTTAAAAAAATAATAGTCCCTGAAATGAATCATCAAAAGAAAGACACATCAATTGCAGGAAATTTTAATAAGCTGTTCTGTGTATTAAAATGAATCTCAAAGCCAATATTATATTGTGAAATCAATCACTTTTAATCCTTGCATCTCTGAAAATTTGCTGTGACTTTGAGGCCAAAACCAAATCTGCTGCTTTCTCCGCTTAATGCACAGAAAGTGCAGCCACAGGTTTATGCAGTGACTCAGCTGTAAACACCATCCCATTGTTCCCAGTTAGTCCCTTCCAGGAGCGAAGAAGCTGGATGAACAGCCAGGTCCTAGTCATCAGAGGCCTCCGGTCTGCCATGTAAGCAGCCAGATGCAGACCCACGTTAGCAAAGCCACGGCTGGCCCTGCGAGGGCGGCTTTTTAGTCAACAAGAGAAGGGACGGCTGGGAGATGGAGGCGAAATGCAAGCTCCAGGCAGATGTCAGGAAGCACCTGGGAGGGCGGCTGTCAGGAAGGACTTGCCAGCAGCAATCATCTCGCTGCAGCACTCGGCTGCCACAAGAAACTGTGCCGCTGGCTGTGCTGACAATGACGGGGGAGCTGGCACCTTCGGGGGAGTCAGCTGGAGGAGAGAGGAAGAGGCCTCCCTCCCTATTTTCCTACCATTTCGATGTAAAGTCTTGCTTCCACCTCTGGTGAAGGCTCCGAATAGAGCCGTCGTTCCCCAGCCCCGTGGGACCCATGGCCACGCAGGGGATCGAGAGGACGCTCGGGCCAAGTGGCTGGGCAGGAGAGAGGGGATGAAACAAGGTGGCTATGGGACATAGCGGGCACGCTATATCCCGTATGCAAGCTGAAACCATGATGAATTGACAGAATGCAATATAGCAGCTTTTCATTGGAGAAACTGCTGTGAAAGTTGTTTAGCCTTTTTCATTAGGAAGCCTTACTTTTAAAGATTGTAGCTGTGCATTGAATGCTCCCCCAGGCCATGCCTTGGCAGGCAGCTCCTCAGCCCAAGAGGGACCTTTCATCTTGGATTCCCTCCTCAATTCTTCCCCAGGCTCCAGGTATTACTCCACATCCCATGTAAATGCCTTTCTCCTTCTGGATGCAGCCTTTACCTGAAGGTCCCTGCTGATCTCCATTGCTCCCCTGTTGCTCTGCTCTCTCCCACAGCACCCAGGGCCACCGTGGAGCCTGATGTCCCTGGGGAGGCCCCTCTCTGGTGCCCTCCCTGCACAGTGCATGGACCAGGAGGGTGGCAGGGTCACCCTAAGTGACAGGTTACCCTTGGGTCCCTCTTGGCTGCTGGCAGTTGGCTTAGAGCATTTCTGCTTCTCCACCTCTCCCCCACCTCTGGTTGCTCTGTTGTTCACACCCACCCTTGCCCATTGCTGGGACTTTCTCCCTTTCTGCCTGCTCCGGTGATGGTTTCGTTGCTTCTTTAAATGTCTCTCCTTTCTTTTTTTTTTCTTTTGCCAATGTGCATAGACCCTGCCCTCCATGGCATGGGGCTGGTCTGATTTCCCAGGACCTTGCTGCAACACACTGGGGACCATCTCCCCCAGCCAGGGCATCATGCTGGGAGCAAGGGGAGCTGGGACCACTGCACTGAGGGGCTACCTGGCGGGACTGTGTTCTCCTTGCAGAGATACTTTCTCCTGGGCGTCTTCATTTCCCCCCTCCGTTGCTGTACAAAGCGGGGCAGGCAGTATATCGGCAGGCTTGTTCACAGCAGCACCTGGCCCTTGCACAGGAGTTGAGGGGAAGAGTCACAGCTCCTCCCAGTCCATGCTGGAGGACAGGCACTGGGGCTACTCCCTCCACACTCCCCTCTTGGTGGGAGGAAATCCCTTTTCGGCTGCATGGACTGGAGGCTGCTCTTTAATGTCAGGCTCTGGCCCCTGGCCAGGAGGGGTGGGCGGCATTTCTACCTCCTTGTTATGGCCATGCAGCCTGGGTGGGGGGGTTGCTGTCAGCAGAACGCCCCTATTTCACTGCGTCCCTGCACTGCTGTTGCACTGTAACAGTTTGGGGGGGGTGGGCTGGTGTCTGCAGCGGGAGGGAGAAGCCCTCTGTTTCTCCAAGCAATGGCCCTGCATTGATGGGGACAGTCACCCCAGAGGATGCTCTACATCCTCCGCGGTGACTTTCCCCGTCAAGTCAGGGCAGAGATTTTTTGGGTTAGTACCCACCGAAGCAGTTATTTTGGCAGCCAAAGCCTCCCGCTGTCTTTCTGGCAAAGGGGAGGGCAGTCACCAAACCTATTCTCTGCCTTCTCACTGTTGAAAGCGGCCATGCATAATTTATTCTACCCAGCTGCTGTCGCGGTACAACTTTAATGCACGCTGATTTGGTTACCAGCAGAGCTGGCAGGGACAGAGACGGTCTGTTAAGAGCTGGCTGCAGGTCCCTGAGCCCCTGAAGGTTAGAAAAGGGCAGGTCTGCGCTGTCCCCATCCCTCCCTCTTGCTCACAACGGTTGCCATGTGGTCTGCAGCTCACAGCCTTTCCTGATGGGATAATCCGTGGCTAAACCCTGTGAGTACCAGATGGAGTTCAGGCCTGTTCTTTCTCTGTGTTAATAATCCAGATTGTCATTAATTTCTTTCTTATGCATTATGGCAGTTTTTAGTTGTGTTCTTTTTTTTTTTTCCTTTAAAAAAAAAAGGCGGTCAGATGGTGACGTGACCATGCTTTTCTGAGATCCCTATGGAGTTAGCCCGGTGCATATTTGATCATCCTCAGCGTGCGAGACAGCTCTCCAAGTCCAAGATTTGAAAGCAGAGTTACTGTCTGAGCCAGCACAAGAGAAAAGTTATTTTTCAGATGGGAAGGCTGCAGCCCTCAGCTCTGCTTTGCAAATGTGAAACCCCATAAAAGCCATTCCTTCCAGATGCTCACTGCTGAAATCCCGCTGCTATAAGCACCTGCTCAAAATTAAGCAAATGCTTTGCTTAAGCTCTAATTTAAGCACATGCTTATGTGCTTTGCTGACCTGGGGTGCACCACAGGACCAGACCTCCGAAGCTAACAGGAGGAAGCAGCAGTGAGTCAATACTGGTAGATGGGAAGGAAAGAGGCAGCTCCCTCCCCAGTTTAAAGGGATGAGGTGTGGGGTAGTGCAGGGAGAGATCAGCTGTTTTACTCTTCTTCTGACCCAGATCAGAAAGGGGTGAAGCCTGCTGTGGCTGGTGTGGAAGTCTGGGTCACTAGAGGGTTTTGTTTGTGTTTAGCGATGTTGCTGTCTAACCACCCAGCAAGTCTTGGCAGCCCTCTCTATCCCTCCTGATGTGCTTGCACATATACCTAGCACCTCCCAGGGTTGAGAAGTGACTACAACAACCCAGTACAGTGCCAAGGCTTGTTGCTGTGTTGAGCTGAGGACTAGGTAGAACCTGCCGGAGGATCTCAGGACCTCACTGTGCAGTGCAGGACCTGGCCCACAGCATGCACGCAGATCGTCAGGGGCTGGTTCTCAGCATTTCCAGCAAATTCTGGACATCAGCGTTAGAGAAATCTGCCTTCTTGCTACACTTTGAAGGCACGTTTATGCTTGGTTTGGTTTTATCAGCAGTAGCTGGTTTCTTGTGTTTGTTTTTGCTGTGGGGTTTTTCCATTTTGAAGAAGGCTTTTGCAGCTTTGACTCAGGCGGTGTCTGCACTTCAGCCAAAGAGTGGGTACCCACGGCCGAGCCGCAGGTGTGGGGGACAGCTGGGGCACCCAGCAAGCCCTGCGTGGTCCCCACGCAGCCCTGGTGAGGGAACCGCCGCGCAGCAACCTGAAACTTCATTAGAAGCCCAAACCTGCTTCTCTCCCCACCGCTACCCCTCTCTGTGCCGGGGCCGGACTGGAGCGTTATGCCCAGGGAAGGAGGGAGCAGGGAAGGTGTCACTGAGCACAGGCTCCCCTGTGCCTTGTGGCCTCCAAAAAAGTAGTGTCCCTTTTCTCAGCAAAGCCAACAAGCCTCCAGCTGGGCAATAAGAGCTACACCACAGTTCTCGAGGCTCTGATGTCCAGCCTGGAGAGGCATAAGGAGTTTGCAGGCAGGTTCAGAAGTGCAACAAATCTGGCTACTCCGTGAGCCACAAAGCTCAATTTTGTCCACTGAGATCTAGAAAGTGGGAAGAAATCAATCCCTCGTTGCCATTAATTTGAAGTGTTGGAGATTAATATTTAATTATTTGCATTAGGTCCTAAAAAATACTTGATAAAACAGACTGCTCTGCCTCAGCGCTTTCCTCAGCAGAGGCTGCCTTCGTTACTGTCTGCAGGAGGGATGCTACAGCCCTGCAGGAGTGGGGAACCCCAGGGCAAGGGGGGTCTGCACCTCCTGCAGCCCCTCAGTTCGGCAGCTGGCTTGCCCAGCCTGGGCAGGGGAGGCAGCTGCAAAATCAGGCTCCCCTCTCCCCAGAATCAGTTTTTGCCTTGACCCACTGCCACTCTGGGTTAAAGCATCCCTGGCGCAAAAGCAAGGTGGCGATGGCCAGGAGAGGCGGTGGGCCGGGGTGAGTCAGAGCAGTCCCTCAGCCGGGGCCATCCATTCCCATTGCAGGTTCGGTGGAGAGCTTGTCTCACACGACCTCGTCCCCGCAGCCGTCGCCGGCCGCCTCCACTCACGCCTCCCGCATCGCCGATCCCTCCTTCTCGGTCGACCACGCTGCTGCTGACGCATCTGCCGCAGAGGAAACCCCCAGCGAGTCGGAGTCGGTCTTCCTCCCCGACTACCTCTTCCTCTCCAACTGCGAGTCGGGCAAGCTCAGCCACAACAGGTAGGTCACTGGGGCAAACTGGTCCTTGAGCCCTGCCGCTCAGGGGAGGCTCCCAGGCACAACAGGGGACCGTCTGCCTAATCCAGTTTACAGGGGGCTTTTCGTAGCACAGATAAGCGGTCGAGCGTTGTATGCTGGTCCCGTCCCTTTCCAGGGTGCGTGGCTGGGGACCTCACACACAGCCCCCCTCCAGACACGCTTTCTGCCTGCTGCCGCCCAAGGTGCTCCACAAAGGGCCCCAGCGCCCAGCCCAGCTCAGGCGGGACCTTCCACAGCCATAGGGAAGGGACAGATTTTGTCCTGAACTGTGCGGTTGGTGGGTTGTTTCTTTTTTTTGCTATGCGCTCGCTCAGTTGCAACCAGGAGAAAAGGAAAGCACAGGTCCTGACCTCTGTCTCTGTGCAGGTGTGACAGCTGGTCGAATTCGGACAGATCTCTGGAGCAAACCTCATCGGACGACGTTTTTGTCGACTCCTTGCAGTCCCAGCCTTCCTTGTACCTTGTACAGCCGTCCAGCGCTGGCACCGCGCACCAGGACGGGGCCCCTTTGGCAAATCCCAGCACCGTGTCCAGGAACATAGACATTAGCGGGCCGCCCAGTGACTTTTCCTCCTCTTCTCCGCTGCTGGGGACGCCACTGACACCAACTTTTCAGATTGACAAGAGCCAAAACGCGCTGCCCTTCGGTGTAACCCAGCTGGACATCCTGTCCAACACACCCCCGCCGCGGCCGCCCAAGCCAACCCACTTCTCAGACAGGAGAGGGGACGAGGTGGGCGGCGGGGCCATCCAGAACGGGCACGCAGGGATCTGCCGGGCTCAGGTCGCTCTGGTGCCCAGGAGGATCTCCTTGTCCAGCTTGGACAACGTGAGGAACTGGAAAGGTGAGTGCATTTCCAAGAGCCAGCGAAGCAGGACCGGTGTGAGGGATGGAGATGCCCACAAGCGCAGAGCGGGCGCCCACCTCCAGTTGTGCCTCCGTGTCCTCCCCCCTGCGAAATCATACACCACCCAAAGCAACCTGAAATGCTTGTTCCAAATTTGTTAATGAGCAGGATTCGGACCTGTCCCTCGCATTCAGCTCCTGCTCTGTAAAAGCCCCTCAGTGTGTACGCATGGGCAGCAATTTGGCTGTGATCTCTTCAGGGTACCTCATGACTTGCTAGTTTTCCATGCCCCCTCCCTCTCCAAAAAAGAAAGCAGAAGAAAAACAAAAATGAAAAGCCAGCCACTGAGTCAGGCAATGCCAAACTCTGTTTATGCAGGTCAAAATGCTGGCTTGCACATGGGAAATGCCTTTGTAGTTGCGCTGCTTTGCTACATCCAGTCCTTTCCATAACAGCAGCATGTCTTTTCGCAGCTTAGAGCAAAGAACGGGAAGCCAGAGAGACGCTGGGTATGGGATGTAATCCCAGTTGAATCAGGGACTCTGTGTCCTTGAGCAAATCCCACGCTGTCCTTGCACTTCAGTCAGGGTAGCCTGAAAACCCACTGCAGAGAAAGGCTCTGCTGCAAAGCAAGTTCTGCTCTGAGCTGAGGTGACTTTTCCACTTGTTCTTGAAACACCATCATTGCAAACAGAAGTAAAAAACCCAGAACATCAAGGTGTCAAAAACCAGCATACGCAGTATGAGAAAGTTTTATTTTGTGGAGCTGCAGAACAGAGGGAGGCAGCTGGAATACCTGGCTGGAAATCATCAAGTATTTTGCAGTGATGTGTCATTTTCAATGAGGAAGAAAATGTAGGTTTTTAAGGACAAGCTGCTAAGGACAAGTCCTTCAGACTCCTGTAGTTTAAATGACCAACCGGTGTTTGGGGCTGTTAGATCTTGCTCTTAAAGCTCAGAAGCTGAAGCAAGCAGATCTCTGTCCAGCCTGTTTATCAGTGTACAAACAATTCTTGGAAGGTTTCTGGAGAAACACCCGTCAGTGGAATTGGTATTCTGAATTATCAGTTACATTTGGTTGCTCCCTGAAAGGTGCTGCTCTTGCTTCTGCACATGTGCTGCTCTAATGCTGCCGGCGCGCTTGAGACAGTTAATGTTCCTCCAACCCAATTTATGCCAAAATGTTTTTAAGAGGATTAAGTGGCCAAATGTCATGTTCTGCTACCGTGCTGCAAGGTTATCTCTGCCTGACAGGGGGCAGCAATGAATTAATAAGTGCTGCTATTTTTTCTTACCCTAAGTGCAGCTGAAACTATTTGAAAGGTTAAACTCTAAAATGTGTTTAACAAGAAAGATTGGAAAAAGAAACAGGGAGAAAGCAGCTGTTCCTCACCAGCTCCCAGAGTGAGCCCACTCAAGTTACTTCATTTTTTGCCCTTGGCAACCTGTAAAAGCTGAACAGATGTTATTAACCCAGCGCAAAGGCAGTGTATGCTGGTTGCAGCGCCATGAAGGGGAACGAGCTATACGTGTGCAAGGCACCTGTATCCTGGCATCTGCTGGAGCATTGTGCCTGGATGTCTTTTTGCAAAATAATAAATAAATGTAGCTGTCCCAGGACAGTGACCATGTCTATCTGAATATATATCCACACTAATAGTATTGCTTTGTTCTTGTTCAGAACTTTTGCCATTTATGCCAATACCATCACAAAGACCCTCAGCTGGAGTGCAGTATTGACATCTCCACCATAACAGCAGGGACTGGATTAACACGGTTGCAGAGTTTTAAGGCATTCCCACAGAAAAGCCATTTTCTGCATAGAAAATACTTTTCCAGAAAAGGATGGTAGTTGTAAGCATCTCCCACTGCTGATCTTCTATGCACTGAATGCTGGATTTCAGGTGGTTTTGCTCTTTGCTTCAAAAATAAAATCGACATACACCAAGAAAAAGGCCAGCCTGTACAAGGGGGTACTGTGACTGGTGACTTTTTCTCTGGCTGTTTGTTCCCCATCAGCTTGAATACTTGCACCACATCAGCATTTCTGGGTGACAAAGAGAAGAATTTTTCTCCCAGCATTAAGTTCCCCCATGCACCCTGTGTACAATAACATGTGCTTCCCTGGCACCTTACATACGAGGTTCCTAAATAACTTTCCAAACAATAAAGAATTAATATTCCCTACAGTCCCTTTTCATATAATTTCCCCAATTTGACAGATGGGAAAACAAAGCAGGACTAGAGCAGGAGCTGAGTTTAAATTTTTGCTGGGTTGCTTGCTCTCCATAACACACCAGTTTTTTCCCAAGCTGCTTGTGTTACAGGAAGCATAAGTTACAGCTGGATTGTACATGAACATGTTCCTTGGTTTCATCATACTTAAAATAGAGGTAATTGCTCTTGAAATGCTACTGAGTTGGTTCTGGTCTTAGGTGTCATTGGATTTCCTCATTCAGAATAAATACTAGGAGTTATGGAAACTTTTTAAAGCACTAATTATTTCAGAGCCATATGCTTTACTCCAGAATTATCTCCGTAAGGTTGCACCGCCTTACCACATTTTTAATCACTTTTTTTTCCTTGCAGCAGACATGGAAGGCAGTTCTTTAAGAAGTCGGGATAAGAGGCTTAGCTTGAATTTGGTAAGTACTCTGCTTGCATAAATTTAAAACACTGGCACATGGCAAACTTCAGAAAGTGAATCATTTCACATCCTGATATTCAATCATTCCTCTCCTGTGTTCAGCAGGAGAATAAAAAAATGGAAGAAGTGCTTGGCTTTGGGCAACTTCTGTGCTGCTGCTTCGTAGCCGCAGGAAGCCTTTGGGCGGGGGGGGGCACAACACTGTTTTTAAAGCAGATGAAGCCAGGTCTGTTGTGAAAAAAGATACCAGTAGCCTCAAGAATTAAACTGTTGACCAAGAGCACCTGAGAAAACTGCTTATCTCCTGAATAAAGGGTCTAAAGCAGCCTATCACCTCATGATCCTGAGGGATATTTCCTCCTTAGGACGCAGGAAAGTCTCTGCTCTCAAAGCGCCTGTGATTCAGGGCTCTGTCGGTCCAAAGCTTCCTTTGACAGACATGGTTACGTGTGGCACCATCACACATCACATCGCCAGTCTTCTGCCTGGTGCTGGATACTGTTCTGTGTGGGAGATCCTTTGCTGCTTGTATGTAAGCTCTGGTGGTGGGCAACTCATATTTTTCTTCCCTTTGAAAGTTTGCAAGGTTTGTAATCAATCCCTCTCACCACTCAGCCAGCACTAACCTGCATGAAATTAATTTCTAGTGTTTATTCTCAGCTATCAGAAGCAACTTACACATCTGTGTGTCTGCTCTCTCAGCTTCCACATTTGCAAAAATATAGTTCATCAGATGTTCTCCTTTCAGTTGTTTTTTGGTATGAAGGAGCCTCCTTCATTTTATAGGTCAGAATTACTGCTGGGAGAGGCAAGCGCAGCCTCACTGAAGTTGGAGGATTTAACCTACTTAAGTCACCAATGAGTTCGATCCTAGTTTCCAGCAGTGACTCGCGAAGTTCAGAAGTGGACTTCTCTGAAGCTGGCGTGTGCATCTGAACTCACGCATTTGTCTCGTGTCTTTCCAGCTTGCGCCTCTCAGAAAGGTCGCGTCAGGACTCTCCTGGCCCGGGGCTTGGCTCAGATCCGTTGCCAGCTCACAGCACCTCCTGGCTTGCAGGGGGTTAGCTAGTCATTTGTTGACCCGTTTCTCTTCCTTTTCCTCCTTTGCTTCTGAAGCCCTGCCGGTTCTCGCCGCTCTACTCGACTGCTTCGGACAGCACGGAGGACAGCTACGTGCCCATGCGCCCCAGCACCTCTCCCTCTGCGCCCGGCTCCGACTGTTCACCCGACGGCTACATCCCCATGAGCCCCGGCTCAGCCACGTTTACCTTCCCCGTCGTCAGCACTGAAAAACTCACCAGCCCATTACCCGAGCTTCCCTCAGACCTGGAGCCCCCTCCCGTGAACCGAGACCTCAAGCCTCGTAGGAAATGTAAGCCCGGACCTAAAGTGCAATTGGCAGCCAGGGGGTCCTGATAGCGGGGACACGGGCGACCTCCTTCGATAGTGTCCTTGGCACATTTTTAAGCGCTTCCCGCTCTAGAAGAGGGATTGAATTGCTGTGTAAGTGGCTTATAGAACTGTAACATAGGATGCGTCTGCAGGGTTGTTTGTGAGCAGAGGAAGAGTGTCCATGCCTACTTTTGCAGCTGAAGACCAGGTGGCTGCATTAGCGTGGTGCATGGCTTCAGACCTACGCTGACTGCAAATGACCAAGTGAATGTAGCCTTGGAGAGACAGCAGACTAAATCCTGCAGCTCTGAAATACGTGTACTGCTGTCTCACCAGCTCCCTGACCTTCCAGGAACAGGACATCCAAACACTCAAATACTCAAACTTGATGTGTGGGCTGTTGGTTAAACCTCTGTTGGGTAGGCGCAGCTGTCTTGGTTTAATTAGGAATTTCCTGCAGATGCTTTTACTGATGGTAATTTTCCACTCCTGCTTTTCATGGCATCTCCAAAATCTGGGTTGCGCTTCCAGAGGATATACTGGAGACATAATTCAGCTTTGCAGTGGCAAAATTGCCTAAACCTAGCCTACATTAAAGCTCTTTGGGCTGCAGAGCCACAGGGCTACTCAGAAATTGGTTCAGGAAATGCTACTGTGAAGTGGGGATGGAAATTTAGACGATTGCCAGGAAGCAAAGCAAGCTCAGGTCGTTTCTTAGAGGGTTTTGAGAATGGAGTGGAAAATGTACATTGACTGATGAGAGGAATGATTTTGATCTCCTCGTGTAGGACCTTTTTGTTTAGAAGAGAGCCCAAAACCTGTTTTGACCTGTAGGCTGAACTGGCCTCTCCTCTTGAAGGCAGCATATGCAGAGCAGATTTGAGGCAAGCATACGGATCTTGTGGGGCGTTTGCTCTCCTTAAGCCCATTGTATTTATTCTGTAATTTTAGGGTAAATGAGGGACTTTGCTCTCCAGCGCTGACTGAAGTGGTCATTTGTTACTGATTTCTGTCGTGGTTATATCAGTTATGTTCTGTGAAATACTCTGTTAGTTTCTTGCTGTCAATATAAAACTGCATTTTTCTAAACAGTCTGTAATTTTCATTAGCTCTGCTATTGGAAATGTAGTTGGTTTTGTATCTACTTGCAGCACGGCCACCTCCTCTGGACTTGAGGAACCTCTCCACGATCCGGGAGCATGCTGCCGTGACCAGGATGTGGACTGTGCCTTAGTAAGTCAATAAGAAACCTGCTGTTCCAATCTTTTAAGCATTAACATTGTGGAATGGAGTTAAAAATAACTTATCATATCCCACGAGAAACAGTTTCCTGGCAAAGTCCACAAACAAAATTTCCCAAGGGCTCCTTCCAGCATCCCCCAGGCTTTCGCTGTCTCTAAAAAGCAAGGCTCCCTTTCACGACAGGCAGCTCCAGTGTGTTCAGCATCATGCAGTGATGCTCAGTCTGCTTTGAAGGTTTCTTTTGGAAAGACTGGAGCTGGTCTGCACTCTGGTGTGGCTGCTGCGATGGCTAAAAGCTTCGCATGCCTTAATTATTTTTTTTCGAAGTGATAGAGCCATTTTTGTTCCTGAAAATTAATACAGCAAAGAAGAACCAGATAAGATAAAGATCTGCCTGACTTGTAGCCTGGGTGTAGACTTCTGCACTGCCACACAGCAATTCAGACTTGACCTGTTGGTGTGACCTTTTGTCACTGGAAATTAGTTGTGGGGTGAAACAAACACTTTTGGTCCCAAAGCCCAGGTAGTAGGAACAGATGATACTGTGGGCTCCAAGGGCAGTGAAAGACCCATCTTCGGGGAACTCGTGAGCAGGGGAGGACTGCAGCCTGCTGGCTGGGGGGATCTTGGCGCGATGGGGAAAGGCTGACGGGAGAGCCAGCTGTGCTGAAGTGTGCATGCAAAAGCCAGGAATTCCCACAAACATCCTCTGCATACCCCAGGCACTCTGGGAAGTGCCTGCATGAGTGCCAGACAGGGCATTTCCACTCCCTCGCCTCAGGTAGTCATTTGGAGGGCAAAAGGGATACGAGATGGGCAGTTTCTCGATTGCAGACCCCTCTCTCAGCCGTACAGTCCAAAGCCGGTTAAGCCCTTCGGCGTTGCCTGCCGCGTGCTGCCTGTTAGGGAAACCCAGTAGCCTGCCTCCCGAGCTTCCCTGCCAGAGCGCTGTGGTTAATTAGTGCTGACACAGTGCAGAGTCCTGAAGGATAACGAGCTCAGAGGGAGTTTGCATGTTTTACATTAACAACACTAAAAAAAGAAGTATGCCCGGAACTAATAAAGCAAAAGGAATTATACTGTTCACGCTGCACAAAGTGGCCATCTAATTTCCTAATAACTAACCCCATTGTGCTAGCCTGCAATAATTTACTCACGATATACCTCTGACAGTTATGTTCGTGGAAGAGATTTCCCTGTACAGGGCTGAGTCGCAGCCGTCTCCATAGCACAGATAGCATGCGTTTACACTGTGTTCAAAGCCAGACAAGTTCCTCTGCATGCACCTCCAGTAGCTGATTAATTCACATCAATCTCCAAAATGTGGATACCCACACAACTAAGTAACTGCCCCATCAGCACATATTACCCTGATGAATGATATCTGTCTCTGTGCCCCTTGTTGGAGAATCGCTCCAATGTTTTATGCTTTCTGTCATACCTGACATGGCAAACTTTCATAAATCCCAGAAAAAAAAAAAACAAAACAACAAAAACACTCATAGCAATATAGCACACTTTTTCTAGAACTAAGGAGTGGTTTTGGACATCCTCTCCATAAAGGCTGCAGCGTTAGTGTGAGTTTATTCACCATATGGACTGTGTCAGGCTTTGGCTTCATTTCAGAGCATCTGTAAGATGCTTCCTTAACCTCTCCTGTGTTTTTCTTCATAGCAATCGAATGAGCTTTATCTCACCAGAAAGAGACGGTATTAATTCAGCAAGAATATTTGCCAATTCAGTTTCCGGAGAAGAGGAAGAAAGTTACATTCATATGGTAATCTTCATTTTCACACAGCCATCCTTTGCTTTATTCTGCTCTGTCACATTGATGGAGAATGCAGAAGTTTGTTTTCTAAGAAAAAATGTTGAGGAGGTTTGTCCTTTGCCTTCTGTTTTTTAAAAAAATGATGAAATGGTTTTAAACCAAAGACACTGGGACCAATTTACGGAGAGATAAGGGAAGCCCTTCTTCTGCTCTGCAGAACTCAGCTGTTCGCCCACGAATGTTGCTGAGCAGTTCCAAGAGATCACAGGGATCAGCCATATTTACATGAGAACTCATTAAGGCTAAGGAAAATTAAATCTTTTCACCTTTTAAAAGTATGCCCTGAAAAATCTCCTAGGAAATGACAGAAAGCCGTTAGTGCACTTCCTAAAGAAACACACCAAATATTGTGCAGAAACAGAACTCCCATTAAAGTCTCTTATTGCTTCTGCTTTGGCTGGTGGCACTAACCCCACTTCCCATCCCATGAAAGACGAACATCTGGCTTTGTGGCTTCCTTTTCTTCATTCACTCTTTAGCCATATCTTGCAAAAGACCAGAATCTTGGTTTCCTTTGAATTTAGGTGGAAATGGATCTCAAATCATTTGATCTGAGCCAATGTCTATAGATTTGGCTCCATAGCCAAAGCCCAATGGCAATAGGTATAGAAATATATTGCAAAACTGACCACAGTCTCCATGAACCATACTCTCAAATTTTAACCCACACCTCTATTAGATCAAAATATGCTCAGGAGGGCAGTTCCAGTTGTAACTACTCCCCATTTGATTTTTCTAGTCAAATAAAACCTTCCATACATTTGTGGTCATCTGTGATTTTCCTGAGACTGATTTTCAGTTGCTAGGTTTGAACAGAGTTATCACCATTTCTTCAAATTCATAGAACGATGATGGTTGAGAGGGCAGCCCTGCAAATCTGTGCATTCCAAGGGCGTGGGTTGAGAAGCTGGGCACAAGTCCTTCCTGATAACATTGAATGAAAATCAGCCTGGTTTGCTTGTTTTGCCATAATTACCAGGAGAAAAAGGCGCTCAGTTGCTTTATGCCATCCCGCAATTAATCAGCGATATCCTGTGGTTAGTCACCAAGCACACCCTTGGCATAGAAAATCATGTGGGTGCCAACCCTCCTCACTTGCGTTCTGCCAGATGAGTATCCCACCTCACAGCTGTAGTCCTGCTTCTTTTTAGGATCGTGTTTTAAGAGCATTAAAAGTTTCTCTTCTTTCCCGACAGGAACACAGACAGGCAACATCTCCATACAGTGGTGCTTTTCCATGGACAAGGAAATCTAACCTTGATTACTTAGCATTGGATTTTAATTCTGCTTCCCCATCCCCTGTACAGAAGGTATGAGTCATCTGAAAAACCCCACAGCCTCCTGTCTTTTTGTTTGCTGGAAGGAAAACAAGACCCAGAGTCACACTCTGCTAGGTGCCCTAAGTATCATGATGAAGCCAGTCGTGTTTCCAGCTGACTGCATTTGTGGCAGGCTCAAGATTAATATAACAAAAGCACTATTAGGCTGATGACAAGGTGTCCTTAGCGTCACTCATAGGGATGCCATTAACACGAGCTCAGCAGAGGGCACGAGACTGCCCTGGGATGTGCAGCCATGAGGGCTTGTGGGCAAGCTTGTTGGTGCTTGCAGGATTTCTGCATGCTCTTTCATTTTCATCAAGTCTCCACAAACCCCTTCCTGCTAGTTTTCCCCCAAATCTCTTTGCAGTAACAAGTTTACAGCCCATGATAAATTCACAGGTTAAAACTGTAATATCTCTCATGACATGGCAAAATGTGCATCTTTATTCTTGCATCACAAAAAGCATTTCAATTTCCTTAGCAACGCTGAGAAAATACATTCCTTGTTCCAAAGAGCTTATAACCTGCCCAGGTGGTGGGTAGGTACCACTGCAAAGCAACGGACTGTTGTTGGTTTGGGCCATTTTACATCCAGTGTACCTTTTTCCCCATCAGCTAATACTCCTGAGTGAGTGCAAAAGAGTCAAGACTCCTAAGCGTTCTTATTTAAACCCTCCCTGTAGTTAAAATGCAGTTAGGTTATCCCTGCAGCAGGGAAAAGAAGAATGAGAAGAGAATTATTATCTGCATAGAAATGGCCAGAACAGCACATTTCCCTCGCTCACTGTGCTGGGCTGAGTGACAGGGTGACAGATGGATAATTATAGCTAAAGCAGGCTGTAAAGCAATGCTTTTGTCAGCTGATGTCACTGTGAGCTTCAAGGTGAAGTGAAGCAATCAAGGAACAAGGGAAAGGGAAAACAGAAAATCAGCCAAGTTTCACTAGCATCCCCTTTCAACCCTAAAATTAATACATTGGTTTTTTTCCTCTCTCTCCCACAGAAACCTTTTCTCTCTGAGGAGCAAAGAGTGGACTATGTCCAGGTAGATGAACAGAAGACTCAAGCTTTACAGAACACTAAGCAGGAATGGACAGATGAGAGGCAATCAAAAGTCTAAAGGAAGAAGATTTGGGATCTGGAGGATTATTTTTTTTTGCACTGGAACCACAATGTTAACGAAGCAGCTATCACAGTAGAGTTCAAAGGCAGAGAGAGTTGTAAGATGCTTACGTCTGTAGAGGAACGGCATCTTTAATGGAAACCTTTGATTTCAACTGGAAATAGTATGCTGAATGAGTGAGTGGTTCACTGATGATTAAAGTAATGCATTACCCTTTTTACTGCCCTTACCAGTAAGCTACATGGTACCATTTTCTGGCATGATTCTGCAACAAGTCATACACTTAATGTTAACAAATCCACTACATGTTGCATTAATCTAGTTAGTCCTGCCTTCTCCCTCTGTTGCATAATTCCTAGTTGCTAAAGCTATTTTTTGATATTCCTACAAATACTGCGGGTGCTCAGAGTGCTTTTATGGCAGTGGGCATCTGACAGGTATTGGTGACTAATCAACTAAGGGCTAAAAATACTGAAACAATAAAAAGAACTTTTTGAATATGTAGTGCTTAAGCAAAGAGAATTTTGGAAAATATTTTTCCCCTGGGTTTAAAAGGTCCGACTCTGAGCTGATGCTGTCAGAAACTCAAAACAGGACTATGTACCGATGGGACTGGAACGCATGGTCTTTGACCCTCTGGATGACGGTCATCGTATTAAGCTTCTTCTCTCCATTGTGGCTCATACTTGTCGCCTTTCTGTCTGATTCCTACTGATGTTTTCTCCCCTATCTTGAGGAGTGTCTTCGGCACGGCACAGCACAGCTGCTCCTCTAGCAGGAGGCTGCAGGCACACAGCTCTTGGCTGGCCAAAAAATAGAAAGGGAAGCTGTGAGCCTGTTTCTGCAAGTCTTGGGAGAACTGGCAAAGGATCAAGAATGCTTTCATCTGAACTGCAGAAGAAATGCCATTGGAATTGCTGGTAGCAGTCGTCGAACTGATTGTTTCACTAGACCCACCCCCCACCCCCAAAAAAAGAGAATTAGGAAGTGCAGCGTGCTCCGAGAGAGGCTAGCAGGCTTGCCAAAATAAAACAACAATGCGCTTATGCGGCGTGAGGACCTCTGGGTTCAGGAAGCTTATCTACCTTGGGACTTGTTACAGGCACTATCTCAGGATCACATATGTGTATAGTTTATAACATATTTAACTCCAAAAGCTTGGCTGCGATCTTTATTTTAAGGTGGCACACAACCACTTGAATCATGGAAGTATGCCGTCCCGCTGGGTGACCCACACTGGATTTGATCTTGCAGGCTTTGCCCATGCAGGTAAGTCCCACTAGCCATAAGAGGTCTGATCCTGTCAGCAAGGACAGACAGCCAGAACCCTTATGAAAGATTTCCTCTTCGACAGTGCCAAGCCACTGGACTCCCTTCACGTGCCTGTTGCTACCACATTGTATTACTGTAATCTGACATCCCAAAAATGCTGATTTACCAAACAGAGGTTGCAGAAATGTCATTGCAGAAACCACTGGCATTTCAAGGCTCCTACTTACTGTCCTCCACGCACCCATTCTGCTTCAGCCATTTGGGCACTCTGGGAGGCTGAGAGACACGGCCGAGTCGAACGTCCTGCTGGGAGAGACAGCGTAGCTAACAGAAACACCATTCTTCTCCTACCTCAAGAGAGCTGAAGTGCTTGCAAGTCTCGCTGCTTCTTTAGCGCAAATACAAAGCTGGGGATCTGTGGTGACCAGGCTCTTATTAGCTTACCCTGCGAGAACAATGAGGTTCGCCAGCGCCTTTATTGACTCTGGGGCAAACTGGGCACCCAGGCCTGCGGGCGTAAAGTGTCCTGACTAGAGCTGCTTGGAAAACCGGGATTTATACTGCAGAGAGCTGACCTGCTGCTTCCTCCTACTCTGCTCCTCCCCCACCCACCAAAGCTCTAAAATGAAAGTTAATGCTTATAAAAGTTTTGAAAAGAATGCAGACATTTCCGTATAAATCTTGTCTGTCTGGTGTGAAATTTAGCTTGTTAAAACCCACTCGTTTTGTCCTAAAACTGATTTAGGAGAGCTCTGAGCAACCATGCCCTGGGTGTGGTATTGCTACAGGGGAAGTGGTTTTGGGGAGAGGCGGTGGAGATCTGCGCCTCCAAAAAAGAGTTAGAGAGAGGTAAGCAAGGAAGGGTGACAGTTACAGAGACGTTTGCCTTTCTGCTCAAAAGAACTGCCTTTCTTTCAAGGTGTACAAATAATAGATGTCACTGAAAGCTTTTGGTGTATGCTGCAGTACAGTTAAAAGACTTTACAGAGTTAAAAGACCAGCGAAGACGGGTATTACAGTAGGGGACAGAAAACATCCACAAAGGGCAGGTAAAATTGTGCTATGCTGCTGCAGATCCCACATTGCAGAGCGATGATGGCATGGCAGCCTCCGATGCAGATTGCAATAGCATACAGATCGGCTCAGGTTCGACTGGAGTGTTTCTTTTCATGCTGTCAGAAAATCTTCTGAAGCGGAAAAACACCGGGTTATTGGAGACAACTGACTCTCGTTATTCTAGTTTATTTTAGAAATATTTAACTTTGACAAACCTGGCTTAACAGATCATTCAGAAGTTTAGAAAAGAAAGAGCTCTTTTGGTATTTTTTTTCCCCCTTAAAAGGACAAAAACATCCAGCTTGGCGGGGACTGTCCTTAGATGAGAATGGTCCTCTTTCAACTTCCTCCTGTCCCCTGCTTGCTGTCGTCACTCTCTTATCTTGATCAAATGCTGCTCACGGGTTTCTAACTTTCACTTTTTAACTAAAAGCTATGTTTGGGGGTTTATTCAGTTTTTTTCATTTATGGTCTGTTTTTACCCGCTGCTCCAGGGTCCATGACGTGCATTCTTGTGTAAGCGCTACACAAGAAACAGGAGCAATTAAAAAAAATAGAAAAAAAAAGTTTTAAAAGCAGAGCAGTCCTCCCCAGAGGCTTTTATTTTTTTTCTTCTAGTCAAATTCGACAATCCCCCGAAGAGGGTAAAGAGGAGGAGGATGGTGGGAGGATGGCAAAGGCCGAATCTGCTGTGGGGACCCCATCATTAAGGATTTTGGTGTGAACGGGGCCCCGGCATCCCCGCGGTGGTACACGACTGACGTACCCGTGGGCTGCCAACCGCGGCCGCCCAGGGCCAGCACCTGTAGAGCCTGCTGGTGGGAGAGGAGGGGTGTTACAGAGCAAAAGGGAGTCACTGTCTAATTAAGTCTGTTCTTAAATACCGATCCCTTGGCCAAAGAGGAAAGAAAACCTGTGAAAGCACCCCAAGAGTCAGCTTTTGACAGCGTCGTGTCTGAAAATGCAGCCCAGGCAAGAGCCCTTGGTTAGCACTGGCTCCGGGGCCAGCCAGGCGCGCTCCTGGCAGCGTCCTCTTTTCGCTGTGGGTCTGTTATGTTGTTATTTGTATGTATTTCTTTAAAAAGTATCATGAGAGCTGATGCAGAGAGGCTCTGCACCTAAATGAGCGTGGGGAGGCCAGTAATCCCTTAGGAAAATTTTCTCCTGGGAGAACTGGCATTGCCCAGCTCCGGACTTGTAGTGCCTTCTCCAGCACCGCTGGGGTTTCTCGTTTAAAATGGAGAGGAGCGCTAAATGAGCAGAGCAGTTTTTGCTTAATTGGAAACGTTGCTCTGTGGAGCTGCCAGATGAAGCTCCGTTGCAGGACGATACGGAAAACAAAACAAGCTAAATGGTTTCGGTCCTGTGGTTGTTGTTAGGGCGATCAGCTGGATTCCCCCGCTGTCGGCACAGCCGGCGAGTGAGCCGGTGTGCCGGCACCCAGGCACGGGCAGGAGGAGATCAGAGCTGAGACGCACCTCTTTTACTGAAATTGTCTGTGGCCGCTGAATACAAAATTAGCCTGTGTCAAACACCTGCTTGAAACACATCGTAAAGAAATCAATCTGATCTGAACATTTTTCCTGGAGCGAGCAGGATTTCAGTACTTATTGGGAGTTAACGCGCATTCCCAAGGTCTTTACTCAGTTTGGGTTTAATATGGCCTTATTCTGCAGTCTTTCAATGATCACACATTTGAGCAAGGCATAGCAGGATCCAAGACTCGTTTGCTTTTTGGACTAAACTGTATTTTCCATTTCTAATTCCTTTATTACAGGAGGCAGCATTAAATTCCTAACTGGCAGATAGGATCACTTTACCGGAGAAATGTCAGCAGCCATTTAACTCGAGCCAGGCGTTTTCAACCAGCTCACTTTTGCCAATGGTAGCGCCCACTCACCTCCGTATCACTAATTACATCATAGATGTAGATTTTGGAGTTGCATTCACTTGAAGTGATTCAGTGGTTTAGTAATTCAAAGACCATCAGATGCTGTGATGAGAATGAAGCACAGGGCAATGCCTTTCCTTTGTTCCCCTGTTCCGCAAAACTTGCTCAGGTTTAAAAAAAAAAAAAAAAAGCCACCAAAATAGCAGACTTTTGCCATGTCAAAGCCAGAATATTTTTTGTTCAAATAAAAATAAACTTTTGTCTTGTGCAAATGAAGCATTATACGTTTTTTGTATTTGTAAATCTGTGGGGAAGCATTAAACAGTCATCTCTGTTACGAAGGAGTAAGTCATTGATAGAGGAAGGGGCTCGCCTTCCTGATGTTTCATTGTAATGTTTGTTGTATATATTTGCACATTAAACTGTGTATCTTTTTTCTAATAAATTAATATAAAATGTAGCTGTGATTTTTAGTTATTTTGATAAGCGAAGGTGCTCCTGGGGAAAAACTTCCACATTTTTCATTTAGCGCTTTTTCCATTTTTTAAACCCCTTCTTAGCCTGCGACTTGTTCATCTAAATTATTTGGATGTAAAGTCAAACAGATTTGCAAACAAATTTCATACACCTGTGATCAGGAAGATTATTTTGCAGGTGACTTCAGAAACAAAGAACGATGAAGCTGTGACCTGGGCTCTCGTCTGCATCCTCCTGGGACCTGGGTAAGTCGCAGCCCCCCGGCCCCAGCTCCTGCCGCTGCCGTAGCCAAGGGGCAGGAAGGGGCCGCGCTTACTGGCCGGAGACGTAGACCACAAGCACAAATTTGTTCAGCATGTGCTCTGGGCTTGCATACAAAGACTAATTGTTATTTAACCTGATCCTTTAATTGCTCTGTGCTGAGGAGCGTGGTTGCCGTTAATGTAATTTCCACATGCAGTGAGCTGGGGACGTGGGATCCTTTCAACATGCACATCTCGGGATTTTGGCGATGAAACGAGGCAGTCCGTGGGAGCAGCGCTGAGCAAGCCTAGCTGCTAACAAGCAAAGTAGTTTGGGAAATAGTTTATTTATTGCTTCGGGCAAGTGTCACTTTGGGATCTGCGCACTTTGTAATCCTGCCTGGATACCCACTGTGGTGAATCGAGGGACTTGTAGCGCTTAGAGAGCCATTGATGGAAACTTGGCTGCACGACTCAAGAAGCACAGACACGTGTAATTTAGATAAGCCTACACCCGGGGGCTCGATACAAGGGAACGGCGTGACATTTTGTGTTGGGTCTTACAGGCAGGGCAGGTCGGATAAATAAAAGGTCAGATAAAGTCTGACTGCCGGTTCATAGGCTGCCTCCACGTCCCATCTCCAGCAGAGATGGGAACGGCCCTTTCGGCAGGGAGTACTCCCCGGAGAAGTGCCCTCCCTCTCCGGCACCAGCTCCCAGACCCCCCGAGGGAAGCGAGCCGTGCCAAAACCACCGCCGTCCCTGCCGCAGCGGCCCGGCACGTCCCCTCCGTGGGTGTCGTGGTGCAGCAGAGGTGCTTGTCACGGAGGGTCCCAGCACCCAGAGCATCCCCGCAGGCAGGGAAAGCCCGGCCGGCGGGATCCAGCGCCCTCAGAGCTTGCGATCAAGGAATTGGGTTCTGGGAGTAAACGGTGCTGAAACGAAGCAGCGCGAGGCTGCACAAAAGTCAGGAAGCTCTCGGACTTCTCACGCCTCTGTGCAAAGTACTTTGGTGATTAGATTATACTAAATAAGGGGAAAACCTGATAGCAAAAAGTAGGACTGTAAGCACCTGGTAAAGGTTAGCCCATCTAATCGCATCCACAGTTTCAAACCATGTAAAACATTTCTCTGAAGCAAAAAGCCAGCCGGTTACCAAACCCAGGTCATCTTCACGGGGCGTGAAACACAAACCCCTCCAAAAAGGCAGTAAATCCCTATCACCCCGGTGCTTTTTGCCTCTCTAGCTCTTTTAGTTAAGAGTGCAATTGCTTTGGTCTTTTTTAGCCTGAGATGCTCAATAGACCACTACCTTAAAAATGGGCATTCCTGTGTAATTGTGTCCATGCTGGGGACGGTATTAGTGCAAGGATACAGGTCTCGGGCCACACTGGTGACATCTCATTTCTCTCCAGTAGATCTCCAAGAGCTTTGGCGAAGGGACCTGTACTTCATTTCTGATTTTTCATGCGCGCTTTGAGGGACAGTGTCTCCCCCAGGACTGGTGACAGCAGCAGAGATGGCACCTGGCTCTGCGGAGTCGTAGTCCTGCCCTTTCTCCAGCAGCTAAAGCAGGCTGCACACTGTGTTCTGACAGGTCCTAAGCTCTGCATTTCCCCATCAAACAGCACCTAAAGCTCCTCTTCCAGTTGTTTAGGGCAGAAAGTGCAGAGGGACTTTGCTCTGCGGGTTATACGTATTTACAGGAGCGCACTGGGTGTCAGCAGCACCGCATCCAGCGCTTAAACACAAAGGACGCATCTGGAGGCTGAGCCCCTTCCCACCTGGGGAGCTGATCCCAGGCCCTCTTGTAATGCAGGAGCGAGCAGGGAGAGACCCAACCTTTCATTCATTGTCCTGTTTTGTTCTACTTTGATATTTGATTTTCCTTTCACAGCCAGTTTTAGCATAAGCTCATTGTTATACAGCCCCAACTTGCCCCGCTCTGACAGCTCAGGGATCTCGGCGTTGGCAAATTCATCGCTGTGTAAGAGCCTGAAAAGCCCTTGCTCGGCTGGTGGGCTCTCCTCGAGGGCTTCAAGGCTTAAAGCAATTTGGGGGTGGTTTCCTTGCATGTGTTTGCGGTGGTTGTTGTTGCAGTTTGGTTTGCTTCTTCATTCAAAAATGCTCAGTGCTTTGTCCGGGAGCTCAGCTACTTGGAAGTGCCTCTGACTATGCCGCTATCTAGAGACGCTTGGTTTTGCTACTGCTGCTGTTGTTCCTTAGCTTCCTTCCCCACATGAACAGCACAGAGGAACAGGGAAGACCTGCTCTGTAGTTTTCCCCGCAAGGAAAAAAAAAAACCACAGATGCCTCACACAAAAGCAGCAGTTCTGCTGCCCACCCCAGGATGCCGCTCTCAAGCGCCTCGGCTTTCTCTGGGCACGGAGCGTTTTGTAGAGTTACAGGATGATGAAAAAGGCAAAACATCAAATGAAGGCAGCGCTGGCAGGTGTCTGCCAGCCCTGCAGGAGATGTCAGAAGGCAAACATAGCTTTTGCCTTTAGGTTTCCAGACCAAAGTTCAGGATGAGCTTTCAGTGCGACCTTTTGTACAGCCTGAGAGAGACAATTCCTCTACAGTGAGAGATGGAGGATTGAGCAATAAAAGGATTCACAAAATCTCTGAGGCCTCGGTAACTCTTTAGTCTCTCTGTTTTGTATTAACGTACCTTTAGGGAAGCAGCCAGGCTTGCCAGGCAAAGGGAGCCAAGGTTTCCAACAGGAGTCCTACTGGGGTTTGGGTGCCTCCACCACCGGGGCATCCAGCCGAGATCCCCTTCAACAACCAGCGTTTCAGAGACACTGACCTGTTCCCCTTCAAAACTGAAGTGCCTTGGGACATGCTCGACCAGGGACTACGTTATCCCGCCGTGGCTGTGCCTGGGTGCGGGCAGCCCCGGGAGGGCTGCCGGGACGGACGGACCCTCTCCCACCTTCTTCCACTGCTGCTGCTCCTGCCGAGCCGGCTGACACCCCACCAAACCCCCCAGGGCTGCGGCGAGGCCCCTCGGGTCCCCAAAAATCCAGACTGGCAGAGGCTGAGAGATTTGCCCTTGGCAGCCCTCCATCATTCACGTCTTGGGGTACGTTCTTTCAGACTGGGAGCTATTTATTTCAAGGTGCTGAGCAAGCCCGATGTACTGACGCTGGCAAATGAAGCTCCCCAAAAAGGGTAAGGGCTTCCCAGCAGAAAAGGTACCTGGCCCTTGGTGTATATTTTATCCACGGAGATGAGGCAGTCAGCAGGGTAGTGGGTGGGCTGTTTACAGTTCAAAAATAAGAGATGTCATTTTTAAAGTGTTTTTTTAAATAAAAAATGAAAGATTCATCATTTCTTTGGTTTGACTTCCTCCACTGTTAGTCAGAAATCATCAGGAAATGCCACCGAAGGAAATCCGTCCTGTTCTGCCTGGTCAGCACAAGGAACGTGCGCACGCGGAGGAGGATGGCGATGGGGGGCTCGGGCTCTTCCCAGGCGGAGCCGAGTGATGCAGAAGGGACAGCTCTAGAGCAAACTTGCATGACATGTAAAGTAAAAATGACAGGAAGACAAAATAAAGATGGATTTCCACAACCAGCACATCCAGAATCTGACTTTTGCACAAAATGAAAATTTGGAATAACTCCAGAAATGTCGGTAAATTTTTTTTCCATGTTCATATATAGCACAAAAGCATCTTTTACCGTCCATACACCTCTCCAGACTTGGCTTTTCTTTAAACAGCTCTGACTGTTAAATGATACACAAGGTTCATCAAACAGCTCTATTTCTATTGCAGACTTGCCCATTTCCCTGTGCTCCTCTCACTGGTGACCACTCCGTTACTCCCTCCACAACCTGCAGCTGGGCTGGCTCAAAAACTGCTTGAATGTTGTTATTTACCTCCAGCCTCTCTGGATCAAGGGGGCAGAAAGGGCTGTTTTGGTGTTAGTCCATCAGGTATGGTAGCCTATACCCTTGTGGCTGCAAAAATGGAAACATCTAAGTGAAAGCACCATTTTTTTCCATTGGCAGCTTAACTTTAATCCTCCTAATGAGCTTTTGCTAACTGCTGACCGCAGCTGTTCTTTGAAAAAGTAGAGGGAGGAGACAGAATGGCTGGTCTATATCAGGAGGAGGTGAGAAACAGAGATGTGCAGGAGTTTGGAGCAAAAAGAGCAGCCTTATCCATGAGGTTCATTTCAATCCTGTAGGAGAGACACTACATAGAAAAGGTTAAGGTGAACAACCCTAAATTCAGTTCTACAGGCTAGTACAAAGCCTACATCTTTTCTAGAAACAGGCATTCTCATTCAGAACAGTATACCTGCATTGCGTTATTCTGTAGCAGCGAGTAAAATGTGCCAGGTAAGGCAGCGGAGCATCGCTCATTAGCTCTTTGCATCACTCTTTAGCTCTCTGACTTGTGCTGCTCCGGAGGAGGCGGACGCGGACAGAATCACCCTCGGGGTCTCTTCAGCATCCCAGAGAGCAGAGCCCGACCCGTGCCGGCAGGTCCCCAGGCCGCTGCAAGACAGATAAGGAAAATAACCTTTACAGGCAGAAAAGCAGGTGTGTCCCAGCCCTGCAGACACCGTATCCAAAGAGTCTACAAGCAGAAAGAGAGACCGGCTCTGAATCACCTCTTGTGTTTATCAGGGTTATTTTTCCTACAGGTGCCTTTGATCCTGCTTCCCGGGGAAGCGGCAGGTTCAAGGAGCTCCGTGGCACAAGGAAACCCCCGAGGTCCTTCTGCCAGGGAAAAGCTCGGCAGGTCCGGCCATCCGGGGACACAGAGCCCGCGCCTGGCCATGGGGACACAACTCTGTGTGCCCACCAGCTCTCGGTACAGGGGCATTGGCTTTGTTTGACAAACGCATAAGCTGTCACTTTAGCTTGAAAGCCCTGTGCAAGCTCCTTTTGCTGCGTGGGTCAAGAGGAAAATGCACCCGGCTGCTTGCACCCTTCCTAAGCACCCAGGGGAGAGTCTCAGCCTTGTACCTGGGGGAGGGAAACCTGCAGCCTCAGGAGGAGGCAGAAAAAATCACGCGCATCTGGAGGTCTGGCCTACAAATACTGTATCTCAGCAGCAGTCAGGGCGTGCTTTCCCGATATCCCCCATGCAATTCTGAAAGGTCGGAAAAGACTTAAAAATCGGATTTCCCTGATAACGCTGACACTTGCACCGCAGCCAAGCGGAGTCCTGTGCCTGGAAAACGTTGTCGCAAAGGCTTCCCAGTGCTGCGGAGCAGCGGTGGGCGTGAGATGGGATCTGTAACTCTAACTCAGGGTTGAGCAACCTGTTTGTCAAACTGTAATCTGGCCACTTCCCGGGCAGTGCTCGCTTCCCCTCTGCGCCAGCCGGCGCGGTACAAAGGGCCAAGGTCAGGGCAGGCGGGGAGAAACCCAGCGAGAAAACCTACTAGGCACAGGGTGAGATGGTGCTGGGCAGAAGAAGCCCTACCCTGCCGTGCCCAATACCTCGCTGCTGCTTCCACAGGGAAATTACAGCCCAGGAGCCTCCAGAATATTCAATCACGCTTTCACAGGAGGTTGGCAGAAGCTTTAGGGTGTGCACAAGGTGTCAAAGACATCTGTAGCTGAGTGGGTGGGAGCTCAGGGGAGTACAACTTCCACGTACCAAAACATTACCTTTTATTTTGCCTTGGAAAGCATTCAAATAGCTGTCCTTCAAAAGGTCGAGAGCTTCTCCTTATCTGCTGTTCACATCGTGCGTGGCCCCGCACCTGTCGCCCCAAACAAAAAAAGGGAAAAAGGGAAACTGCTTTGGTGAAAGAAGGTGCTCGGTGCTAGCAAACGGCCCTTGTAAAGATTTCCAGTTGCCATGGGATCTACTTTGTGCCGTGATTGCTTTTCTTTTAACAACCAGCCTCGGGAAATATCACAAGGCAAAGTCAGAGGGGACAGCCAGTGCCAAGATCTGGGGGCCGCAGGTAACCTCGAAACGAATCTCTGCTGCTGTCAAGGCAGAGAAGAGGAACCGCCACCGCTGCCTCCTTAAAGGCTGGTCTTCCATCTCGACTTGTGAAAGCTTTCAGGGGAAGTGGTCAATCTCTAGCTGTTGTTCAGAGTCATTTTCATGGAAGTCTCCAAATAGATGTTACGCCTCCGTGCTGAAGAAGGCATTTTTTGAAAAGTAAACAAAATGCTCTTGCCACAGACCACATTTTGTCGAGGATGGTACTGAAAGTGGGTGAAGTTCAGCTGTATTCTTCTCGCTCTCTTTCTGCTCGCTTTCGCGCGTGCCTGCAGCAGAGGGAAACGAGCCCAGCAGTAATTGCTGCAGCCTAGTGCAGAGCAGAGGGGAAATCCAGGACTTAGACCCTCAAGTAAAAGCAATTCACCTGGATTTCTTTTCACAAAAGGGCATTTTTCATCAACTCATTGCTAATGAAATCAGTCCAAGTGCTGTTTTGGCTGATGCTAAATTGACCGAAGAAGTCGCTGCCTGGGGTTGCCCGTTCTCAGTCTGCTGCCGAGGTCCAGCCCGCTTCTGCCAACACCAAAAAACCCGACTCTTGGATTTACTGAAGTAATCCAGGGTTTCTGGTGTGAGTTTTTCTTCTGTAACACCGAGTTAGACATGTAGGAGAGAGCTCGAGGCTGGCCGGCAAACAGGGCTCACCTCCTCCTCGCCCATGCCTCGTGCTGCCAGATGCCTTCCCCATGTGCTTGTTCTTCACTTCACAACCCATCTGAAAAAGACCCCCCGACCCCGAGGGGCTGCCAATGCAATAGTATGTACTGGAATTAAAAACCAAAGACACCTATATCTGTATAAAAACTATTTATGTCTATATAGTGTGTATATAGAGAGACCTTGAGGGCATCTATATGTGTATGTATATATTGTTGAGAAGCACAAGACATCTGTCTCACGCTGGGACTCGGAGGTGTGCGGGGGCCGGACTGGAGCCACGTCATTCCTGCTGGGAGCCCAGAGTTCCCATTTCAGTTTCTGCCTCCCTACCCGGTGCCTTTTCCGCTGTGCCCGTGCACACCAAAACCTGGGAGGCTGTGTGTGCGCCAGCAGCTCTCTGGGCTGGGGAAAGGGAGAGGAAAATATTTGTTTTCCCCGTCCTCTCCTCCCGTGCAGGGCTGCCCCGTGGCAGACGTGAGCGCTGCCGGCGGCGTGTGCTGTGACAGGGATGCTGCAAAGCACAACCAGCCGTGGTGACTTCTGTTTTCAGCCGCACAGGGTGGGGAACAGAAAACAACTTTCTATTTTAATATTTTTATTTTATTGCTATTGGAAAAGTGCTCTCTTTCACTCTCACTGTCTTGCAGGTCTGAGCCCACGTCGTGGCTCCTGGCATTGGGGTTTAACGGTCCGTTAAGACACAGCTGGCAGCGCAGCCTCCTGCTTCCAGCCGCGTGACTACCGCCCTGCCGAAATCCCCCGTCGAAATCCCAAGGGCAGAATTGGCCCCGCTCTCTGCATACCCTTTATGCAGACCCATATCACTGTCTTTGGAAGATTAAGGTGAGCTATGGGTTACGGAATTCAGCAGTCGTGCCACCTGTATTGATTTTGTCTTGTTCCCCAACCAGGTCAGCAGATGAGAGCGGCCAGACTTCACTCATACCCACTCACGTGTTGCCTGTAGGATTTATTGCGACATTGGTCTTGCCAGAAGTGGGTACCAGCGTACCGGTCGGTGCTGCACTGGGATGGGGTTGTTGGCACCGACCCTGCAGCTCCCGACCGCGAGCAGCGCAGGTGCCACTGTCGGAGCATTCGGGCACGCAGCGGGACAGAGGTGCGAGCGCTGGATGAGCTGGAAACACGTCTCGGCCTCGGAACAAATATCTCTCCTCCGGTGCCCTGGGCTCCTTGTCCCGGGGAGATAACGCAGCCGGCGGTATCTGGCTGTGCCCAGGCGCGGGGCTGCTCCGCGCTCGTGTGCCCGAGCCTCGGGGTGGGAACCCGCCAACACCCAGCGGCTTTAAGGTGGGGGGGCTCCGACCGCGCCGTGGGACTCCGCTTCCCGGCGCTATCAGTTTTGCATGCAGGAGGCTTTGCAGTCCCTGTTCTTGTTATCTTTACCACTTTTTCCCTTCTGAAGCAGGCGGACAAGCAGCCCGCATTCACATGGCTGCTCTCACCCCGTGGCACACGGACTTTTGCGGTCGTTGGACCACAAACCCCAGACACCCCGCCGAGGGTGGTGGTCCCGGCAGCCGGACACGGCGATAGCCGTCCCCTCGGGAACACGGCACCCGTCATAGCTAACCTTGGGCTGAGGGTGGTCTGTTGCCCCCCACTCCCAACCCGTGACCCTGTTGGGCACCAGCCATCAACCCACCCCGGCCGTGAAGGACGTTTTGACCGAGGGTGCCCGCAATAAGCACCCACCCCTGTCTGCCCGGCAGCCCCCACAGCCCCACGGCCTTCTCAGCCCCCATCCCGGAGGAGAAAGTGATGTCTGGACCAGATCAGCTGGAGTTTTTCCATCGCCTTCTCTGGTGCATCTTCTGTCAGCCGCAGGAATGCCCGCAGACATGGACCCCACCTTGCACAGCACCGCAGAGCCCAGTTCCCTTCAGCGCCTATGAGTGCATCGCCCTGTACTACCGACCCCACCGCCGTGTGAGGGACAGAAACTCCATCCATCAATAAGAAAGTGCGTGTGCTTGCGTGTTAAATCACATACTTGCATTCATATTCACATACAGCAGATAAAAACACTGTCAGTAGTGGGGATGCGTTAGGGGTTACCAGCACTCACTTTCCATTTTCGCTGATTATTTTTATAGGCAGAAGGGGAACTCTTGCAAAAACAGGACTGCAGTCGTGGTGTGATGTTTAAGGGTGTAGGGATGGTGAGACATATAGTAAGAGGTGACATTGTTGAATAGGCACAACGGCGTAGCTGGAGAAAACAGCAAGCGGCTTTTCAGCACACAAATGTCTCTGTTGTTGCCTGCACACACCTTCAGCCTGCACAACTTTTATACTGCAAAATAAAACAGGAGCCAAAGCAATGGATTGTAATGCAAAAGCTAATCCATAAGTGGCCACAGTTATGGCCAGTAAAGTAATAACATCATGAACAGCTAATGAAAGCTTTAGTTTTAACTTACCACAACGAAAGGTAAAATAAAACCATGCTTGCTGAGAGCAAGGCGTGCGCATGGGCTCGTGCTGTTAACTTGTACATGTTTCACACTTTGCAAATGTGCATAAAAATCAGCCATGGGGCTTTCAGCAGTCAAAGCAACCTTGTGCTGGCTGCGTACGGAGCACGGGGCACTGCCTGACGTACCTGTGCCCAAACCAACTCTTTTACTGCTGATATTTTGTACACCCATTCTGACCTCTGGGATGACGATGGCTTGTGTAAAAAGAAGGCAAGAGCCCAGAAAGGAACACAGCACTGTCTGCTTGGCCGACTTTCTAAAAATACCATGCACGGCTCTGTCATCTGCACGGTAGGCACGGCAGCTTCTCCCGTTCCTGCCAGGCTGATGGGATCTGATTTTCAATTTGTTTTCCTGTAAGGTCACACTCCATCCATCCCCTCCCCGGTAATTCTTGAAACCGAGGCCCACCTTATTCTCAAAGGAAGGAGTGAATGTCTGGAAAATATAACAGTCTTGCAAATTTTGTGAGAACAGATAATCAGGCTGAGAAAAGAGAGAGGCAACAGAATGAATTAAAACCTGGGAAAAACCTTAAGGGGAGCTTGTGCCTTATTAGACACCAGAAAATCCACTCTTTAGTCAAGTTTTCTCTCTCATGTGGATTCACTGATGTTTAAGGAAGCATGAACTCCCATTAAAGCTTTTCCTGTGGTTAGGACAGTCGCAATGTGTGGCTTCTCTGATGTCTTATAAGCAACAGGGTTGTGCTGCAGCCTTGGAGAACTCAGTCTGTCAGGCCCCAGCCACAAACCCATAGAAAGTTGTTTACTAGTTTATTTATTAGTTCTCTGGCACATGGGGCTGCTTGTTAGATGCAGGATTTTGCCATAAAACCAGATAAAAGGACAAGAGGGAAATGCAGGCTGCGTACAGAGGGACATCCCATCCCATCCCATCCCATCCCAATCCATCCCATCCATCCCATCCCACAGCACCCTCTGCGGCACCAGCTCCGGCTCCTTCTCCCACCATGACCAGCCCCTCATCTGTCTCCAGATGTTCTCAGCTACCTTTGTGACCCCCCCAGGTTTGGTTAAATTCTAAGTGTTGCCAGTATCTTGATTGGGTTCATTTTAGCTTGTATAAAAAAACTAGCCTTGTATAAAAAAATTTCATCTCCTGGATGTGTTTCAATGACATTGACTTAGGGCTTGTTCCATCAGCAATGACAGGTAGTTCAAATAAGCATTTTGGTTTCAAAACACTTGTAACTCTCTACTGTTTGCATCTACTTCCATTTCTCCCTTTCAGGATCAGCTTTTCAGAGGTTTGTGAGCACCTAGTAACACAGTGAGATGCCTTGAGGGCATTTCACAAGTGCCTTAGCTCATTTGTCCATGTCTTTTTCTTCTTCTTTTTCTTTTTTTTTCGCAAGTCTAGATAAAAGGTATGTGCTGGTTTGCCCTTATCTTCTGTTTCACTGACACACTCAAGGAATTTTATACGTTTTGAGATGGAAGATTTTCCTTTATGGGCTTCTGCGGCTTTGTCCCTATTTACTCATGCTTACCCAAATGTCTCATGTTTATCGTCATTTTTTTGTTCCCATTCATTTATTTGGTACAAAACTAATGCCCACTGGGCTGTAATTTCCAGGACTGCTTTAAGCTGATTTTAATACAAGATTGTTTTCCACTGGCAGTGTTATATGGTTTTGGAGGCTGTGCTGCTCCGTTGCCATGGCACAGCCCAACCAGTGCTCCTGCCCCAAAGCCTTCTTCCCAGAACCAGGTACGCTCCTCTTCCTTGGCGGGGACGGAAACACTGCAGATCCTTTCTGGTCCACAATTTGTATAATTTTGTTAGGCTGATGATTTGAGATTTCTTGCTTCTCCGGGGTTATTGAGTCTGTGGTTAAAATGATCAGTGTTAAAGCAGGGAACGGCTCTCCTGGTCCTGACCAAGGGTCCTCCAAGCTTCAAATCTTACCTCTAAGCACAGCCAGAAAGCAAGCAGGCATCCAAAATGCTGACATTGCTGCCGAAAGTAAAAATCCTCCATCTACAGATTGCTTTAAAGCACAAACTGCATTTCTGCCCCTTTCTCTCCTGTTCTGAGGGGCAACGTGGGCTGCTCTGCTCTGAAAATTGGACTTTTTCAAACCGGTGGGCCCCAGCTCGCTGTGGATGGCCAGGAGTGGTTCGCAGCCCATGACAAACCAGGCTCCACTCTCCTGCTTGGAAAAATTTCCAAAACATCACCAGTTATGGCCAGCACAGCCAAAAATCAGCCCCGGGCGTACGGCTGCAGCACCTGCATGGCACCCTTGTCTAAGTGCCCCGAATAGCCTCTCGCAGAGAGGCCCCCTGAAATGAATGCCAAGGTGATGGAAACAGAACGGATTAATCCGTTGGTCAGCTGTCAACCCAATCCCTCCAAAATGTTTGGAGCAGGGCTAGCCATGCCACCATTTTGTCAGACAACTACGGTTCATTAGGTCTCTGCTAATGCCAGCAGCGACGGTCCGTATCAAAACCGCTCACATGTACGTACACACGTGCACACACATACAGGGTTCTGGCAAATAAACAAGGCTTGTCCTGGGACAGCGCCAAAGCCAAAACAGAGCTCTGCCCCACCCCCCCCCACGCCTCTTAAACCAAGACTAATCTTCCAAGCCTAAACTTTGGATCCTGAATTTGCATGAGATTCCTCGCTCAGCTCCTGCTTTTCTCATAAACCTACTCATAAAGTAACAGACCAAGCTGGAACAGGTTAAAGTAATTATATTACACCAATTACATCATATCGTAGTATTTATTTTGTTTTCTCTTTTTAAAAAAAACCACTGAATTTCTCTTTTTAAAAAAAAACACTGAATTGTAACATCAAGCAGAGAAGTCAAAGAAAGGGGACTTTCATGAACCTTGGTTACATGCTCAGCAGTAAGAATCAGAACAGCTTCTTCAGAAAACAGAAACTCTTTTACAGGGAATGGTTTCAGAAATAATGCAGAAATCTTCTCCTGTATGTCACTGTTGACAGCAACACACCTGCAGGGAATATGATTAGTCTAAGGGCAGGGGCGGCAGCCAGCTGCGGGGCTCCTGCCTTTCTGCCTCCCAGCACTTTTGCAACTGTGGCATAACTCCAGATTATTTGGTGGGGGTTTTTTTTCCTTCCCCTTCTTTCTTTTCCTCTTTCTTTTCTCCCTTCCCTATACAACATCAGCAATTTAAAAGTTCAAACTCCAGCAGCAGTTTGAGAGGCAGAAGTTGGGGATGGCTGAGAGGGAGAGGGCTGCTGGCACCGAGCCCTGCCCCAAACCTCCGCTCCTCGCCGGGAGCTGGCTGGAAGGAAGGGGCAGAGGAAGCATGACTTATCCTCATGTGACGGGAGATGCGAAAAAAACGACGCGTGGCTTTTGCCGGTCATACACTGCTGAGCACGAATTTCACGTCTGCAGGGCGCTTGGAAAAGGGGCTTGAACGCCCCAGGGGTGATGTCTGATTTTGTGCAGCTTGTGGGCTCCCAAACCAGCCCTGAAGCAAACCTGATGGCACCTCAGGGTCGCTTGATCGTCCTGGAGGAAAGGGCTTTATCTGGGATCAATACAAGATGAGTCAAGCAGGGCTTACGGCGTTGACGGGCACCCCTGCGCTGAGCTGAATCTCCCCCGGGAGCCCAGGCTGTTCCCGGCTGCGGGAACACGGTCACCGTTCTGGAAGGGCTGCGAGCTCCTCTCAGCATTGCCTCTCCCGTCTTGCAGTGTCTCCTGGTGCCAAGGTTTTCAATGGAGACACGTTTTAGCTTTCTGAGCATTGGCCTGATTTCTGGAAGCAGAAATCCCCCCTCCTTTATTCCAGAAGCCATACCAGATATTAGACTACATGGAGAAAATGTAGGAAGAAAGCGCAGATAAAGGTCATTCTTTTTACTGCAGCCTTTTTTATTTCTTACTTGTTCCTTATGATGCATAACATCAGTCATAAAACTTCTCGGAAAAACAAATGATCCATTTTTTGTGTTAAGCTCAATACACGGGCAGGCAGCTGCAGATACAATTTCTTCTAAGAGTAAATTTCCTTCAACCAATTTCTCTCTTGCCATTTTCAGGGCCAGATTTGTTTGCCACTCTGTACGTTTCAGAAACTTTACTGATGTCAGTGAAACCTAAAGGTTAAGTGAATCTGTTCCAGATTCACACAAAAATACACAAGCTCCATTAAAAAAAGGATCTTTTATGGTTTACTCTCCCAGCAAACTTTTCTCTTTCCCCCATCTCTTTCATGATTCCCCCCTGTACATCACTTCTCTCCTTCCACATAGAAGGTGAGCCGTGAACTCCACTCCTCGGCACTCATCTTCCTTTGCATCTTCACTTTTTTCCCTTGTTTTATTATTTTTATGCTACAGTTTTCTCTTAAATTATTCTTTTAAAGAGCTGCTTATTCAGGCCCATCTCTCCCTGAAATTCTCTCGATCCTGCACTAAAAACCCAACTCAGGCATAACGCCAAGTCTGCGTTTCAGCCAGGCAATCTCCGACGACAGACTCAGGATCTGATCTTTCCGTATTTTGCAGTTATGCAAGGTTTGGATGAATTTAGCCGTAGAGAGTCCCAGTTCTGGAGCTATACTTCTTATCCACATTTTACAACTCAGACAGAAGGAAATGACAGTCTTTAAAAGAGACTGGCAGGCTATGGTACCCACAAATCCAAGCTGGACAACAGTGTGGGGGTTTTTTTCTCTCGCGTCTCTGCTGAGGCAAGAATTAGCATTGAAACTCATTCTGGGTTTAGGCTTTTTAGATGATGCTCATGTCTTATTTCTCACCCAGAAACCTTCGCATCCGGTAGCCAATTTCAACCACATCTGACAGCAGTAAAGATCCCCAAGATGCTCTGCTTTGGCAAAACTCGTGGAAAAGAGGGAGCCAAGCAGAAATGCTCTTGGTGGCCCTGTGGAGAGAAAGACTGGGGCAGGGGTTCACCCCTTGTCGGGGACCGGGGCAGGAGATCAGCCTTGAGCCCCCGTTGCAGCACCCAGAAACCCAGCTCTGCCGTCGCCACCGCTGCGTTTCCTTCCCTTGTGGGCAGCCGTGGAAGCAAGGCGTTTCTCAGATGCTTTGCTGTCCTAAACTGCGCAAGAAGCAGCTTCACTTACAGCTCACCCTTCTGTGGAGACGCCTTACCGTCCACCCGGAAAAAAGCCAACAACAACAGTTTAATTCTCCCGGGTTTAAACTGGGATTGAACAAGTCTGATTAAATTTAGAGTTTTATAATTTTTAGATAACAATCCCAGTATTTACAAAAAAAAATATTTAGTAGTGATTTTTACCTCACCTCCATCTAGCAAAACAACAGCCACCAGTAAGGTAGGTTCTGCAATATTTTGGATTCAGTGCTGTCGAGCAGATGGTATTTATTGACAAACCTGCTGCTAAACTGTTTGCATTCCCGGGGCTGTAGGTGCAGCCAGCCCGAAGCGCAATCACTACTCATTACTGAAATACTCATTTCCCTGGAAAACCATCTGTGTCATTCAGTCATGGCAGAAGCCCAGAAACGTCCCATTCCCTGCAACGCCACCACCTCCCCAGCACTATTTATACACATCCGTGCCCGGACTAAGATTCCTGCCTCCTTTCTGAAGCCCTCATCACCCACGCTACAGCAAACACAGGGCAGCAAGGTGAATGAGACGTAGATTGTACGTCTCTTTTCATCCTTACAAATACGAACTCAAGTCCATAGGTGCAGGAAAGTGGCTAAGAGCAAGACTTGCTGATGCAGCAACCTAAACTACATTGTATGATGTGCTGCTGTCACGTGCAAGGGATGAAGGAGAGGAGACGGGCAAGGAGTGTGACAAAGAGGTACCGACGTGGCGTGAACACGAGAACTGCCAGCTACCCCGTGTGAGGTGTGCTGTAGGTCCGCCAGAAGCACGGAGGCAGCGAGCGGTGGACAGGCTCTGACGACTCCGGCAGAAACACGTGAACCCTCGGCTCGCTCTGCCGTGCTGCAGGGGCGAGGTGAGGGAGAAACCTCAGCCCTAAAAACACCGACGCTTCCTCGTCTCCTTGGGACCAATGACGCATTTGGCAACGGGGAGCTGAGGGAGAGGTGGGTAAGGTATCGCTCCAGCACTCCCTCGGAGCTATTTACATACCTCCGAATTACATTCCTATGCAACAATTTGCGTAGCTAATTGTGCATCCTTCATGGTGTCATGGCACAGCCCTCCATAAATGCATCTTTAATTTAGGATGATGAACGCACCTTGCCACTCCGCCCTAGGGGGTAGTAGCGTGTGATTCTTCGTCCTTACCTGATGGAAAAGGTGTAGAATTTCACCCAGACACACTCTCTTATGAAAAAAATAAAGTTCTGCATTGCATCAGAAATGTAGATGTGTCTCTTAAGGTGGATAGGTGACGGTCCAGATTGGCTTGTCACTGATTTCCTCCTCTCATACTGACAAGAATCCCTTTTCCGTCACTAACGCATTCATAAGACATCAGATGTCTCAATAGTCCCGTATTTGCATAAGTCTTGAAAAATGTGAACAATACCAGAGTGGCAACAGATATGAGCATAGACATTATCCAGAGAGGTCGGGGAATCTCCTTCCTTGGAGATCTCCAGTGTTGTTCTGAACGGGGACCTGAGCACCCCGATCACCGTTGAGGCTAACCCTGCTTTCAGGTCCAGCTGTACCACATGCCCTCCAGCGGTCCTTCCCAAAATACATTTTCCTACGCTTTTATGACCACGGCAAATGCACCTATGGTACGTTTTATGATTTGGAATGATTCTTTTGAGTATCCCATCCCAGCATAATTTAGTGTCTGGAACAGGAATTACACAGGTACTCTAATTAATGAACTAAACTAAAAGAAGGCACATCTACAGAGGACTCCGCCGAGGTGGCCTGAACGCCAATAAAATACTGACTTATATTTCCTACCCATTGGCTTTCAGGTTTTATAGACTGTGCTCAGTTTGTCGCGTTAGCCCGGGCAGCCATCGGTGCTGAAAGGCGCGATGTGCAGCCATCCACGCTGTGCGCAGGACGGCTTAAACCTGGAGCAAGTCAATGCGCTGACTGAAGAGGGACATCTGAACTCATATTTGGGCCTGGCTATCACATCGAGTAAAGACAGAGCCATAGCAATGGGAAACACTCAACTCAGGCACTTTTATGCAAAATCTAGGCTTTCTGAAACAGAATAAAATAAGAGAGTCCCTGCTGGGGGTGGAGGTAGCACAGAATAGCTGCTGTGCTTCAGCTCACACCCTCACTTATTGTGAAATAGCTTCCCTGTTTAGACAAGCCCTAAGAGATGTGGAAATTTATAATGCGTATTTAATCTTTCCATCTCTTCTTTTCTTACTGTTTTCACGTTTCCTCAGGCTTTGAAGATTCAACATCACTTTTTCCCAGAAACTACAAGTCTTAAGGCGAAAATAAGGCAGCTAGAAATTGCCTGCTGCCAGTCGGACTAAAGAGTTTGTAACTTTTTCCAGCATAGGAAATGTTCAATATTTTAATAGCAGTGACCATGTTTTAATGCATTTATGCCCTTAGGGTTATAGAAATCCCTCATTCACAACATTACCCACCCCGGATCATAGGACCACTACTATTTGTACAGTGCCACTGTGCTTTTCAACAGTATCAAAAGATAGACAGCTCCGCTTGGGAGCCGTCCCTGCTCACCTTTATTATTCTGTTTAAACCTGCATTGGGTCTGGCCGGGATGGAATTAACTTTCCCCCTAGCAGCCCTCCTAGCGCTGTGCTGTGTATCGGTAGCTGGAAAGGTGTTGCTAACCCAGCAGTGTCCTGGCTGCTGCTGAGCAGTGCTCCACAGCATCAAGGCTGTCTCTCCAACAGTCCCCCCTCACCAGCAGGCTGGGGGTGGGCAAGGTCTCAGTCTCAGGGGGGGGACAGCCAGGACAGCTGACCCCAACTGACCAAAGGGGTATTCCAGACCATATGGCATCTGCTCGGCAATAAAAGCTCAGAGAAAGGAGGAGGAAGGGGGGGGCATTCGTTATTATGACATTTGTCTTCCAGTGCAACCGCTACGTGTGCTGAAGCTCTGCTACCCGGGAAGTGGCTGGACATCGCCTGCTGATGGGAAGTAAAGAATAAATCTTTTGTTTTCTTTTGCTTCCACATGCAGCCTTTGCTTTTGCTTTATTAAACTGCCTTTATCTTGACCCACGAGTTCTTTTCCATCTTATTTTCTCCCTCCCGTCCAGCTGAGGAGGGGCAGTGACAGAGCGGCTTGGTGGACACCTGGTGTCCAGCCAAGGTCAACCCACTACAAAACTTCCTTTTTGGCACCCAAGGTGGGGCCTGAGACAACAGCAGTTCTGTATTAAGCGTGCTATAGTTATAGCAGTTATTAAGGGGCAAGCATCTATGCGGGTCATGGAGTTTGTTGGCTGCACTGCTTATCTCTTTACTTTGGTCGGCTTGGGAATGAGCTCGACTGGGGGAACCCAACTGCCCAAGAATCCTGGAAGAGATTCTGGCCAGAAGGCAGAGATTTTGGAGCATCACCTGACGAGGTGGCTTGTGCCCAAGAGGTACCACCATATAATGAGTTATCAGAAGATGAAAGTCATTATGCTTTGTTTACTGATGGATCCTGCCATGTTGTAGAAAACCAGCAGAAGTGGAAAGCTGCTGTGTGGAGTCCCAGACAAGTAATTGAAGCCACTGAAGGAGAAGGTGAGCCAAGTCAGTTTGCGTAAGTGAAAGCCACCCAACTAGCCCTAGAGATCGCTGAACGAGAAAGGTGGCCAGTAGTCTATACTGACTCCTGGATGGTGGCTAATGCCCTGTGGGGCTGGCTACAGCAGTGGAAGAAGTTCAGCTGGCAGCACAGGCGTAAACCCGTCTGGGCTGCTGCATTGTGGCAGGACAGCGCTGCCCAGGTAGGAAACATCACTCTGAAGGTACGTCATGTAGGTGCTCAAATGCCCAAAAGCTGCCCCGCTGAAGAACACGGGAACAATGAACAAGTAGACAAGACTGTCAAAATCGAAGCGGCTCAGGTGGACCTGGACTGTGAGCGTAAGGGTGAGCTATTTGTAGCTTGATGGGCCCACGAAACATGGGGACACCTAGGGAGAGATGCAACGTACAGATGGGCTCGTGATCGAGGGGTGGACCTGACCATGGAGGCCATCACACAGGTCACTCATGAATGTGAAACACGTGCTGCGATCAAGCGAGCCACAAGAGTAAGGTCTCCCCAGAACAGAGAGCGGTGGCTGGGTTTTCAATACAGTGAGGCTTGGCAAATTGACTATATTGGACCACCGCCACGAACACCCCAAGGCAAGCGCTACATGCTCACCGTGGTGGAAGCAACTACTGGTTGGCTAGAAACATACCCTCTAAACCATGCCACTGCCCGAAACACCATCTTAGGCCTTGAAAGGCAAATTTTGTGGTGACGTGGTACCCCAGCAAGAATTGAATCGGGCAATGGGACTCATTTCCGAAATAACCTCATAAACTTCTGGGCCAAGAAACACGGCATTGAGTGGGTGTATCCCATCCCCTACCATCCACAAGCCTCTGGAAAGATTGAGAGATATAATGGTCTGTTAAATACTATGTTGAGAGCATTGGGCAATGGGGCATGGAAGCATTGGGATATAAATTTAGTAGAAGCCACTTGGCTGGTTAACACCAGAGGATCTGCTAAGCATGCTGGTCCTACCCGGACAAAACCCCTACATACTGTGGGAGGAGATAAGGTCCCCAGAGTGCACATGGGGAAGCGGCTGGGGAGGGTGGTGTGGATTGCTGCTCCCTTAGGAGAAGGCAAACCCATTTGTGCGTTTGTTTTTGCTCAAGGACCTGGGTGTACTTGGTGGGTAATGTGGAAGGATGGGGAGACTCAGTGTGTGCCTCAAGGAGAGTTAACCTTGGGGGAAAAATAATCTGTGATGTGAGTTGTATGTTGTAGGAAGTAATGTAGCAGGAACGACCTGAACTGATGAAGAGTGAGTTTTGCAAGGAACCAGGGGTGAGTGCAGCGATGACCCAAACCAAGCTGGTGTCAGTGTCCAACAATCGAACATGCTGCTTCTCCTGGCATGAGCACCCACCTTGAAAGATGGGGCTCGAGTCATAGCCTGTTCTTTTGAACATTTGGAGGAGTGGAGGAAACCCACGGAATGGGAGAATAGTATCTATCTGTTAAAGGACAGGGAATAGTAGTTAATGAGAATGTATAAATCTGTATGTTGGGTATAAAGATGGTTTAAGTATGTAGTGTAAGTTGTAAGTGTTGGTAAGAAGACATATCGGTAGTCCTCATTCCCTGTGATCACCTAGTTGCCTGTAAGGAATGCGCTGAAGCACTTAATAAATGCCCTGTGTGTTGTACAAATATTATGAAAAGACAGGAAACTTTTATGTATTAGTGAAATACACAGTACTGTGGATGCAAACGTTTCCTGCTTTATTGCTTTTATACATGTAATGCAATAACAGACGGTTGGGTGTTTGGCAGTCTAGCACACATATTTATGGAGCATCTCACTTTAGGGATAATGTAAGCAATAAAGCTTTAATCAGCACTCTGAAACATGAGTTGACTGTCAGAAGCTGCTAGATTTTTGTTTATAACACTCATATTCAACTGCCTCCTTATTACTCTCCTTACTTTTTGTGGTTTTACTTCAAAGTTGTAGCCTAAAATAACTATTGCTGAATTCACAGGTCTTCTATTTCTATGAGTGTTCACTCTTACATTAATGTATTATAAATGCAGAAGTTAAAAAAATACTCGTCCATGAAATGGCATGGCAAAACTGAGTGTTCTGATTGAGTAGTAGTGATGCTGCATTTTTCTCCTCACTGCATTGGATCTGGCCGGGATGGAATTAACTTTCCCCCTAGCAGCCCTCCTAGCGCTGTGCTGTGTATCGGTAGCTGGAAAGGTGTTGCTAACCCAGCAGTGTCCTGGCTGCTGCTGAGCAGTGCTCCACAGCATCAAGGCTGTCTCTCCAACAGTCCCCCCTCACCAGCAGGCTGGGGGTGGGCAAGGTCTCGGTCTCGGGGGGGGACACAGCCAGGACAGCTGACCCCAACTGACCAAAGGGGTATTCCAGACCATATGGCGTCTGCTCGGCAATAAAAGCTCAGAGAAAGGAGGAGGAAGGGGGGGGCATTCGTTATTATGACATTTGTCTTCCAGTGCAACCGCTACGTGTGCTGAAGCCCTGCTTCCCGGGAAGTGGCTGGACATCGCCTGCTGATGGGAAGTAAAGAATAAAACATTTTGTTTTCTTTTGCTTCCGCACGTGGCCTTTGCTTTTGCTTTATTAAACTGCCTTTATCTTGACCCACAAGTTCTCTTCCATCTTATTTTCTCCCTCCCGTCCAGCTGAGGAAAGGAGTGACGGAGAGGTTTGGTGGGCACCTGGTGTCCAGCCAAGGTCAACCCACAACAAAACCTCTTTTGTATTTTTAGAAGGTAGTAAGCTGGTCCAAAGGCAGCCAGGCTAGGAGGGCGGGGGAGTCGCAGACCCAGGTACTTCCAGCCTGTTTGTTTAACCCCCTTGCGCGGTCCCGTTAACGTGTGACTGATGGTGGTCTGAACCACGTTCCCGCTAACGGCCCAGCTGCAACGGGCCCTTGTCCGTATCAGAGAAACCACCCTCACACCCGGCAAAGAGCTGCGCCCGCCCTCCCGTTCGCCCTCCGGAAAACGCCAAACAAGCGAACACCGGCGTACAGCGAACCGCCGTTCCTCCCCTCCATTTTGTCGGCCGGACCCATCACCCGGTTCCCATCCCACCCGGTTCTCTGGCGTCATTTTCAACACCGCGAGGCCCATCTCCTCGAAAGCAGGTCGACGCCAGGCAGCCGCCGCTGCGGTTTAACAGGTTTTCGGTCCCCCCCGACGCGACCCGTTCCCCTCCCGAGGAGTTTCTGGTGAAGCCAGAAGGGTTCGGTTCCGTGAGCGGAACACGCAACGGGCTCGCTCCCCTCACGGGGGTTGCTTCTGCAAAGGAAGGCTGCAGGAGGGCGGTTTCCCGAGGAGGTTTTATTCTTTCTCCGTCCCTCTTTTCAACCCCCCCGAAGAACAAAGGGCCGGAGGAGGAGGCTCACGCCGTGTGACAGGAATCCCGTGCGCTGTGTGTGTGTGGGGGGGGGGGGGGGGGTGTCCTGCTCCCGACCCGCCAAACTCTCTCAGACGTCGCCCGTGACGGAGAAGCCCCGCCGCGCACGCGGCGGCGCTTCCCGCCACGACGCTGCGCGCCCCCGCCGCGGAGGCGGGGGCGGACGACGGGACGGTGCGCGCCGCCGACGGCCGCGCGAGCCGCGGGAACGGAGCGGGGCGGCGCGGGGGGGGGCGGGCGCGCGCGGTCACCTGACGCAGCCGCCGCCGCGGCCGCCGCCATTTTGTGCGGGGGGTGTAAATGTGAAAGGGAAAGCCGGAGCGCTGCCTGCGGAAGGAGGCAGAGCGGAGCGGAGCGGGGCCGGGGCCGGGGCCGGGGCCGGGGCCGGGGCCGGGCGCGGCCAGCCTGTAGCCGGCGGGGCCGGGTGGCGAAGGGTCGCCGGCGCACGGCGGGGCTGCGGCCGCGAGGAGCCGGTGAGGCGGAGCCCGGCGAAGGACTCCCTCGCCGGCGTCGCAGCGGAGGGGGCTGCCGGCGTCCCTTTCCCCCCCCGGGGAGGCTGCGCTCGCCTCCCCGGCCGCGGGGGGAGCCGCTGCCCCGGCCTTGCCGCCCGCCCGCCCGCCGCGGCGGGTCCGCGGGGGGAGGTCAGGGGGTGAGGAGCCGCCGCCGCCGCCAGGGCCGCGCCGACGATGTCGGGGCAGTCGATCACCGACCGCATCACGGCGGCGCAGCACAGCGTCACCGGCTCGGCCGTCGCCAAGGCTGTCTGCAAGGCGACGACCCACGAGGTGATGGGCCCCAAGAAGAAGCACCTGGACTGTGAGTAGGAGCTCCGCGGCCGGACCCCCTCCCTTCGTTCGTTCGCCCGCCGGGCAGACGCTCTGAGCCCCCGGGGCGGCCTTTCTCGCGTGTGTCTGTGGTAAACCTGGCTGGTTTGCTCTTCAAAACTTATTTTTCGGGGGGGGGGGGGAGCTTTCTAACACCCCGTCGCGCCCGGGAAACAAAAATATTCCAACCTCGTGAACGCTTCCCGACGAGAGCTTCTTGGCTTGTGTGCTCTGGAGACAGCAGTGCTGCTTGTCAGTCTGGCACCTGGGGAAAAGGTGGGTTAAGCGGTGTGGTTTTACTGTTGTGAGCGAGAAGTTACGTTCTTAAGCGCTCTTCCGTCCTTCTGTGCATCTGGTGGAGTGCGGCCACTTAAGTATTTCTAACATTTCCCGAAATATCATAGCTTTCTGTCTTACGGCTCTTGAATATGAGGTAAAAACCCTTGAAGCGATGTAAAGGGAAAGGCAAGGGTGGACCAAAACATCTCTCCAGAATTGAGAGTATGTTGCCGCTGATATATTTAAACTTAATACGTTGAAACTCCTTTCTGTATACCACAAGTTGCAGAAAGCTACCCTTGATAGCCACAGAAGTATCAGTGGTGTTGCTTTGCTTCAGGTTTTAGTAACTGGATAGCAATTGAAGCTACTGTTGGACTGCTCGGAAATTCACTGAATGCTTCAAACCTTGTACGTTGTGCACTATACCCGTTCACCACCTATTAAAAGTGAAGTAAGCGTGTGTGTTTCCGTTAGGGAGAGGGAAGAAGATGTGAAGCTTTATGCTGGTTTCTTCAAAGTCAAGGGAGCAGGCTGGTGGTTCTGCAGGACTTGTTCAAGTTGGTGGTACCAAAGGGAGTCTGCTGTTCAAGCTCTTGGAAGAAGCGTATTCCGTTATATGGTTTGAGGATAGTTTGGCTTTCTGACGCTATGGTACTCGTCTGTTAATACAGACCCCTTGCGTGAGAGCTTTTGCTGTGGATCAAGTAGTTAAAAAGAACCAAATGTACGTCTCATTCGTTATTGATCTGAATGAGTGGAATCCAGCTACAGTAGTGAATATTGCAGCTACTGTGTTGAAAGTAAAAGCCTTAAAATTGGGTAACTGTCAACTTCTTTTCTTAAAGATACCTTTTTGACGTTACCTTATTTTATCTTGTCTTGTGTTCTGCCTGTGGTAGTACGACTTAATGAGGTAACCCTGAAGTCCAGAAATGGCAATGTAACAGGAAGCCAGAAAAGTGGTGACAGTTTGCTCAATAGTTTGAAAGCTTGTGAAGCTTAAGTGATGTAGTGTATTGTTTGAAAATATCCTTGAAATAACATCATCTACTGTAAGTTACCCTTGCAAAATAAGAAAATGGAAACCTGGAAAAACTCTTTCTCTTGAGAATAACAGAAATAGAGGTTGCCTTTTGACTATCAAATTTCTTTGAATATCTTTTGATACAAGCCTGTTTAGAGCTGTCAGTCTCCTGAAGGTCCCCTTCTGTGCCAGATGAGTTCTGTGTTTTGGTGTAATTCACTTTCTCGGGCTTTGGTCTAAGACAAACAAAAAGCTTGTTGTTCTGACTTGGTATCTGAAATCGAGGAACGTGTTTGCGGGGCGGGTAAAAAAAAAGATGTGAAAGATGGTACCACAAATATCTCTGTAAGGGGTTAAAAAAAAAAAATCCCCATGAACATTCTCCAGTCTTCATTGAGTATACCCAGGCACTGCTTTTCAAACATCTGCAAGCCTTTGCGTGGTGGTACTTATTTTTTCACTTGCACACAAAACTTACTTGTATTAAATGCAAGCAGGTAAGATACTAGTTTAAATACTGTAATCTCTGGAAAATTCACACAATGTATTTTCGAAGGTATGGTGCAAGTACTTTCCAATTTAAGTAAAATATGAAGGAAAACATAGCTTGGATTTAATGCAAAACACTGCTAGTTGCACTTTGGTCGCTGTGTGTGTGTCATTCAAAATGCTACACCATCTGGTATTACTTGTAATTGCTGCTCAAGAAAAAGCTTCACCAAGAATGTGTCTTTGAGAGCTGCTGTAGTTGTATCGGGGATCGTGGAGGAGTATCAGTTTGTGCACTCTATTCAGATTAATTCTTAAAATCCCCTTATTGCCAAGTTTCCTCAGCAAGAAAAACTATAATATTACAATACGGGTATTTACGGGAAGATGTTGCATGTGCAGATTCTTGGGTTTTGTCTGGCTACTAACTGCTGAGTAATGTAGTTGTATTTTTCTTGAAGAGAAAAACAAACAAAAAAACCCCACAACCCCCCAAAGCCCCCAAACCCTAAGCAATGTCAGTGGGAATACTTGGGGTTTCTTCCTTTTAAAGTAGGTCACGGTGTCCTAAATAAGTCAGCATATCTATTTCCGTAGTAGTTTGTAATATTTTAGGATAACGTAAAATGTTATACAGAGGCTGATCTTTTCTCTTAGTGGAGTACCTGAAGGTCTCATCTCTTCTTCCCCAGTGTGGGTTCTCTAACTTCCCCTCAGCCTTCTGAGTTTGGGTTGCAGTGGAGTGGGGCTAGATGCTGCTTTTGGTGACGTATCTCTTTTTGGCTAACTATTGAAAAGCCATGATAAAACAAGAATAAATTAAAGCTGTAGCCAAGATGGTAACTGGCAGAGTAGACTTGCGTGTAGACCAAAATTTAGAAAAATACAAACCCCTAAATTAATTGCATCTTAAACTTTCAAATGAACGCAGTAATAGAGGAAAAAACAACACCTATTCAACTTGTATACAGCCCACATAAGAAGCACAGGGGAGGGGAAAGTAGTTAATGTTACTCATCAAACTTTAAACTCCTGTACATATACAAGCTTTGGAAATCTTGTAAGAAGTGATAATTCCAGTACTGTAAAATTGTATTATGTAACAGAATTAGGCTCTTAAGCCTTTTGTTTTAGGAGAAAGTTCAGGTCTCCACAAAATCATCGCAAGCTTTAAGGTTTGCCAATAATGTCACATTATGACTGTCACAGGTTTGGGTTGTTTTTGTAGCTGCCTGTTCTTACTTTTGGCAACTAGAGCTCACGACTGTGGGGTGAATGCTGATGCAGTGTGGTTCTTGCAGAGATATGTAAGTTGTGATATGGTATGAAGAAACATTCTTGAACTCTCCCGCAGGCGGTAAGGTGGCTGTCTTTTAATTTGAAGCTCTTCAGTGATCTGTGAAGCTTTTCAATACAGTAATTGAGGAAATTTGACTCCAACAGAAAAATAGTTAATGTTTTTGTAATCTATAAATGTGAGTTTTATTTAGAAATTGCTTAAAGCTTTTTAAAAAACCTTGTGGGACTTTGTGTATCCTTGTTTAGTGCGGGACTGGGACAGAATAGCTGAATTGCTTTGCTTCTGATAAAGTAACTCTAAGTTCAGATTTAGCTATTATAGGGATGAAACTTAAAGATTGCTATCCAATCTGCACTACAAGAGCTCATAGGCATAAAAAATATTTGTATCAGTCAGGTGCTGTCTTTTATTTCAGTCTTCCAGCAAGAATTGTTGCATTCCTTAGGCTAGCTACATGGAGAAAGTTTGCTCAAGTGGCTCTTCTGTTTTCTGATCTATAGTTTAAGGTTCAACTTCCAAAAACAAAATGTAAATTTTTTTGCAAGGCTGCCAGGGTTAAGGAAAGTGGTCTTAATTCTTACATCTGTCTTAGAGCAGTTTCAGTCCTGTGACAAAATGGAAGAAAGATGGGAATATTAAATCATTATAGTTGTCTTTAACTTATGTATTTACAGTTCTCTTGAGGGAGATATTCTTGAATCAAGAAAATGATGACTTTCTTGTTTCTTGAAAGTTGAAAATTATGCCAGTTTTTATTGGTGCCTGGCTGAGAATTTTCCAAAAACCTGTGGGTTTTGTGGTTTGGTTGGTTTTTTTTTTTAATACCTGGATTTATGCATGTTGTTCTCCAAAGAGCTGTATGGTTTCATAGATGATGTGCCAGTATTTCAGATGAGCTGTGGAAGAGAAACCCTCAGTACTCTTCTAGGCAGTAAGATTTCCACAGCTCTTGCAGCCTGCTAGAAAATCCCTATGGTATTCTTCTGGTTTAAAGCTTTTTTTTTTTTTTCCCCTCCTGTGTGATGTTAACATGTTTCTAAATTCCATTCTAGAAATAGCACCACAGTTTCACTTGCAGTTGAAATGATTCCTCTGGGTAATTGGCAAAATGCTTTGAGTTGTAAAGTGTTTATATAAGTAATGCAATAAGAAAATGAGTGTCACTTGCCCTACACATTTCACTCCAGTTTTTGCTGCCAGCATCCATGTTACAGTTGCCCAACTGTCAGTCTCTCAGGTGCATGTGTTGCTTTATACTTTCAGATGTATGGTGTTAATAGCCTCTTCCTCCTTTGCTGCCAGCTGTAAGAGGTTGATACAGTTGTTTCTATGTAGATATTCCTATTGTAGACCTGGAAGAATCGTATTGAAGAAATGACACTTGGTTTTTTTATGTATCTCAATTGCTAGGATTCAAATGTGATGCTAACTTTATTATTACTAGTTGTAAAATAGTAATTAAAACATTGCCTTGAGTAGCATTATTAAAAAGTATTTTTAAACTTAGGGTTTTTGCAATACACTAGGAAAGTCCAGTTTTGGCCTATAAAATGCACTGAGATTTTTTTCCCACCGTTCATTCTTAGTTTAGTATTTTAGAGGCATTTTGTTTGCCTAAGCATGTGTTCTTCAATATTGGCAACTGTTGGCTTACGTGTTTCATAATGCGTTTCATTCAAGGAGATTTTGAAACCAAAGACCACAATTGTGCTAAGTGCCCTCAATAAAAATTGTCTTCGGGGGAGCCAGTATGTATCACCTTCAGCACGAGTCTAAAGTGCATGGCACTTGCAGCTCGCTCAGGTCCTCTAATCTCAACCACAGCTTGAATTAGACTCTGAGTAGCGCTACATATGTGAAATATTTCATTTTGGTTGCCTTTTAAAATGGTCAGGCTCACATCTTAGAGAAGCAAGTAGCGCATGCTGGAAAACCTTACTAGCACTTTCAAAGAATTACTGGAATTGCACTTTTCAGTCCCATGGAACCACACTTGTGGATTAAAACAATAACATATGAGCTTCTCAAATGCATCAGAGGTCTATCAACTTTCACTCTGTTACTGTCACTTGACAGAAGACTTCTTTTAGTCTTGTGTACCAAAGCAGAAGGCAGTACCAAAGCAGAACTACCTTCTGAAGGTAGACATCTGGATGGATTTTTGTGGTAGTAAACCTTTATGATGGCATGATAAGCCAAAGTTTGTTTTTATGGATGTGTGCCTTAAGGAGAGCTGATCAGTTACAGCATTTGATATAGTTGCTTACAGTAGGATTTCTGTCACGTTGTGCCTGAGCAGCACAGTAAGAACACATTTGATATCAGTGTTAGACATAATTATATGCAAGGGATCTCCCAGGTGTTCAGCATCTACTGGAACATCTGCTGGTAGACCTTAGCTTGAGGGAAGGTGACAAGATTGAAATCTCTGTGGAGAGTGCTGGCAAAATAGGAATGAAACTAGCTTGGCTAATTTGACTTGAGAGCAGAAAGCTTTTTGTTTTTAACCTGGGTCTTCCCTCCCAGTTTGTATGTGTTATTTAATAAGCACTGTTAATATTGAAAATCTTAAGCGAAAAGTTTGACTTGCTTAGTGGTCGTGTGAAGGAAAAGGACTTTGTGCAGAAATAATATTTTTGATAAGCTTATCTGTGTGGTCTTTGACCTCAGCAGATCAGTGGAAATTTCTTTAACTGTTACCTAGTAGTAATATTATAGATACTGCTCTGTGTAGAGTTTGTGGGGGTTTTGTTAGTTGGGTTTTTGTGTGGTTGGTTTTTATAAACTGAGAATACCACTTGTAACAGTTCTGTAACATTTCTGTGCTGTTTACAGATGCTTCAGTTACATGAAAAATACTGAGCAAGATCTAACAGCAGTGTTCTTTATAGACTGTTTGAATTTAGGAAGACTTATTTGCCTTACTATGTATTGAGAGAATTACTTAGAAATGTCATAAGAAAGTTCTCATTCAGTAGATGAGGCTGTTGAATTAAAATTCAAGTTTTCTCTATGTATAAATTCTGGAATTGGGAGTTGCTTCGATATATGGGGCAATAATTGTCTGTGGACTGTTTGGACTTCTAGACATTTGAAAGTACTTCATTTGAGACAGCACCTGATGATGATACAGCTGTGAGTGATGAGCAGCATCTATCAAATTACTTGGTTTTTTGAGAATCTTCACATTTGTAAATATTGAAATATTTTAATACTATTCAACAATAAGGTTTTGATGTATAGCTTGCTTAAAACTTTTCAGGATTCTTCTTTTTGTGCAGTTATTTCAGCGGTTTTGTGTGTTACTAATAAGGATGAAAGTTTTCATCCCAACTTGCAGGTTTTGTACATATTTAGAAACCTTTGACATCAAAATGAAATTAGTAACTTACTAGAATTTGCGTTTTATAGCTTTCTACCTCGACAAGTTACTATCTAAAACTCTTTACTCTGTTAAAATTACTCTGGTTAATAAATTATTCTAAACAGTGATCCTTAATCAAAGGACTTTATGTTCTTAATAAACAGATCTTTAATTAAGATACATCTGTAATATATTCTGTGCACTAGAACAGATATAAAGTCTAAGTGCAATATTTCTCTGAAGTATTTTGTCCTGAACTATCAATGTGTGATCTCTAAGTTCATGTTTAAATTGCTTATGGTATCGCAGTCTGTCCTCTATGTACTGCTAATAAAACAAATAAGTTGGCTGTTTCAGTGGTGCCAACACCTCAGCATTCAGTCGTTGCCCAGCTTCCCAAGCACCCACCCTTCTTCAAGTACTTACACAGACAAACCACATAAACAGCAATGCTGCTCTGCAACCAACAGGCTGCTCACAGACTTGGCTTAAATAAGAGGCCACAAAGGAAGCTTTTCAAACTAGATGTTTGTTTTACTGGCCTTGCCCAGTCCTTAAGGTGTACTTTGATCGCACCTGAGCCAAATTTAGCTCAGAGAGAGAATAAATGTCTAATGTACATGTCTTGAGGGGTTTAGAATAGCCCTGGATTCAGTTCTTTGCTATTTTCTCAGCAAGTGTCTTCACTAGCGTTTTCAGGCAGGCTTTTTTCCCATGTATCTGCTGGAGCCTGTTATGGTTTTGTACCAATACTCAGGCAGAGGCTTGAAGCTCTGTCTGTGACCTCCCAAGTTAATGTTCCACTACTGAGTTTATAATCAGTCTTGGACACAAAGAGCTTTTTTTATACAAAAGCCTGAGACCTGCCATGATCCACCACAAATACTCAGTAGGTTGGCGATTAGGTTATTTTAGCTAAGCTGAAAAGGAGTAGATGCAAATTCTTGCTCTTACTTCTTATAGAAAAGAGGCTTATTACAGGTTTGTAGCATCTCATTTGCTGTCATGTGTGTCAGTACTGAGGCTTAGGTAGAAGTTGCAGCGTACTTGCTGCCTGTTGATCTTGTGAGGTATAGATGTTTCGGCTTTTCCTTGCTTCTCTGATTTTCATGGATTTGGTTAGGCTGAGTGGCTTCAGGCATGGAGCATCCAGAAGGTCTACGCTGGCTTTTGGACAATAATTTGGGCATAGAGTTTCTACTGGAACAGGTTATTTATTGATGAGGGATTGGGACTCCATAAAATTATTGAAATGCCTGTGAAGTTCATACTTGGAGTCTTTCAGGAAAATGCAGTGAATTTGAGCAAAGAATGCAAAATTGTTCAGTTCTTTCTTAAACAAAGAACTGAAGTTAATGCTTCCAGTATGAATTCTCAATGTAAAAACACAAAATAACATGATGATCCTCTTTGAGCATACAACTCATTGTAATGCTTTGATTTTTTTTTTCTTTAATTTAGATCTAATACAGTGCACAAATGAAATGAATGTGAATATTCCACAGTTGGCAGACACACTCTTTGAGAGAACTGCAAACAGTAGCTGGGTTGTAGTGTTCAAAGCTCTAATTACAACACACCACCTCATGATGTATGGAAACGAGGTAAGACATGATTAGTTCTGTTAAAGCCTCCTTGACAATGTTTTAAATAATTGTCTTAATCTATGAAGCATTAGATATGTACTTCAGTTTCTCAGTCTTTGTTTTTTCTCGTCTGATGGCTGTAAAGTACTTCTCCAGAGAAGAAAATATTCCTTCATTATTTCAGTACCAAAATATATCAGTGTTTGCAATTTACCTGCAGGTATCTGGGTTGGGCTGTGAGGGAATAATGAGTGAGCCTTCTAGAATGAAGACTTGAAAAACTTCTGATGAGCTTTACTTCATTAGGGTATTGCTTATCAGTAAGAGCACAACAAAAGTCTTGTTAGAACTCCATAAATGTGTAGCCGATATATTAACAAATAAGAATACTTACTAAAGGGGGGAGGAATATGGTGACTAGAATATTTGATCTTGCAAATCATCATCTAATGGGCTAAATCTTCATATGTTGTTGCCATTAACATTCCTCTGAAACAGGTTTCTACTGCACTTAGTTCACTTAAATTATTTCATCACTGTTTATGAAAAGCTTCCCAGACAGTAACATGCTTCCCAGACAGCATTTGAAATGTAGCCTCTCTTACACAGTCCTTCTGTTAAAAGCTAAACTTTGTCTTGGTCAGGTGACAGTTTAGTCCTGAACTTGTGTGTAGTCATTCTCATAATAAGTGACTGTTGACTACTGGTAATATTGAAATGATTCTTAAAGGTACTGCTTCCAGCCATTGAACTGCTCTGAAAACTTAGTGTTGCCTCCTCTCTCCAAAGCTCTGTGACCTTAATTGAAATGACCTGTAAAACATAGTGTGCTCTTTGTTAACACTTCCCCAAGTTATTTATGTGCTTAAATTGTAGTTTCAACAGATAATAGGCTGAAATTAGAGGATAATACAAAGTAAAATTCACTGCTTGGTATTGACTACTTATTCCAAGTATAAAGCTAAACTGAATGCTGTAAATCAGTTTGTATATTTTATTCTCTCCTCTTCCAATACAGTTTCTATCTACATACTGAGACTTGAAAGGGGAAAAAAAGGCAGACAACTGAACCATAGGAAAAAAAAAAAAATCAAAACTTAGAGTTGTGCGCTATCAGTCAGTATCTGTTTGCCCATACAGTGTTTTGTAGTGGCAGAAGAGTTTAATTTTTATGTCTGTACCAAAAACTGTTCCTCAGCTTTGAATGGGTGCATTCGAAACTTGAAAAGGGTTCCTTTATACCTGCTGAGATAATGTGGGTGGTACGCTAGTTCTGTAATTTCAGGTGGAACATGAGTGTACCCCTTCTAATACACTAAAAGAGGCCTATTTCTTAAACAGATGAAAAATTATCAGATGTTGGACTTCTATTTTAAGTACAAGTAAATATAGCAGATGGTCAAAATATTGTCTGAGCAATGACTGTCTTGCAGTTTCTTCTGCATGACTACCTGTTTCTGGTAATGAAGCTTTGGGTGAAACAGATTAAAACTCCTCTCACCTGTGCATTGTGCAATGCAAGACCCCTGACATCTGGAGAGTGAGAGTTAGCCTTAGACCTTTTAAATTGAGATTCAGAACAGTAGCTAATTTTGAAATGTGTATAGACACCTTTTGAATATCACTGTTCTGTTCCTGATCATGTTCCAACTGTATTTCTTCTTCTGTATCTCTTTGAATGCAGTACTAAGATGTACAAAGACCAGGTAAACCGACTGGAAAACAGAATAAGAAGTTAAAACAGTGCCAGAACTATTGGTAGGCAAGCTGTGTGTTGTAGACTTGTGTGAACTCTGTAGCTATAGGCTGAGAACACATATGCAGTTACTGATGAGGTGGTACGTGACAAGTTGGGGAATCATTTGTGCCCCTTGGAAGGTGAAAGTACTGCTTTCAGTTTAAATAGTACTTGTAAGAAGAATTTTCTTGTTGCTGTGCTAAGCCCTCATTACCATTCCCAAAGAGCAGGTGATGTACTGAGCCTGACTGAAAAAATGCTAGGTTTTTTGGAGTGCGATAGTGCGAGCCTGGCAGACAGGTGGGTTTCCACCGTAAAGGGTGAAGGAACAGGCCCCTGTGTGCAATGGCAGCAGAGGGATTCAGATCAAAGATGTTGCAAGTTCCTTAAGCCGTACTGATCATAATCCTCTTTTATGGACTAAAACACATACAAAGAAGCAAGAAAGTCAAGAATTCTTAATTGTAGGAAATCTGTGTGGAATAGTGGCAGAGAAACTTTTAAGACTACCTTGCTATCAGGATGTGTTTGTCTCTTACTCTTGCGTTATTTATGGAGCCAGCTATTATTTGTCAAAATGTAAATGTGGTTTACTCAGATCACTGCATTATTATATGTATAAAAAAAAATATATATAGAATACATAATTATAACCCCAGTGCTGCTGCTCACCACAGTTCCAGAAGCATTATTGTTATTGAGTACTTTAAACTTTTTAACAAAGTCTGTCTCCGCCTTCTACAGCAGCAGTAGAGCTATGTAAACCTTGGGAGTTTGGATAATGCGAGTGGTATTTTTGGTTTGTGTTTTCCAGCTTGTCTGTTCTAAACTAAAAAGTTAACCTAAGCAGCTTCCTCTAAGATTATTAGTCTTTTAATCATGGGCTGTGATGTCTTTTGATTTAGTTTAAATTGATATTTTTGCCAAATAGGGTTTTGGATTTCAGAGGCTTTGCCAATCAGTGGTTTCAAGTTTTCCTTAAATTTTTTCCCTTTTAACTAATTTCTATTGTTCATAGAGTTTACTAGAAACAGTTACAAGGTAAGTGTAGTTTTCTTGTAGTATGCTTAAATGTTTTGACTCTCACAACAATGATATTCTTAACTTTTTCTTCACCAACAGCGCTTTATCCAGTATCTTGCATCCCGAAACACTTTGTTCAATTTAAATAACTACCTGGACAAAAGTGCCATGCAGGGTAAGGATCTTTCAATGAAGGAGATAACTCTACCGCTTTTTTTGCTCTGTGATAGTGCCTGTGTCAGGGCACTCTAGGAGACAAATAACATTTGAATGAAATGGTATTATGATTTGTATTGTATGAGACACCAAAGAATGTCCAACCAAGAACATAGACACAAGGAAAGCAAGGTTCTTGGTTACCTAGCCGAGTGCTAGAAATTTGTCTGTAATGTATGTATTATGTGCATACACAGCTGTACATTTTAAAAAGTGAACGCTTAACGCTGACTAGAATAAACCTGATGAATATTAGCACAATCATCTATTTTTGCCATTGTATTTTAGTGTCTCAGGAGTAAATGTTTACTGTTGAGGTGCATGGAATGGTAACTAGGATGTGCTGTATAAATAGTGAGAACTCCTTCAAATCTTTGAGAAGTCTTTTAATTACTTGCCAATGGTAGAAGACATTTTTGGGTCTTTATGTGGGTTTTGAGGCATTGCAGATAAGTTACCAAAGCCTTCAGCATTTTACTAGGAATACATTTTTAGTCAAATTTCAAGAACATCTTAAGAGCTGTTTGGTTCTTGCGTAATATTTTAATGCGTTTAGGTGTTTATTCTCTTAATTACCATGAATGCTTTCCTAATCTTAGCAAGTTGGGAAGAAACTGTAACATTACATCTCAAGGTGAAAAACAGTGAATCTCAAGACTCTGGAAAGTGCCTATGAAGGGCTTTTTATGCAATTTGATGTAAAATGGGCTAGTGGGAGAATAGTTCTTGGAAAGAACTTAAAAGAAACTGTACCCCTTCAAAATGTCTCACTTATAAATGCTTAACTTTTAGGCTATGATATGTCTACCTTCATTAGGCGATATAGCAGATACTTGAATGAAAAAGCACTTTCATATAGACTTGTAGCAGTTGACTTCACCAAAATGAAAAGAGGGTAAGACTGTTACTGCTTCTTTTGTTTGGTCTTTCATATTGGGGGGGTATGTGAGAAATACCAGTTGTTCCTGAGTTATCATAGGTTGGTGTTCCTTTGGGCCCTTTGAACAATATAGTGTTATTGAAACAGCATAATATGCTGACGTCTCTTGGTAACTTGTAAACGTGTGTATTTTACTCTGTAGGATAGATGGAGTGATGAGAACCATGAATGCTGAAAAGCTTCTGAAAACCCTTCCAATCATACAGAACCAGCTTGATGCACTGCTTGATTTTGATGTGAGTACTTTAAGCTCAGTGTTAGGTAACGCTCTCATTTTGAAGTGAAAGTTTCATTATTTTTTTAAATACTAATTTACTTTCTTATTGCTTTCTACACAGGCAAATCCAAATGAACTAACAAATGGTGTTATAAATGCTGCCTTTATGCTCCTCTTTAAAGATTCCATTAGACTTTTTGCAGCATACAATGAAGGGATTATTAACCTTTTAGGTATGTGAGAATCTTTTTAGCCTTTGAATTTTTGTGAAAGATTTCTTTCTTTCTTTCTTTGTGTGAACTAAAGAATATAGACAATTTCTGACTGCAATTTCCTAATGAATTGTCTCTGCTCCATTACCATTAAATTAAGCTAGTCTTAGTTTCAGTGGCAACTAGCATAGGTTTAAACATACGCTTCTACCTTGAAGAATACAACTTAAAGTAGAAATTGAGCTGAGAGGGTGACTGGTGAGGCTAAACAAAGATACCCTAAATGTGCAGTGGATAACCTCTGGCAGTTGGACGATAAACGTATTGGTGAGATACCTGGTATTTTGAGTATTTAGTATAGTCACAGTATGACTGACTTCTGGTTTCCCATACTTTCTTTATAGCTTGACTATTCAGTTTTACCTGGTACCTGACATGGGCTTAGTAGATGACATGTAGCATTTTTTGTTCAAGAGTGATGAGCTCTTAGCAAAGCCTTATAATGAATATTCAAGCAAATTTCTGAATGAAAACATCTGGTCAGTTTCTGTTAATCCATTAGTTTTTACTTGGTGAAATGTCTGTAAATATATAGGGCAAAACCATAAAAAGTGAAGGATGTGCTTGACACTCCTTTTGGTAGGTCAGTTCAGTATATGTACCAATTCAGTAGCCATTCTGTTGTCTTTTGGATGTTGAGCCCATTTACAAACATCAAAGTGTATTGATACAGGGTCTAAAAATGTAAATATATACCAGGAATATTTTCAAATGATAAAATAATTTGCCTCATTGCCAGCTAATAAGCTGACTTCTTGAAAATATTTCCCTAAATACCTAGTCTAACAATTGCAGTGATTCCCATCCATGCTTAATAAAGCTTTGCATTATATTCTAATGTACTGAGATAGAAAAATCAATGTTTTTCTATTGACTGCCTTATTACAAAAGGTGTCAGGTATTCATGTAAACTTTAAAATCTGAATAGTGTTGAGTTACTCCTGTCTGTTCTCTCCCTGAATCTTGTCTCGAATTAACTTCTATAATACTGTGTCAGCTTTCTGCTGGGGAGACTGTTACCTTACAAGAGTTTTATTTGCATCCTCAGAAAGATATTTTGATATGAAGAAGAACCAGTGCAAAGAAGGCTTGGATATTTACAAAAAATTTCTAGCCAGAATGACCAAATTGTCAGAATTCCTCAAAGTAGCAGAGGTAAATAAATTACATCTATGGAGAGGATATAATTTAGCTGTCTGTACTGCTACAGTAGTCTATATTCGTAATAACTTCAGAAACAGATTAATGTTTGCTTAACTTTGCTATACAAGGAAGTATTCTACAGATTAGGTATTTTAAGGGTTGTATACGCTTATTAACAGGAAGTGAGATTCTTGAGTATCCTTTTTATTAGCCAGACAACATAGTAAACTTTCTGAAGTGTTGTTACAAATTACATTTTGGACCATTCATGAATTAACTGAATGTTACAGTGTATATACAGTGCTCTCCTTTACTGTAACTGCTTAAAGTGGAGAAGTGGTTCCAGTAAGCAATGTGGGTGTTTCTAATGCTCCCCATAAGCTTTTCTGCATGAAAAAGTTAGGCTGGATGAAAAGTTGGGTTTGCTTTGTGGTGCGATTTAATGCACTTGTGATTTCTAAGGTGTGTTCCTAGTGAAACTCATACCAGTTCAGAAAGTTATGAATATCACTTTTTAATATGTTAGTTTCTATGTAGCATTCAGACACTACTGGTTTTTATTTTCATTGCCACTGCATGTAGTAATCTACTTTTTTCTTTTTTTTTTGTAAATCTAGCAAGTTGGAATTGATCAGGGTGACATTCCAGATCTTACTCAGGTCAGTGTACATATCATTGATTAACCCAATTATTTTATTCTTTGCATTTTTAAAGGTTGGTGTGTATCCTAGTAATCATTTATCTCGAATTTATTCTCTTCTGTGTATTTATATATGGGAAATATGTATGGTGACTTTTCCCATGCATTAACTGCACTCAGTACTCGCACTTTGCAGCTCTTAATAAGATTTTTTGATTGTTTAAAGCAATAAAACTCACAGAAAATATTTTTCAGGAAATTCTGGGTTTTACACAGAAGATTCATTGGCATGTAAGCCACAAGCATCTTGCCATGCCTTGAGGAAAACCTTCCATTTCACTATAACTTAATGTCTTTCAACGCACTTAAAGATTACAGTTAGCTAGTTCAGTCAAGAATTTTTTTCTTTCCCCTAAGGTCTGAATAGATTTGAAGTTTCTATATCAGCACTTAATGCTGGCTTCGATATTACTCAGTAGTAAGAAGGACATGCGCAATACAGGTTGTGTGCTGCAACATTTAGTCTAAAAGGTGGAATGCAGGGGAACACCTTCTAGTGAGGATAAATCGAGGGGCAGAAAGGAGGTGAGAAAGATGGTTTGACCTGGTGAACGGGAAACACTGATAGTGCACAGAAGGTCACAAAGTTATTCTGTGAAAGTTCTTTCAGTTCATAGGGACATTGTATTTCTAACCTAGGACCCACCTAATGGGAGACAGGTATTTGTTATTCTTTCTGTAGTGCAGAGTAACCTGATGGGTAGAATAAATGGCAATCTGTCAAGGGATTCGGGCACTAAACTGGAGTGCCTTAGAGGTTTAGAGTACTCAAAGTGTTTAAGTGGAGTCAGTGTGAAACAGTTAATCTAATGTGTAAGTATTGAACAGTCACATCTAATCCTACACTACCTTTATGAAATTAAATTTCATGGGTAAATCATGTAAAAAATATACCTACTGTGAAGATTTGCCAAAGCTTCATCAGTGTCTTTTTAATATGGAAATAAACCTAAACCACAAACTTCCATTGTCAGTGTTGTTCATTACTGCCTACAGTATGATTTCCATCTGAAATCATACATGTTTCAAAGCACAAATCTCTCATACTTGCTCCTAGCAATTAATATTAACCCCTTCAATAACTTCTAGTGCTTTGTGGTAGGAAAGAAATTTAACTGTAACCAGAGGGGTAAGAGCAAGTAGTTGAGTGAAAACAGTAGTTTGATGTTTTCTGTTGGTGTTTGATCCTAGCATCTTACTCTATCTTTTGATGAGTACTGCAATATTCAGCTGGTCTGTATTATGCTAATCAAATTATACTCAAGTCTGAAGTTATACTTCACTGGGTTTGCATGCACTTGTCCAGTTAATTGGGTCATAAGGTTCTTGAAAGCAGAGGCTTTTTATTTACTGAGAATAGGGAATTTAACTTCCTTTTGCTGCTTTTTATCTGAAACTTTCAGTGAGCAAATCCCTTTTATATCTGCTGTTATCACAAAATAGCTGAGCTATTAGGAAAAAAATGTTGGCTTAAGTGCACTTAGACATGAAAGGCAGTTCTCTGAACTGTGGTGGTAGATGTCAGCATCCTGTGTATTTTGGCAATTTCAGTGCCACTGTTAAGCATTCTACTTCCATAGTAAATTGCATGGCATTGAATAATGGTACATCAATTTAGTGCCAGATTAAAAGAATTTGCTAAAATTTCTTAATACTAGACTCTCACAGAAATTTAATTTTCAGTGTGCTTGTGTTTCTGCAATAAGTTCTTACAGGATCATGTCTTTTGTTTCTATTCTGGTCCACCATATTTTTTTTTTTTTTTCCAAATACTTTGTTTATGTTGCTGTGTATATTCTGTTCTGGGATGTGCATATTTCAGAGTTTCCTTAAGCTGTTCCTTAAAAAAACAATGGTTTTATCTCTTTAGAAGTTTATTATTACTGATGCTGTATAACCGTTTTTCTTCCTTGACTCTACTGTTCACACTGCTGCTGCCTTTGCCAGTGCCTATAAAGAAGATATTTTCCTTAGTAGGTGCCCTGTTTCACAACGATGTTGCTTACTTTCTGTTTATAGCTGTTACTATATTTCATGAATGCAACTGGATCATTTTCCTCTGTATGGATGTTAGTCTGTCAAATGTCTTTACATGGGGGGAGGGAAGCTGAGTCACGAAATACAGCTGTTTTCAAGTCACAATGTCTGTATTAGCCCAGGCATCTTTTCTGACATAAACTACTAAGATCTGTTCACTCAAAATTTTAATTTCTGTTCTGTTGGATGTCTGCAGCAATGACAAAATTCAGAGAAGTTACTGGTTTGTTGGTTTTAGGTTTTATGATTGAGGGGGTTGTTCTCTAGAGGGTTTTAGAAACAGTAAGTATAGAGTATGCTTTTCCATACAGGTAAGTTTTAGAGTGTCCTTGGAAAAAAAAGGAAGACTAGGAAAAACTTTCTGGAATTAGACTATAGTCTCCTGCTATTAAGATTATCTCTCTAGCTGTGTCATCATGCAATGCCTTTTGTGAACTATTGTTCCTCCCGAAAGGTAGAAGTATGGGGGGTTTTTGTTTGGGTTTTTTTTTTTTTGTCCCTGATACCTTCCTGGAAAGGTATTTCAAAATGTTCCCCCTTGGGGTTTAGCTGTCAAGTTTGAACACTGAATTTATTCATGGCCAGTTGTTGAGATAACTACACTGTCTTAGCTTACCTAGCTCTCTTTATAGAAAGAGGTATCAACTCAGGCCTTAACTTTAAGCCAAGCAGTTTTACAGGATTATTCTAATTGCTTTTCTTTGCATCTCTTGTAGCTTGAATTGGCCTTCATTGAATGTGGGAGCTAGAATTGTGCTCAGTATTTCAGAGGGGAACTTGCCAAAACCTTGTGTGATTAATATTTTTCCTCTTTCCAGGAAATAGTTTAGTCTAGCTTTTGGTACAGAAGGGCTAGCAAGGGCAAGTTTGTTTTTTCTTCTGAACAATACCTATCATATCTGTTCTACCTACAGAAAGTTGGCAAGTGTTAAGAAAGGCTTAATGTCTCTGAAACTCCTGCCAGATGAGGAGGACTGAGCTGGCAAGTAGATGAAAAATTTGGAGGTCTATTCCCTTCATCTGAATCTGCAGTACAGTTTATTTCACTGATTTTTATGGAGTATGGACTGTGTAGGTAAAAGCCAAGAGAGCAGTGTGGCTAAAATAGCAAGGCAGTGAACTCTTCTGAAAGTGCCAGCCTAATAATTTTGCTTGCTGGAGGTTGTTTTTATAGGGTGATTTGGAGAAATCTTACTTCTTACTAAGACTGTGTAAGCAAGATGAGTTCAAATTTATTCAGAGCTTTGAAGCTGTTTCTTTTGGTATGGAATAAATATTTCTGTAGTGAATACAAGTATATGGTAGAAAGAAGGCAGGTTATGATTGGCACTTCTTCCTTGTTTTCTGTAGGAACCAAAGCAGCTCTGGTGCGCCTTAGTCTGTATATTTTAAACTTGCTCTTTTGTTACCTATCAGTTAAAATCTTTGTATCGGGTACTGAATAATGTCATGGTTGTGCTCTCAAAAGTCTTGGTAAGTTTATGAGTATCGGTCACCTAAAATTCATTTAGGTGTCTAGTCAAGTCTTGGCTGAGGTGTCTAGTGCCTTCCTGCTGGATTTAAGTGGCAAGAAGCCTGTTTTTTGGAATCTTCTTAATTGCTTTAAAAAACAGCTTAATGCTTAAAAACTTTTCATGGGTAACACTTTTCCTGGGAGGGGAATCTACCAGAAAACAACTTTATTTGAAGTGATGTTGCTGTTTTCTAGTGTTTTAGGCTACCAAAGGCTTTGGAGTAGTTGAGTTGGTTTATTGTGTAGTCATGTTGAATACCCACTCAGTCTGCAATAGTATTGTTGGGATCAGATTGAATTTGATTGCTTTTTTTATCCAACCTAACATTCTGCTGAAGTCAAGTGTTTCTAATGCAAGCCTTTGACTGTAAATATTTGAATGGAAAGTGATTGGCTTTTTGCTGTTAGGGGGTGAAAGGGGATCAGAAATGCAAAGGCTTCATTTTGGTACTTCTGTGAGTTTAAGGGAGTACTGCTTAATCAGCTGTGATTATTGGATTAATCTTAACATGGCAAATACTGTTGCCAAAAACAAGAATGCAACTTGCATACACAGAAGCAGACCTACTCTGAGGGAATCCTTACTTCATGTCTCTGTGGTGCCACTCCTTTTAAAGAACCACAACTGGGTAGATAGAATTCAAGTGTGCAGGATGGCAACAAAACCCAAAACAATTATTGATGTGTGGGGTTTTGTTTGTTGTTAGTGGATGAGGAAACTAATCTGTGTACTAAACAATGGTGTGTTGTCTAGAAGCACTGTTTTATAAATACTTCAACTTTAGGCACCCAGCAGCTTGCTTGAAGCACTGGAACAGCATTTGGCTTCTGTGGAGGGAAAGAAAACAAAAGAAGTCTCCGCTGCCAGCAGGTGAGCACTCAATGAATTACAACGATGCCTATACTTAGGATATGTATAGTAAGAATTTTCAGGATTTAGTCATTTGGTGTTCTCCTTGAATTTTATTAACTTCCAAATATATCTTCCTAGAAGTATAAATGAAGCATCTAGTGAGTAGTAGTAATCTGATAGCTTAGTCACATTTGAAAGCTAGTTATGTCTGCCTGTGTCTCTTCTTATTATGCTGTAATAAATCGCTGAGCTGAGACCTTGTATATTACTCTTTTTAGCTTTTACTCATTTGAAGTCCTTTGCTTATAAGAATTCTAAGGTATTTGGGTTTCGAGACTCTTTTTACCCAAGATAGGAAAGTATCTTTATTGTCAATTATCTACCTCAGACTGTGTATTTATCATAACCTGCTTATAAAAGTTCTTCAGTCCCTTCTCAGAACAGCCAAATTAGCTTAGATGCTTTGTGCTGACAAGGATTGTGTTATTCTTTGTCAAGTACAGTATCAATATGTATGAACAGTACTTTTGACTGAAGAGTGAAAGGTCTCTTTTGGCATAGGCATTCTCCCACAGAAACCTGGTAAATATTGATAAATGTGTTAGTGTAAGCTACATTCCTGAGTTGCTGTCTTGCTCCTCAGACTTTTTTTTTCTTTTTCAAATATCTGAGGGTTCACTACCACAGTATTCTGCTAAAAAGGATACCATGTAGGGAATTACTTGTGTGCTTTGTTTACTGTTGTATATATAATACATACAAACAAGCTTTCTGTGCCTCTGCTACTTGAATGGAATAGAATTCCAGTCTGGTATATATGACCTTAAAGAAAAAAGACAACTGATATGTTTTGCACTTTCTAGTTTCTGCCTGCTGAAACTTGAGGGAGTAATCCTGTGTATTCATGCCACTTTTTCACCAAACTCCCTTATTATTGGGGTGTCCGCTTTTGTGTACCAGAGAGTAAGGGAAGAAAAGACTGGAGTGGAAGGGGAATAACACACAACTAGATAAGGCATTTGATGATTAAACTGTTAAGTGATGTATATCTGACTGTTTTTCTTAATAAAACTGTTTGTAATTATTTCTGGTTTTAGAGCTAGTGCCCTATCCAGTGCTGTTTCCACACTTGCCAATACAGGAATGTCATTTAGCAGGATGGATGAGAAAGAGAAGCAGCAGGCATTGGAGGAGGAGCAAGCTAGACTGCAGGCACTTAAGGTACTTTATTTTTACAAGTTTTTACACATACATTTTTACAATATGTGGTTGACCCTTCTACCAGAAGTATGATTTGAACAGTAGACAGCTGATATAAATAATTTATTTCCTTCCTTACAAGAGATTATTTATCTCAAATTCACAAAATGATTATACAACAGTTAGGTTACATCTCAGCAGCTGAACATACAGCATTGCTATTCTAAGACTGATTATTGGTAGGAGGGAATTATTTTTCCCCATGATGTATGGAATATGGCTTTAGTGTGATTCTTCAGTCATGCTGCTCATAATGAGAATATATGCTATAGTTCTGCCCATGTTTAACTGCTCTTATTTGTAAGTCTATAATTTAGTTTGAAAAACTGTTTGAAATCATATGTATTTAGGTATAATTTATGGACTTTGACTAATAACACATTTGAAAGAAAATCAGTGTGTTCTGTCTTGGTTCCTTAATGTGCTTTCCTTTGCTCATTGGTACTTGTTGAGTCGTCCTCTTAGTAACATCCCTCTCTTCAGGTCTGAATCCTGGTCCTTCAGGTTCTTTTAATTCATCTATAATGCTTTCCTGAGAACATAGACAGTATAAAATCTCAAACAAGGCAAAATGCTTCTCTTGCTGAAAGCTATATCTGTAGTTCTGTCATGTCCCAGGCATATGCAAGTGGGGCAGTTAGGCATTTTTCTTGTGTTGGTGTAACATCTCTAGACACACCTAAATGATGAAGCAACTCTGTTCATGTCATCTGGAGGCCACATTATGAGAGCCTTAAAACTATTTGGAGTGTGAAAGTAAACTTTGACAGTCATTCAGAGTTGAGTTTCTTCTCTGGAGTTATAGGGGTCTGTTGAAGATTCTCCACTTTTCCTGACTTGGTGTAAGGCATATATTTCAAATCAATATGAAGCAGGTTTTTTGCTATTAAACTGCACTCTTACTGTGCCTTGCTGCTTGCTGCCAGACTGCTTCACTTGAATCTCAGCAAGTGTTGTGATATTGTGGTTTTTTGGTTGGGGTTGGTTTTTTTTGTTTTCAGGAGTTGCATCAGATGTCTCCCCTCTTCACTGTCCTGCTTCTACTGTAATAGGACTTGTAGCTGCTGTAACAGAATACTTACATTGGTTGATACAAATTTTCATTTGGGGGGCAGGGAAGCCTGCAAGCTCACTCAATGCTTTACTTCAGGAATTTAAGCAGTGTAAAGCACACACCTGTGCGTTGACCTGTGCTGTATAAGTGCAGTGGGCATATATAGAAGTAACAAGGGATGTAAACCTGAAATTAACAATGTGAACTAGATTTTTATTTTGCTAGTTTAAGAGCAACACAACATGGGTATTACTAGGATGCACATTGTTGGTGTCACTTCTGAACATCTGAATTGAACTATGAAGTGATCTTAACAGTAGAGAGAAATGGGCCTTTCTGAACAAAGGTCTGTTGTCGTGTTTCTCTGAGTGACTATGAAGGGACCCTAGAATGTGTAGCTTGACTAGAAGTGTTTTACTTCCAGGCAGTTATAGATAGTTTAAAAAAATAATTATTTAAAACCTTAAGACCCACCTTGATTTTTAAAGGCTTTGCTAAAACAAATACTTTGAAGTCTAATTTCAGTCATCTCTTTTCAGGACTTTACAGAAGAATAACTGTTTTATTTAAGACCATAATTCAATTTTCTTCTTGGAAAAGGTCTTCAGGACTGAATGGTTAATAGATTACTAAAACTAAAATGCAAACTGTATACCTCATTTTTCAGGAACAGCGATTAAGAGAGATTTCTGTAGTACCAAATTCCACTTCCACATCAGCATCCCCAAGCACCTTATCAGGAAAAAGTGTGAATACCACTGTAGCTGTTGACCTCTTTGCAGTACCAGCACCGACAACAAATAGGTGAGAGATACTTTGCTTTCTGAAGCAAGCACAAATTATTTCATTGGCCTGTAGCTCCACAATCAACTGCAAAGCACTGATCCTAGTTAATTCTGAAGTACTTTTCAAGAATAACCTTTTGCTGATGCTTTCCTGGTGTATTCACAGGAATTTTTGGTATCAGTCAATAAGAAGTGCTTAATTACTAGTTTTGGTTTTTACCACTATTATTGATGGGCTGCTAGTGAACAAGAGAAAGTGAGATTGGTATGAGTGTTCATATAACAGAAGAATATAATGCCTATTATATATCTTCATGTTTCTCTCTCTCTCTTTTCTTATTCAGCATGCCCAACCTTTCTAGTGATCTTTTTGATCTTCAGCCTGCATTTGTTCCAACTGTGCAGAGCACTCCAGCTATATCAACATCTGCAAGCAGTGCTTGGGGAGGTGAGCTGATACAATGACTTGACTGTCTAAATGATGGATGAATTCTTAGAATACAAGAATAAAATACAGATTCATGCTTAACTGAATCTACATCTTAAACCTTAATTACTTTGCATCCAAACATTTCTATCCCTGTCAGAATATAAAATAAGTCATCTGAAAGCTCTGGCAAACTGTTACAGAAAAGTTACTTTTTTTAAATGCATAGCAGTAGTGTCAATGTGCGGTAGATGGAATGAAGAACCTATTCAGTGAAGGGGACAGGTAGAAGAAATGTAACTAAAAATCAAAGTTTAAAAATGCTTGGGAAATATAAACTAAGCAAATGTAACTCCAAAAGATATGCTGGACAAGTATTTCCATTCCCTTAAGTGATAGTAAATGTACTTTTCATTTAAAAGGTGTTGGTGACTTCACAGTTTTTATAACAAACCTGTAGTTCCCAGTTTCTTGGGCACAGCATTCTCTGTACCTTCACCCATCCCTCCAAAGAATAATCAGGATGGATGTCAAATGTCTTAAATGCTGAAATAAGGCAATGTTAACACCATTGTAAGTGTTGGTATTTTAATAGGTGGAATTGATACCCCTTATGTGCTATTTAAACGGTAGATTCATGAAGCTAAAAATGTAGTATCTAACTCTTTTAATTGATAAATGTTCTGTCATTCTCCCCCTCCCACCCAATGGCAATACTAGAATTATTCTCCCTAAACAAAGAGAGCTGTTAGGATTTTTATCTGAAACTAAGAATTTGTATCTTTAATGGGCTGATCACTAGGTGGAGTATTTACAGTTTTACTTTGTCTAGAGATTCTCATATTCAGTCATTTCAGTCTGTTTTTTTCTTTTCCATTATTTGTACTCTGTATTCTTTCCTTCACTTCTGCATCTGAAAGGTCCTTTCTCGTCCTCAAATGGTTGTGTTGGTTCTCCACCTCATCTGGACATCTTTGACATGAAGCCAGTTGAAGAAGCTGTAAAATCTACCACCCCTTTCATCAATTCTACTTTTTCCTCCAAACAAACGGTGGAACTGTTTAGTGGTAAAAAACCAAACAAAAAACCCCCATGTAATTTCTTTGCAACTGGAGATAATAATGCTAATAAACTGGGCCGTGTAATCTTTTTGTGGTTTGGACCAATCTTCACTTTTTAATAAAAAGTGAAAATGGTGCATTAATTCCAGATGTAGTAAATGATATGTTTCCTTAAAGTTTTATTTCTACAGTTGAAATAACTCATTATTTTGTTCAGCTTGCCCAACCTAGGCATCCTAAGTCTTGCAATGTTGCTGGAATTTTTGCTGATTTCGTTCAAACTGCAACCTCCTTTCTCTTTTGCAATGGGGAATGCAGGAGTTACTTGAGCTTTTCAAATTCGTTAAATAAAAAAAATCCTTTTTTGTTACTAAAAGTTCTTAATTTTTAATGGCAGACTTAATTTTGGGGTCCCCTCTTCCTTTTCTCTTTTAAACTGATCTTATTTTCTTCTCTCTTTTTACGAAGATGACTTTAGTGGTCATAAACCTACATATGCTTCTGTGTATCATCCTCTGACTGTTGATGGTAATTTGATTATTTTTTTTTAAACTTTCTGGTTTCACTGTAATGAGTGGTATTATTCCACGGGTGTATTTGATTACTGTAAACTTTTTTTTCAGGTTTTCCTCTTCATTCAGGTCCTCCAAGTACCACCTCTTCAACAATGAATGTGGACTTTGATGCTGTTTTTGGAGGAAAATCTACAGCACCAGAGTACAGGACTACAAGTGGTAAAAACTAGCTTATGACTAATTTATACCCTACAGGCAACAGTTGCTTAACAATTTAGCATAATTGCTAGTGCCTTTTAAAATTTAATAACTTAATACATTTGCAAGCCGATTATAGGGCTGATAAGATAACAGGCAATCAGTTCAATTATAGTTATTTACTTTAAAATTAGCTTTGACTGATCTTATATACTGTGTAGTAACAGTTTCCTCTCTTTTTGGGGGAATGAACTTTCAACATGGCCCACTGGATATCTCTTAACGGGTAAGCTTATATTAATCTGTTTTCAGTGCTTATGACTTCAGTGTTTTTCCCTTGATACGTGCTAATGAGTTCCCTCTAACTTCACTGAGAGGTGTTTACTTATAAAAATGCAAAACTAGTTGTGTGTATGTGTTGCTTGAAGGATATCTGAGTTACCATCTTTCTCTTGGTTAGTGCTGTTTTGCTATATATTCAGAGTCCTTATGAACATGTAGCAAAAGAACTCTTGCATGCATTCACCATAGGAGCAGTATCAGGAAATTATTGCTACATTGTATTACAAGAATGCTTTGAAACTATATTTAACAACCTTCCTTCCTTCTTCAGTTTTAGGGAAGATTCATCTTAATTTAAAAATACTATCAGTTACTGCTGAAGTAAAATTAAAGATTCTACTAGATCAGTAGCTACAATATAGTATTCCATAAAAAAAATAAGAGGTTAAGCTATGCTTCTGTCTAAGCCTTAAACACTTCCAGCGTGTTGAACCTCCATATAGAAGTACTCAAACTGCTTAATGTTCTATAAAGAAAATACTGCCCTGGCTTATGGATGTCTTTTATTAAATGCAATGTAACTGTTTTGTTAACAGTTGCTTTTATGTTCTTTGTTTAGCTTTTAACTTTCTAGATGATGTATTGCAACCCACAGTACCACCACAAAGTCAAAGAGCCACTTTAGCCCACCAGCAAAGTGGAAAAATTTTGGCAAATGACCTCGATTCTTCACTTGCTAATCTAGTGGGAAGTAAGTGTGAAGCTTTTAAATTTAACCTTCTCATTTCTTATTGAAAACAAAATAAGCTTTTCTCCCCCACCCCCCCAAAATTAAAAATTCTTAAGGATTTGTCTGTTTCTCTTCCCCCCCCAGACCTTGGCTTTGGAGGAACTCCATCCAAAAAGTAAGTGCATATATGTACTTATAATATTCTGACATGACTATTTGGTAGTCTCTGGCACAGTTTACGAGCTTTAACATGGCAAGAGTCTCAACTCTTGAAAGTAATCTGGTACCAAGAACAGCATTGAAATAGTGAGTCTGTGGTCAGTCACCATGACAGTAGTTAGTTTTGCAGTTGCTGTATTTTTATTTAAGTATTTTTATGAAGCACATTAAAAGATCTTGCAGTTACACAAAACTCCAGTTAATCATTATGCTGTACAGTGCACCAATGATAGTTTACTTTTAACACAAAACAGAGCACCCAGACTTTCTACTTACTGGAACAGAGATATATAAGCAGTTACTGAAATCCTGAGTGCTTCTTCCACCCATAGATTTCAGCTGTGTACGTGTATTAAGGCACTTTTTGGTTTTCCATTATGTTGTTGTTACTCTAGCTGTTGACTCTCTGCAAAAACTAATATCACAGTTTCATTTTTAGATCAGATATGCAGTGGACCCAGCCTACAGAGAAAAAACTTACTGGAGGAACAAACTGGCAAGCAAAAACAAGCACATCGACCACATGGAACCCTACCACCTTACCCACTATTCCACATATGGTAATTTCTGTACTATTGAAATCATGCTTCATTCTAGCAAATGCTACTTACCTGCTGCAATTAACTTAAAAAGAATAGCAAAGGCTGTTTAGGACAACACTGAGGGCAGGGGGGAATGCTTGTAGGATCTCTTCTCAGACTGAAGGAGGTAGAGATTTTAGTGTGCTTTACTTCCCCTCACTGTAAAACTTGTCCATTAAAGACTTAAATAATCAGCCTTTCACTTGAGACATATCTCAGTTCATAAGTTTTTTGAGTTGAAACAAATTACCCCAAACCAGAAAATTTCTGATGTGCATGTTTGAGATGCTCCCTTCCCCCTCCTACGCATGCGCACACACACGCACCTTTAAGAATCCGAAGAATGTGTTTCAAGGGCAAAATTGCTGTTCCTTCCAGTTTTTATTTCCTTTCCAGCTCGTTTTTCAGTTTTATCACATTAAATGCTGCTGCAACCCCTGCAAGGCACCTTAATTATCAGGTCAAGCAGCACTTTGGACTTCTGATAGTGCTCAACAGCAACTTCATATTTTTAACACAGTACAAAATACTAAGTGGAAGTTTTATAGTTATTTAAATGAATAATTTTCATTTCTTGGAGGGATATTTGTAGGCAACTGACTTTTCCCATGCTTTTAAAAGAGATTTTTCAAGTATCTTCTCTTTATATATATTCATACAAATACAAACCACTTCTGAAATATAGCTGCCTTAGAGGGAGGTAGAATGTTCATCTTGGTTATATGTACAACTAGGGTACTTGCCACATTTGCTGTGAATTTTGGACTGCTGTCTGACTTTATTTTCCAATAAGAATAACTTTGCCTGTAATGCCTGTTTTCCTCATCTTACGTGAGTATACTCATTCAAAATTATCAAAGTTGAATAGAATATTAAATCCAGTATTGGACTCAAATGGAACTCAAAAATTCACATGGGAGGATGTCTCAGTTGTATAGCACTTATGTGAGACTTCTGAGACCATAAAATCTTTTTATCCCCCACTTGGAGCTCTAGAACATCTTAGAATGTTGATGCGTTTTTATTTTTGAAAGATAGAGGGCACCTTAGTACACATTGATCACTGTGGATTTGGGTTGTGTGCTTTTATTTCATATGTTCCTGTTTAATACTTTCTGGTCTAAGCACCTGAGTGCTTTATGCCATGTATCTGCTTATTCATTTGCTTGGAATTCCAACAATTAATGATGCAAAGAACTAGCTCAGGTATGAATGTCTTTAAAATCAGTGCCCCGGTATTGGAAAGATTTAACTGTCCTGGCTTGGTCTGTGGCATTCAGAGTACTAACCCTCCAATTCATGCGTAGCCTGCATATTCTTTCATCGTGAAGTATTTTAACTAGCACTCCATTTTTTTATATAGCTAGCACTACTTAAAAATGCACGGCAATATGAAATGCATGCATCACTGTGCCTGTGAACATAACCTGATAAGAGTTATTACCGGCTTAAGGTGCTCTTCGTTTCTCTTTTCGTACTGTGATATGTTGCAGACATCAGAAATTAGTATGTGAGCAACGTTTACTTGACTAAACGTCTATTGCTATTTGTTTCTTAAGCTGAATGGTCACTGGCTTCCTTGGTTTTTTCTATGCTCTTCTCGCACGTAATGGGAGGAAGAAGGGATATTGCATGCCATGTCCTCTAAAAGCTTCTCACACAAGTGTGGTTAGATTTAGTAAAATTTCTGGTTTTCCTGTAAGTCTTACTAGTGATAGCTTTCTAGGCAGGGAGTCTATCCAAGTTAACAGGCATAGTTACTGATGTTACTGTCCTTGCACTTTTTTTTTCCTCCTGCTTTAATTGCTTTAATAAATGATTTGAGCATAGTTACAGACAGTTATGGTACTGGACTTGAATCCATCCCTTGGTTAGAATTTGCAGTTTGAATACCTCTTAAATAATCTTCTGTCCTTACTCCTTTTGCTGTGCCAGAATGGAGTACACTATCCTGGATATGTAAGTCAATTTCTTGTAAATATGTTGGTTATCTGAAGTATTGAAAAATATGTATTTTTCACAGTTTTATATATATGTATATATTACTAGTATGCATGAGCTTATCTAAAATACATTAAAATTTTCTTGATTGAAGGTACCTGCTCCTATCACATACCCGTTGACCACACCTCAAGTGCCTGTATATGGAATGGTAAGTGATGTGATTATCTTGTATTCCTGAAAAACCTAGTTGCCTCCTCCAGTGGGTTTCATGGCAGGCATTATTATGCTGAAATCATCCTGCAACTTATATGTATTGTTTCATAAGGTGAATAGTGTGTGAAATCTGATAGCTTTTACACACTGTGCATTGGAAGAGATGACTCTAAATTTTATACAGCAAGTTTTTTAAAACTTTTGACTTTACTACATGTGTGTGTCAATATGCTTATTTTCTACTATACTTACAATACGAAAAGATGTATCTTCTAGTACTAGTTTGAATTTTATATACCTGTTTTGTGGTGGTTTTGTTTTTCTAACAGGTACCTCCTCAGGTTGGAGCTGCTCCTTTGATGGCACCCCAGTCAATGATCTATACGCAGCCTGGTCTAAGGCCAACAAATCCATTTGCACCTGTTTCTGAAACTCAGGTGAACTGTTTTCTTTAATCTTAAGGTCACATTGAAACTTAGTCTTGATAAAAGCTTCATGAAGGGCTACTAATGTATTTCTGCATTTGAAAGTGAGGGGTTCCTCAGTCAAGGGCAACAGTTTTTGCTGGCGAAGAAGCAAATTCAGATGGTGAGAGCATGCAAAGGTAGGAAGCAAGGAAGAAAGTAAAAACCAGAGATTTAGTGGCTCACTTCTTACTGTGTCAATATTAAGAAAATGGGAGTGGTGAAGGTACGTAGAACTTAGACTTTCTATGATATTAGCTGGATACTTGGTTTAGTAATACTGACTACAGCAGTGGTGAAAGCTTTCTGAAGGATCGGGTGGTGGGGAAGTGAAAAAGGCATGGACGAGATCATTCGAGTTGAAGAAACTATGTACTCCTGTCATCCAAGTATGTTGGTCTTAATGTTCTTTGGTTTTTTTTTTTAAAGTGCCAAAACCTATAGTCTTAACTTGCAAGTAACAAGGCAGTTGAATAGATTCATAATTCTAAAATACTGAGAAACCATGTGTTTTGCAAGTGGCATTAATATGTAATCTCTACTTCACAGATACAGTTTATGTAGGTCCGCCAAAGCAGCAAGTTGTGAGAACAACCAAATACTGGTAAAAAAAGAAAAGACTGGATTTCAATCTTTCCATGATGTATTCCAGAACAGGGCAACTGTTTCTTCCCTGTATAATACAACATTATTTTGAGTTGCAATGCTTCAGAGATTCTTGTTTATAACAGTCACTGCAGTGTGAAGTCATGTTTGTTCACTTTTTTTTTTTAAACTGCTCAGCAGAAAATGTATTTTATTGAGGTTGGCTCAGAAGGTACAAGCTGGATTATCATCTTCAAAGCTGAGAAGAGGGGTTACATGATTGCTCTACAACCTTATTCATCAGTGGATTACCTTAGGAAGTTAACTGAGGATGTCAAAGCTGTTTATTTTCTCCATAAATTCTGCGGCTGTTGTAACCAAGACACAACACAAATGAAGTCAAGCAATAAAATTTTTATGTGCTCTGATAAATACTCTGATAGAGCAATGCTTGCATTATCATAAGGCCAATATTGTGTGAAATCAGACAGCTTTTTCACATTAGAATAGCTTAAAGTAATTTGCAAACTTTATAATGTGAGTTTGAAATGCTGTGAATCACAAGATATATACATATTTTATATATATATATATATATATATAGTAAAAATAATAAATTGCTCCATTGGTATGTCAGTGTTACATGGCTAGTTGAAAGAGCCAGGCTCTGAAATGGGCTGAAAGTCTGTGATGGAGTAGGGGAAACAAGTGTGGTACAGAACAGCATGTGCAGCCTCCGACAGGTGACAGCAGCTGCACTTCCATCGAGTACCTTCTCTGCAGATAGCACCTTCCATAGCTCAAGAAAGAGTAGCTTTGGGAGCCAGTGAATGGAGGTGTCCCCGAGAGCAGCAAATGGGAGCATTTTGAAAATCTTGTTGCTATCTGCGAGAGAGTCAAGAGATCCAATTTTTTAAAAAGTCCATTAGGTCAAAAGAAGCAAACCTTGCAATAGTGCCAACACTTGTGAACTGGCAACTAAATTGAAATTATTCAGCTGTAGAGAATAGCTTGTGCTGCTTTTCTGAAATAAGAACCTAGTTGTAAACCATATAAAAGTAATTATTTTTAAAGTTGTAAATATGTGCAAACTTTTAGATAATCTTTTCTTTAATGCTGCAGTAATCTTTTTCTGCTGTAGTAATTTCAAGGTAAAAATGCTATGTTAAGAAATCCAGACTCTTTTTGAGAGGAAAATCTTTTAAATCAACTAATTTATGAAGTATGCTATTCATGATGGGTCAGATGTGTACAGACTTCTGGCATATCTTTTGTATTTAACAATCTTCCTCCAAAACTGAAATCGGCTATGAAAATGCCTTATCTTGTATTTTTCAATGTCTGATAAAAAGTGATAGCATTAAAAAAAAAAAAAAAGGCAGTTCATAACAACTAAATGGAATTGGGAGCAACCTTTCTTCCAGAAGTTTAGTGGCAGAATACAATGAGAAGCTCTCCTGTAAAATGACTTCTAATGATTAATATTAAAGCTGAGTTTTCAAAAAGTGAATAGTTTTCTATTGTTACAATAATTAGACCTCCAGAGTAGCACGTCTTTTATCTTTTGGGGAGTCTGTGATTGTGGAAATATCTCTGACTCTCACTATAAATGCAAATAGGCCTGAGAATCTTGTCAAACGGTCCTGTAGAGAACTTTTAAAATACAGCACTTTCCTCATAGTGGGAACAAGCCTTCTCCTTTTCTAAATTTTTAATTCTGTCCAAAGAGTGTAAAAGTAGTATTTCTTAACCCTATGGAAATATTTTTGCCAAGTGAAACAACCCAAAAGAAACAAAATAATAAACCACCCCACAAGCCTTGCAATCTGTAACGACTAACTTCTGGGAAATGTAACCTTGCAGAAATTTAAAACTCAGAGTTTCTGAATGTGTATTGATTTTTCTTTTTAAGTATTTGGACCAGTGTATAGCAATTTAATGTTCAAGTTTGAATTACAAAGGGCTTCAAGCTTTAATCCACCTTTATTGGGTTGAACAATTGTACAATGTTAAGCCAATGAGTTCTTCAGTGCCTAGTTACCCTCCATGTGATGAGGGAATAGATGCCATTTAGAATGGGTCATCGTGTTGAGGGGACTGTTTATTTAAGAAATAGTGAATTCCATTGATTTATTCAGCATTGAAAAGTCTTGAATTCAAACTAGACCAGTACATGTAGTAATAAATGTCTGGGCATTAATGACAGAGCTGAGAGCGCTACAGGCAGGCAGTTTCTAGCACTGTAAGCTGTTAGGTCTCTTTCTCATACTGAGTTGTATAAGTAATAATCCATTATTTTAATAAAAATATGCAAATAAATGCCTGGCAAACAGTATATATTTGTTATAACTTTATTGCAGAGCATTCTGAATATCTGGAATGTACTTTGCTCAGAAATGGATTTTAGTACTAGGTATAGTTTGCACTACTTCTGATTTGCTCTGGATTTTTTAATGGTTCTTCAGTATGATTTCTTGTAGCAAAGCTGTCTGATACCAATTTATTTAGTATTAAAAAAGGAGAAACAGCCACAAAGTACATCCTAAAAACTTTATAAGCTACCTTCTTTTTAGTCTCGTTCAGAATGTTTGATACATTAAAACACAGCTTTCAGATTTATCCTTATGAAGAAAAGATTGCTTTGCACACTCATCTCTGCTCTAAAGTGCACAGGACTGTTTTTTGCCAGCCTCTTTCTTGTGCACACATTGGAACACGTAAAATGGCAGAGTACTGTGTTTTAAATAATGTTGTTCATACATTAGAAGTGAAAAACAAGGACTTAAGATGCTGTCAAGGCTTTTATGGCTCAGAACTTGTTCTCAGAAAAAAAAAAGCTCTGAAGACAAAGGTTGTTCTTGAGGGTAACTGTAATAGCGCGCAAGAATTGAGTAGTTGTGATGAGTAAAACACTGAAGAGAGATGTATATAAACGTGACTTTCCCTTTTGTTTCCTTCCAACTTGTTTGATCAGAATCCTGTTCTGAATACTTCAGAAAGCAGATAACTAAGATGTCACTCCATGTTTGTCTGAACAAGGAGGAAGACTTGAAATACGCTGAGCGCTTTCCATTATTGTACTTTAGTGGGTCATTCAAGCCTAACTGTTGGGACTTCACGCTGCTACAGGGAGGCTGTCTTTCATGGGGTAGATAACTTCTGGGGGAATTTGGAAATGTTGATTGTGTTAGGCCTGTTGGACTTGAAAGTGTACCTCTTTTTAAATAACTGGGGTTTTCTAATGTTCTCTAGATATAGTTTGACTTTGCCTCCAAGAAGTTACTGAATTGAGGGTTTTTTTTAATTTTGGACACATACTAGAGAAATCTCAGTTCTGTGCACATAGTGGTGGAATAACTTGTAGGTAAAAATAACAAGTGGACTTTTGTTTAAAAACAAAGCAACAAACGCAAAAAAAACCACCAACAAAAAACCTTCTGACTATAAGATTGAATACAGGGTGTATCCCCATCTGGGTTTTTTGATGTGTGGCAGGGAGGGTGGGGTTACAATTAGAATAGTATGCACTGTGGATCGGTGCTTAATTTGTACATAAAAAGGAAAACTTTGTTTTGGGTAGTTTGTATTGTAAGGACAACATCTAAAGGCACTGTGTATCAGTCATTTATTTCCATTTAAAAGATTATATTTTTGAGCAATGGAAACTGTACATGTTATCATTTATACATTACTGATAGCTAGGAATATAGAAAACCTGTTGCTATTACGCTGAAGATGTATCTGACTTGTCATTGATATATACGTTGCTGTATCACTACTTTATGCAGATTCTCATGATCATTTATTTAAAGAGATGGTAGTAACTGGTAGAGTTACAACAGGAATTGTAACATCAAACCTTTTCAGTATATCTCAAACGTGTATCCTTGTGATTAAGTTTAATCCTTTACCAAATGTTTGGCTGGAATTTCATCTTGGAGCAATGACAAAATAGGTGCTGGAACAGATTTCCCTCACCCTAACCCACACTTTTACATTATTTATTTAATAGGTCTTGTTTTGTATGTTATGTTTTTCCCCGTAACAGGTTTGTGCCTTTTATTGGATATTTATTTAAAAGGAGCTACTATAATTTAGGTTGTTCAGGCTCTTTTTTCAGATGTATTCTTGTACAGCTGTTCCTTTACATGGGTTCCTTCATTTTATAAGAATACAGAATGTGTAGAAAATACACTAGCCACAAACTGGAAAACAAAAATAAAAATTGAGGGTTTATGTTCTACGAATTAATAATTTTTTAAAAAGAAGCCTAAGCACAAGACTGGCTGTGTGGATATTTTAATTGTGGAACTTCACAATTTGTTAATACACAAACTGTTTGTTTTTTTAAAAACTGCTCATATCCAATTATTTGATGAAACAAGTTTTGGAAAAAAATAAACTTGGGCACATGTGAGGGGTGTGTGTGTGAGATCGTTCTTTCTTGCGTTCTCAGGCTTAAGGCTTTCTGTAATACTGATAGCAACAGCTGACTTAGGATGCTTGATTAGTTTGTTACTCTTCTGTGTTTACATTTAATGTGGTATTATGCCTTATTCAAGTTATCAGTGTGGCTTAACTTCAGCGGTTGACAAGTTTTGCTTTGATCCTGTTCTCCTTTGGGAGGTGGTGACTCTTTTTTCCTGTGCAGGGTCATCGGAGTTGATGGAGGGGAAGACACAAAGCCCTCTGTATCTCGGAGGGCTGACTTGGCCTTCTCTCCTGGGGTGTCTTGGGGCACTCCAAGGAAAAACGCCAAGGAAGGGGTTTTGTACCCTCAGCGTCACTACAGCGCGGGTGGCGAAAGGGCTGTTTTCACAAATCTGCATCTAACCGTGTAAAAAGCCTCAAGATCAAAAATCAACAGCACGAAAAGGTTTAATTATGGAGCGTTTAACCCGCCACCGCTTCGGCGGAGGGCCGAGGGCCGGGGCCAGCCCCGCTGACGGGATCCGTCCTCTGCAGCCGCTCCTTACTCCTGGAGTCCAGGCCCCGAGGAGCGGTATTTTTAGCAGCTGCTGCTTTGTTTCATTTCGCTGTAGAGATTCGTCCGCAGCTGGAGCTTGCCCTGCCCCGCAGCTCGTCCCTGCTGCGTCACGGCCCCATGACGGAGCAGCAGGCCGCACCGCGGCGCTGGGAGCCGTGCCCTTCCCGCGCCGGACCGCTCCCGCGGCTTCCCGCAGGACGGTTGCTCCCATTTCTGTCGTTCCCTGCGTTACGCGTGCGGATTTTTGCTGTTTTTGCGTGGGGGAAACGCAGGACGGAGCGCGGCGGCCGGCCGAGGAACCCGCGGCCCCTCCGTCCCCTCACACGCTCCCGCCGCTGCCCGCCCGGCAGGGGCGGGAACCGCCGGGCCCGCCCCCGTGCCCGGCCCACCAATGGGCGAGGCTATAGGACGGCCACCGCCCCGCCTAGCCCCCTCGCGTCATCGCGTCGCTCAAACCCTGACAGCCAACGGGCGGGGTGGCGCTCGGCGCTGACGTTATGACGTCCGAGCCCCGCGTCGCGGGGAAGGCCGCGCACGCACCGTCCGTTCCCCAAGATGGCGGCGGCCACCAGCAGCGAGACGGGGTGCGGCGAGGCGGCGGCGGGCGAGAAGCGCGGCCCCCTCGGCATCCCCGAGGCGGTCTTCGTGGTGAGAGGGGGGGGCCGGAGGGGGTCAGAGGGACCTGCGCTCCGGCGGCCGGGGACCGGACCCCGTGAGGCGGCACCTGCGGCGGGGCCGCGGCCTGGCGGGCGGGCGGTGCCTGAGGGAGCGCGGGCGGCGGGGCTGCTCCTCACGGGGCCGGGCCGCGCCGGGGGGCTCAGGGGGAGCCGCCGGACCCTCCCCGCCGCTCCCCCGGGCCCGGCCGGCCCCGGCCGGCCCCGCTCTGCCCGCCGAGCGTCCTGCGGTCTCGGCCCGAGGCCGCCCCGCACCTGGGGGGCGGTGGCTTCTCCTCCCTCCGGAGCGGCAGGGTCCTGCGGTGTCCCGGGGGGCGGGGGGTGCCCTGGTCCTGAGGATTTGGAGGGGGAGAGTCGCTTGGTCTGGATTCTGTCCCGGCGTTGGTCGGTATTAACGCGCTGTACAGCCGACTCCAGTCCCCGTTTTAAGCGTTGCCATCTTACTTCGGCGGCTGGCCCTCGTGCCAACGAAGAGCGTGTTATGAACGAACCCTCCCGTCATGCCTATGTATGTCCTACCGACTAAGACGTGGTTCCTTGCGGCGGTTGCTCCTGCACGGAGCACGACGTTGCCGCTTCTGTTTCGTCTCCGATAATGCCGTGCCGCGCTCCTAGCACCTTTCCCGGCGTCTTCCTCTCGTAGTCTAGTTCTTGATCGTTGAGCAGGACCGCTCTTCGGAAGCGACCGCGGTGTCCAGCTAGGTTTCCCAGCTTCTCGAAAACCAACAAACGTGTGTCTTTCAGAAAACAGGCTGAACTTGTTTATCCGACTTTAAAAAGTGATTTACCGAGCATTTAATAATTCTGTTGACCGGTTGGAAAAAAGAATTCATTGACTTACGTGGTGACGTAATGCCAGAATTATCTGTTGTTCGCTTTCTGCTGTAAGCTAGCTCTTGGTGTGCTGTCTTGATTGCTACTTTATTTTGTTTGATCAATAAGTATTGATCAGACTGGCTATACCTGGCTGCCTTGGTGTCATCTTGGAACATCAGCTGTTTGCCTTGAATGCTTTGCTTATTGTGCTGCTTTATTACTGAGATTTTCTTGGACTTTGAAAATCTATATCTCTCAGATCTGTCTTGATACCTTTACCAGAGCTGTTTGGACCGATCAGGTATGACTGCTCTTCTAGAAATAAATGGGTTTGACTTGCATTTTTGTATTTCTAGGTGTAGTACTTGTATTACCTATGTGTCTTGCTAGGGCATAGGTCCTGAATGAACAGGTACAGTACACTTGCTTTCAGTGCATCCAGATCCTACTTTTTCTTTAAGTTTCTTTAACAGTTACTGAGGTCTGGCAGATCTTACTGGTATGTAAAACCATTGCTGCCTGCAGCTAACTTCCTTCCACCCCCTTATGGGAGACTGATGTAGATCGAGCGAAAGGAAAGGGCTGTGGCTTCAGCTGCCCTACGAGACCTCGATCATCGTGACAGAGGAGAACTTGCACTGGCTCCACAGTGGAGGTGGCCACCCTGGCAAGGAACAGGAGATAACCAGCCTCGGCAAACACTTTGAGGGTGTCTGTCACATCCCTCGTTTTCATGATGGTAGCTGTCGATGCAGTTCATGTTTGGTTCCATATTGTTCTCTTTCAATACTTGTGTCCGAAGTATCTCACGTGGTCTACCATTCGACCTGGGAGAGTTCTGGGGGTTGTGGCTTAGTTCTGTGCTTCTGTTCAGTTTTTCATAACCTTATATCTGGATCTAAAACCCATTGAAGTTCCCTAATTCTCAGTGTTGAGAGGTGCTCCAATCAAATACAGCTGTCTCTGCAGAAGAGATCCTCGATGATGATCTTGGAGTAATTAGAGGTGGATGTTAAGATGGACTTTTTATTCAAAATAAGCATATGCTAGGAAGTTTTTAATGGTATTCTGCTCCACAAAGTGAAAATACTAGTGTCTTGAGGCTGGTTTTTATTACAGGTTTTTTTCTTCAGAAAATAGGTTTCTGTTTCAAAAACATTGTATACTATCGTGATGATAAAGAATTCCTGGTCACTTGCTTGACAATTCCCCCCACTGCATGCTATATGGGCAGTCTTACTGTGAATCTTGTCTTCAGAGATGTTTTCTCTAAGCGTCTTGATTCAGTAGAAGCTCTTCAAACACTTATGGCAGATACCTTTTCTTAGGCATTGATCTGTGGATTCTTGTGCCTCTTCAGATTTCAAGTGACATTAAGCACTAACTCAAGGTTTTACTGGAGTTTAAAATCCACTCCAGATAGAACTTTCAACTCTGTTTTCTTTTGAGCTGTTGTCCAGATGTTTCCAAATAAAATGCCTTCCTTATTCTGCCTTCCTTAGCCTGTGTGTGAGTGGGAGGACAGGGGATGCAAATCTGAAAACATGTCTCTTGTCATGTTCTCTGTGTATGCCCATAGGTGATGACAGCTCTCGGCAGAAGCTGAATGAGTGCCAGTGGCTCTTCATTTGGGTCACCACTCAAAAGATAAACATAAGGCCACATGGGGAATGTGCTATCCTGCTGTATTTCAGGGCTTTTACAGAGTGGTCGTGTGGCTTGGCTTGAAGTTTGCTAAGACTGTGTTACCTTTATGGTATACAACAGTGGTGTTTTGCCAGTGAGTTTTCTTAGGTCCTTGCAGAACCTGTAAGGTAGTTCTGCAGTTGAGACGCTGTGTGACACACCGTGAAGCAGGGATCCTAATAGCATTGACACCCAGCTCTGCTACAAAGCTGTTCTGTTCAAGCTCAAAGTAGTGACCGTGTCTCAGCCTTGCAGTTGGGTAAGATGGGCCAAAAGCCCAACCAGCGGGACTTGGAAGTTTCAGCTGGAAAACCTGGGTGGTAAATCTCAGCCTGCCTTGGACTGGGGCATTGTGGTGGGTTGACCCTGGCTGAACACCAGGTGCCCACTAAAGCCGCTCTATCACTCCCCCCTCCTCAGCTGGTCGGGGGAGAGAAAAAATATAACAACGGGCTCGTGGGTCGAGATAAGAACAGGAGAGATCACTCACCATCACAGGCAAAACAGACTCAGCTTGGGGAAAATTAACTCAATTTATTACCAATCAACCAGAGTAGGGTAATGAGAAATGAAACCAAATCTCAAAACACCTTCCCTCCACCCCTCCCTTCTTCCTGGCCATAACTTCACTCCTGGATTCTCTACCAACCCCCACAGCGGTGCAGGGGGATGGGGAACGGTGTTTACGGTCAGTTTATGACACGTTATTTCTGCTGCTTCATCCTCCTCAGGGGCAGGACTCATCACACTGTTCCCCTGCTCCAGCGTGGGGTCCCTCCCATGGGAGACAGTCCTCCACAAACTTCTCCAACGCGGGTCCTTCCCACGGACTGCAGTTCTTCACGAACTGCTCCAGCATGGGTCCTTTCCGTGGCATGCAGTCCTTCAGGAGCACACTGCTCCAGCATGGGTCCCCCACAGGGTCACAAGTCCTGCCAGAAAACCTGCTCCGTGGGCTCCTCTCTCCACAGATCCGCAGGTCCTGCCAGGAGCCTGCTCCAGCGCGGCCTTCCCACGGGGTCACAGCCTCCTTCAGGCACCCACCTGCTCCGGCTTGGGGTCCTCCCCGGGCTGCAGATGGAGATCTGCTCCACCGTGGACCTCCCTGGGCTGCAGGGGGACAGCCTGCCTCACCGTGGTCTTCCCCATGGGCTGCAGGGGAATCTCTGCTCCGGCGCCTGGAGCATCTCCTCCCCTTCCTTCTTCACTGACCTTGGTGTCTGCAGGGTTGTTTCTCTTACATGTTCTCACTCTCTCTCCGGCTGCCGTTTCTGTGTCCCAGCAACTTTTTCCCCTTCTTAAATGTGTTATCACAGAGGTGCTACCACTATCGCTGATGGGCTCAGCCTTGGCTGGCAGTGGGTCCGTCTGAGAGCCGGCTGGCATTGGCTCTGTTGGACACAGGGAAAGCTCCCAGCAGCTCCTCACAGAAGCCACCCCTGTAACCACCCCACACACACACACTACCAAAAATCTTGCTACACAAAGCCAATACAGGCATTATGTAGTGGGAGGAGATCACTAGTATACAGGGGGCCTGGATTCACTTCTCAGCATCTTCGTTTCAGGAGGACTTGGGTTCTGTCTTGTCTGTCTGTACAAACAGCCATCAGCTGAGGCAGAGGTGGGCTACCAAGCAGTGTGGGGGTGATTTGTTGCCCACCTGCTTTTTCTTTCTGTCTTGGGTGATTTATATGAGCAGAATAGCTTCCACAAGAGGGAGTTTCATTTCGGAACATCCTTGGGCCTCACTTCTACAACGCTTGCGTGAATCTAATCCTTGTTTGTTTTGGTTAAAGCTTCTCTACAGGCTTCATCAGGAGGCAGGAATGCGTCTCATTCTGTTGTCGGTGAGGTAGCTTAAGGCGCTCCTCAGACAGGTAGTCTGAAATGCGGTCTCTTGAGTTCTGTTGTACCACCTAGATCATGCCGCCTGCTGAAGTCTCTTGTGGCGTTCATGTTTCTACTGCAGATTTCCTTAATGATAAGGAAGGTGGGTCACTTCTTACCAGGTTCAGTAATTTCATAGTAAGTTTCTTTAGCCAAGAGAGCTTAGGAGTCATAATGAGGGGAACTAGCTATACATCTGATATTACTTGAGTAATGCATTATAGTCTTTTTCTGATGTGAAACTACTGGAATGGAAACACCTAGTTAAAAAGAAGAAGCGGAAGAGGCCTATGGTAGGCTTCCGTCAGATTTTACAGAGCCATATAGACAAATAAGGACAGAATTACTGCAGTGAAGGAGTGTGGTCATCTTGAATTACACATAGGTAAATGCTGTCAAGGTCAGAAACGCGTGGTTGATCTCTGGCCCGGCGTGCCTTTCAGGAGGCTGAGAACATTGCCCACAGGCAGCTGAACTGCTTGCTGGGAGTCTGAAGGAGGCACTTGCAGAGGTCAGCGTCCTCGCCTGCTCAGGCCTGTCTTCTCTGGCTACTTTTCCAGTTGATGGTAGGACTGGCTGGAATTGTTCTCTGGAGGTTTCCGTGGCTTCCTGCTGACTATAGAAGGAGCTTTTGAAGACAAGCTGTTTACTACCATAAAGCCTGCCTGAGCAGATTCCACAGTTTCCCCCGCTTGCCTCTTTCTTTGCCACAACATGCTTGATTGGGCCATGATTCTTTTCCATCATCAGTCTTATCCTAAATAGTTGGGAATCTGATTAGCCGCAGAGAAGCATTATCCCTGCTTTACAGATAGGAAACCAAAGTTTAGCCATGCTCTGAGGATATCCGCCCCTGTTAGGTGTCATTTGACGTTGGCCAGGACTGAAAGCACCACTAACAAGGTACTAGCAAATACGGTTACGAAATAATCCTTGCACCTATTCTGTCGTTCCCTACCAAAAAAAGGGGGGAGGGGGAAGTGAGAAGGTGACTAACTAAGAAAGGAAACAAAATTATTTTGTACTTCAGAAAAAAAAAGTTGCTTGTTTACATATAAAAACCCCTCTAGACTTAGCTGCAATAAGATGATAGCATGACTGTATCTAGGATTTTTGTAAAACTTTTCTAACATTGAGGGTTTCTTTCTCCCCTTAAAGGAAGATGTAGATTCTTTTATGAAACAGCCTGGAAATGAGACAGCAGATGTAGTTCTTAAGAAGTTGGATGAGCAGTATCAGAAGTATAAATTTTTGGAACTTAATCTTGCTCAAAAGAAAAGGAGGTAAGTCATAATTTTTGCAGAATTGGGAAATGTTTAGCACAGTTCTATCTTTTTTTTATTTTTTTTTTAAACGAGTCTAGTTTTTTTTAAATATCCCAAGAAGTAAAAAGTTGATGTTAGGAGAGCTAGCATTTGCAGTACTTTCAGAAAAGCTCAGCTTTTTGTCTTTTTTTCTTCCTGAGAATTACATGCAAAAGAATTTACAGTATTGCTGAATTGGCCCTTAGCCTTTAAGGCCAAAAAGTACTGCTATAGTCTCTTAATTTTGTCAGCCTAATGTAAATAAGAATATGTTTTTATCAAATGACTACTGTATCAAGCCTGTAACTTTTGGTTTAGTAATATCCTCTCTCTTCAGTAGCTTCAGTCTGGATCTGAAGCTAGGCAAGAAGCACATTTTTAAAAGCTAAAATCAAAGCTCCAAGTAATGTTTTATTTAGATTAAGCATCTTTCATGGACAAATATCCCCCATGATGTCCACCTGGAGGCCTGCTCTGGCAGTCACTGCTGTCTGAGCCTGCTGGCTGCAGAGGAGGAGCAGCCTGGAGGCTGGTGGGGATCCCAGCGTCTCTGCTAGGCTGCTGCAGGGGCTGTCGAGGAGGGGGACGCCCTCAACTCTGGAGAGAGCTTTTGTTTTAACAGTCTTGCAGCTCTAGCTGTTTGTTAGATTAGTTTGTGGAGCTTAGAAGCAACACGCCTGTTTTGTTTTACCTACAGTGTTTTTTATCTGTATTTCTTCTGAGGTTTCCCTCTCCTCTGGGGAGATCAGAAATATGCAAAAAAAAAATACCATTTTAGCAAACAGGTATCTGTTACTGTTAATATGTGTTTGTTCCAGTTTGAAAGCTGTATGTATTGTTCTGCTTCAGAAAACTAATGAGCCTCAGTATGGTAAGAGGCAGGTGAAGCTGTAGCTGAGATGCCTTTACTTGCCGTATCTTTCAAATCTGCATTTGTAAGCCTGGAAAGCTGTTAAGAGTTTCAAGTTTTAAAATAGAGGTTGGATTGTATAATAAAACTGATCACTTGTTTAGGAAACTTTGTGTCTCTATAAAATAATAAATTATGACTGTTGTTAATTCACAGGCTAAAAAGTCAGATTCCTGAAATTAAACAGACATTAGAAATTTTAAAACACATGCAGAAGAAAAAGGTAAACTATTTTGAATATCTAATGAGTATGAGAAAAGCTAACTACCTTTCCACCCTGACAGAACACATTGCAAGAAATGTTTTGGAGAGCACACTTAATATGCCTTTATAAATAACAGAATTGTTTTTAAAGGTATGTAGTACTTTTTGAAAGCTAGTTCAAAAAAAGTTAATGTTTGTAATGCAAACTTCACTTTTAATAGTGTAAAGATTGCAGCTAAGCTTTGACTTCATCTCTATTCTTTATAGAGATTTCTATATTGTTTTTAAATACATGTTTTTAAAATGCTTTATTACTGGAGCTCTAACTTTAATGTTGAAGTAAAATTACATAGAGTTCCACTGAAGTTAATACTGTATCAATGGCAAAAAGCAGAAAAGTGTGCTCTTTATTGTAAGTTTTATGTCTTTGACATAAGTTTCCAGTGAAAATAGCAATTTTAAGTTTTATCATTTGTCTTAAGGATTCCACAAATCCAATGGAAACCAGATTTTTATTGGCAGATAATCTCTACTGCAAAGCTTCAGTTCCTCCTACAGATAAAGTTTGTTTGTGGTTGGGGGTAAGTAAAACAGAACTTTCTCTGAAACTGTTTAAATAACTTCTAAAAGGCTTATAAAAGACAGTGTTCATCACTGTCTCATCTGTACTTCTAGTGGCTGTGGGCATAATTCTGTTCATGTGTGCATAGTGGAGCTGTGTCCTGTCAGCAGGGCAAACCTAACATGACAATTTCAGTGCGTTAGCGAAGGTTCCATGTTCAATTTTACTTGGTGCCTGAACAGTAAGGTTTCAGAGAATTGTAATTTTGCTGCACTGTTCTTTCCAAAAAGCGTATTCCTGAATGTTTTCCTTACCACTTCTATCACTTTGTGGTTCAAGTTACCATCATCCAGCATTGCCTGGGATGGGAATGTGCCCAGCAAAATAACGTAGTTTGGCAAGTAGCTTCCCATCTTCGCTACTTTATTTTTATTTAGCATCTTGCTGTCCCTTTTCATGCACGTTTTTAGGGAAAGATGGGATTTCTGTTACTCACAGGTACCTGCCAGCATTTAGAGTGGAGTTTGTGCTAAAGACTGGTGGGATCAGACCTCAAAATGCAGATTTCTAAGTACTGAAGCGAGATCAGGTTGGGATATTTTGTATTCAGAGGCTTCCTTGTATGTGGAGATAACCTTCTAATGTTTAATTTGAGACTTCTAAATCCCAGGTGTTCCCAAATCCCTGTGCTGGCTGCGAAACAAAACCACTTGGTTAGGACAGAACCATTGTTGACACGTGCAGCATCTGGACTGACTGGGCAGTTACTCCCAACCTCTCCCACTTTTTTTCTATCACAGAAAGAGAAGATTTGTCTGATACCTGTTGCTTTTAGGAGACTATCTTCAAAATTCACAAACATTCATGGAACATCAGGGGTTTATTTTGTAACAGAATATCAGAGAAAGTTCATCCTTTTGAAGGTTCATACAGAAAAGCTACAATGAAATGCCACAAGCAGTTTATTATATTTAGGTGTTCTTGGCCTTCTGCCTTTACCCTCCTTGTTGCTTACAGTCTGCATGTTGGGCTATGCATATTACTATTGTTGGGGAAACTATATCTTCCAGTTATTTTAAAAGAAGAACGGTTTATCTCGCTCTTGCAGCTCTGTGTAGCATTCCCTGGGATCGTGTCTAATTAGTAGTGTGTGGCTCTGCTCAGTGCACAGTTCTTGAATGGGACAAAGCTTCATTGGTGCATCTTCACTTGATACTGCTCTTTTATCTCTTCATGTGGTAGCTTCTTACTGAAATAAAGATTTGTAGATTAAAAACCACCATGGTATAGGATAGGACTTGTATACATGTTATATCTTTAAATACCTGTAATACTTCTTGTTGATGACCAGTGCCATTAGGCTGTTTGTCAGTGTTCCACACAGAGATCCTAAAGGTAATCTTGAATGCAACAAAAATTGTTTATAGAGTTGTGTGGCACCTAACAGGTGCTGCCAAGAAATGTGAAGTCTCCTGCCGTTCAAATATGGTGAAGACGAGATGCTGGTACCTGAAAGGCTGAATGCAGTCCACAGGGAGGGAAATCCCTCGTTGCTTAGCTATAGGAATAGAACTTTTTTTAAGTCACTAGAGTGATTTATTACTGAGTTACTGAAGTGGTGGAGGCCTCAAGTGGATTCTGGCATTGCTCATCCTGAATCTTGTTGTCTTGGCCTGTCAGGACAGCCTTTTGTTAATGTGATAAGTTATAAACAGCAGCCTGAAATAAGCCTGCTATGGCTTATTCCTTACAATACAAGAGTAAAAGCTTTATCCATCCTTCTTTTTTCAGGCCAATGTGATGCTTGAATATGATATTGATGAAGCTCAGGCTCTGTTAGAGAAGAATTTGTCAACAGCCACAAGAAACCTTGATCTTCTAGAGGAAGACCTGGATTTTCTTAGAGATCAGTTCACCACTACAGAAGTCAGTATCCTTTTTTTTTATTTGTGGGGGAAGAGGTGTCTGTGAAAGCTAACGTAGAGGTAATTACCAATTCCTGACATGTTTTTATATTAGACTGGCTGCCCTTAAAATTCTGTAGCACTCCAGGAACTTAACCTTTTCTAGCAGTGAAATGGGATACTGTGTTTCCAGTGCTGAGCTGAGGGTTGGCATGTTAGATATAGCAAAGCTTGTGTTTGCGATTGGGTCCCCCTGAAACCTACCGCAGTGGTTGCAAACCGAGGCTGGGAGTGAGTTGGAAGTGTGGGTCGGTGGTCTGGATTGATGGCCAGGTGGCCATTTCAAAGCAAAGTGACTCTTCCTTCCTCTCTAGAGCGTGTGAATATTGTTCTTCGGGCTATTGGTAATCATACCCAATTCAGCTGCCATTGCAATGTTCTCCAAGCAGCACAAGCCCTGCTGCAGCAAGCTTGGTGCTAGCTTAGGCGTTGCTTAACTTTTATTTTACTACTTTATACTATCATGAACCACCTCCAGGGGTGTGGGGTTTGGGGTTTTTTTTAATACTTTCTACTTAAAAACTATTTTAATGATGAGGGTAGCCGTCAACTGAAGCATTAGATTTAGTAAATGAAGGAATAACTACTTGTTTTTTCAAGTTGATACTTAAGCTATCTTAGTGCTGCAGGAAGTTACGGATGCCTGAAATAGGCAAATAACAGCTGATATGGGCAGGTTGACTGAAATCAGCAAAGAGTAGCTGTAAGTAAAAGCGTGTTTCTCTGTAATATCTTTTTGGAGGTTTTTAAGTAAATGGTATAAATGCTGCAGTTATTAACAGTTACTAGTATGCTTGTGTGTTAGGGCTTTGCACCAAGTCAGCTCTTTCATTAAGTGGTTTCTATATTGACTGCTACAAGTAAATGAAGTGTGGCCAACTGTATAACCTGCTTTTCCCTTTTTTTTTTTCCTTAATGAATGAGCTATTTTCTTAACTCTGCACCCTCAGATATGGCTAGAGTTTATAATTGGGATGTAAAGAGAAGAAACAAGCAAGACCCTTCCAAAAACAAAGCATAGTTTTGCCAATTTTAAACGTGGTTTCAATTTCCAAATATTTTTTATTTAAACACCCCCCAAGTTCATTCTTAAGGGACTGAGTTACTTTAAGCATTTCAGTAAATGGTAAAATATATAAAAACTAATGGTGAGCACCATTTTATTTATTTGTAAACTCGAAATTTGGTTTCATGCATGCTTCATGAAATGAATTACTTGAAAAGGCACCACACAGTCCAGCAAAGGACATAGTATTTTGATCAGACCAGTCTGTCATAAATAAATTTCTACCTGAAAGCTTGTCTGAAAAGTCAAGGGGCGTGTATGATATGGAGTCTGACATTTTAGCAGGTTTAGGTAAAGCAGGGGTTTACTTTTTCGTCTGTGTACGGCTGATGAAGTTAAAGTCAGCTTGGGCTGGGAAGACATGCAGCTGTAATGTTCTAGGAAGCAGAAAGAATACAGTGAAGTCTTGGATTTTGTTTCAGTCAGTTAATTGGCAGCATCAACCTGCAAGCATTCCTGGATATCCGCTTTGGATAAACTTGTTTTTAATAGCTACTGGTTAGTTAACTGCCTGTTACTGAACTCTCAGCACTTTACATACAGCAGTTTGCGACTTGTCTTCAGAGAAGAGTGGTAAATGGAGTAAACAGCACAAGCTATGTCAAGACTACAGGTGATCTCACCCCGTTCTTTTTCATACATGTGCACATGTTGCTTATTTTTGCAAATGCGTTGAACAAGGACACCAAAATGCTGATAGCCTGTAAACAAGAAACCCCCTATTTACGATCCCTTAGACAAGATGTCCAGTTCAAATGTCTTAACACTCTCAGCCTCCCACATGGTGAAACCTGTATTAGATAAGGATGGTTTACTGAAGCATGACTTCTGGTGTTAACAGTTGGAATATTTTTTTGGTTCTTACGAAGCCTTGAAAGATTGTTGCCTTTTACCTCTGCAGTTTCTTTCTAAAATGAAATGCTCGGTGGTGATGTCAGTAGCTAATATTCACATTCTGTGACTGAGAATACAGGTTTCGCTGCAAAATAAATGCAAATGTTAACTGTTTGATCTTCATGTAAGAAACAATATACCTGTAAATTTTTTGTACTTTTATTTCATGATATTAAAATAGTAAAACTAAACAGTTGTGGCAAACACCTGTTTTTGTGCATCTTTCTTTGTGTGAGAAAGTCATGAATCTGATGTGTGATCTCTTATAATGTTTCCCTCCTTTAGTTGGGGGCAGGAGGGTGAAAAAACTCAGCTGAAGCAGCAGACATGAAAAGAGTAGCTGCTGAATACTGCCTTCAGTGAAATGGGGAGTGCGAGTCAGTGCATCTGAATTTGTGAATACGAGCAAGTGATTTGACAGCACTGTGGCTGTAGAAGAGTTAAGAGCTGCAGGGATAGGCATAAAAAAGGTAAATCCTTACCACAGGTCACAAGTAAGTACCTGGGCTTGGCTCATCCGTACCTTTCCTGCAGGGCAATACAGTTTGTTCCAGTATCTTTGGCTGTAGCAGAGAGACATTTAGATCTAATGTATTATTTGACTAACAGGTATCTGCCCACTGCCATGCTGGGCTGCACGTGGGGCTGCGCAGGCTGCAGGCTGGTGCTCTCCCTTTCTAAGAGCATCAGCAATAACAGGAAAGGCAGCTGCAAACACGTCCTGATTTCTCTTGCAATTTTCTCTTCAATTTGGATTAATGAGATCCCAACAGGCTAAAGCGTGCTCCCCTCCCACCCACCCCCCCCGGCTGGTCTGAAGGCAGCAATTGCCTGCTTTTGTTGTGCACAATGAAATGACAAGTTAAGCATTTCTGCACGAGCAAAATAAGTACTGTGTGCAACTGCCAGTGACCCAGCGCTGGGTATCAGGGGGTGGGGATGGGGGGGACAGCATTAGAGCTGGAATTGCTCGGTAGGTTCAAAAGGTATCTGGCTTGGGAGGGGGATGGGAGATGGCTGTGGCCATCATAACTCTTGTTTTGGGTGGGTAAGTGGTTTGTTTGATCCGAAGTAAATAAATAAACCAAAATGAAACTCACAGACAAGAGGTCCAGCTTCCCTGTGAGTGATCCTTGTCCAGTATTGCTCTGTCCTTTTGCTGTTAGGTCTTTGGTACGCTGAGTAAGAACTGAAGGTCAGTTTGCAGAAGCTGTTTTACGCTACTGTGACACTAGTCCTGCCTGCTGCTGAGAAAGGCCTCCTGGAGGGGCTGGCTGAGGCTGATTTTGGCTGCTCCTGCGGGGAGCAGGGGTTTTGTTTTGGGGTTTTGTGTTTTGTTTTAGAATGGCCACTGTTTCTATAGTTGCACTGTTTTCTCTCAGCAAGGTAGTTGGCTGGTTCTGAAGATCTAAGCAGTGGGCCACTTCAGAGAAAAATGTATAGCGGATGCTGTTGCAAAGAGTGCCTGTTTATTGTTGACCCGAGTCCATGTTAGACTTTCAGTTAGGGCTGCAGTATGGAAGTGGTACAGGTAGTAGATGGCTTACTGATAAAGAATGGGGAGGGGGAAAGAAAAAAAAAAAAACCACCAAAGTTTCTTTACAAGTTTTGAATTTCACATTATCACATGGTAACCATTTTGCTAAATACAAGCATATTTTCAGTCACATACAGACAGCTAAATACAGCATTATTTTCACATTTCGTTACAGTGCATAACAGAAAGCGAGGAAAGTGTATAGTATGCTTTTATTCTGGAGGTTCTGAGCAATTTCAATCTAACATGCAGATTGTTTTTTAACATGTGGTAGAGACCACAGAAAAGTTAGCTTTTTTTTTTTCTTTTTGTCCTAGAGTAAAAGAGCTCCTGACCTTTATCCTGTGAAAGGTATCACCTTCTGATTTCTCTAAGTCCCTCTTGCACTAGAAGTCAAAGCATTAAAACCAGTTGTTAGAAAAGAATTCTTAGCATGTCCTATAAGTTTTCATCTTAGAAAAAACATTCCAAATTTTATACAGATGAATCTACATTTCCTATATTTTAATAAGCTCTCTAGAAAATGCAAGGAATTAGAAAAAGATGTAGATAATGATTTCTCTATCATTTAATATAACCATTTATTACCTCTAAGTAGTTAAGACCGCGTACATTTTCTTCTGTACTGTTCCTCTTTAGAATTACAACACTTGTATTTTTAAATGGAAGATTTTCTCTGACGGCCTGAATGCACTTACTGAATTAGGCTTTCTGGAATTTCTCTCTGGGAGCAGTAAAGGGGAATGTCCAAACCCCATTAAATAAATACTGGCTGTCTCATGAAAAGTGACCTTTCCCCTGCTGGCCAGGCTCCTGCACAGAGAATGATAGAATTTACTATTGCTAAAATGCCATTTCATCCAACTTCTGACTGCCATTAATGTAGCGCTCCAGCTCTGCCCTTGAGGACAGCCACTACCCTCAGCTAGGCAACCCAGGAGGCACCTCGTGAACAGCTGGACCCTGAAAGACCAAAGCGGTTGCTTGGTGGACTTTCCATTCAGGGAATGAAGAAACTGACCCTTTCGTACTTGTTTGTCCTTGCCCTCATGAAAATACGACTAACAGACCTGGTCTGAGCAAACCTTGCGCTCTCCACTGGTGTCAGCCCATGAGAGCCCATAGCAGCCAAAGCTCCTGTGGCGCTCTGCATCAATCTTCTCCAGCTTTGCTTACCTAGAAAGATTTCGTAAAGGGATTTTTTTTTTTTTAATTTTATTTTTCTTAATCTTCAGGGCACTCAACCACAACTGAATCTGCTTGGAATTCACTGGGCTTTAGCACAGGGTTTTTGATACGTTTATAGCCTATTCAAGAGCAACTGGGGTTAGCAGTGACAAGCTTACTGAAAGGTGCTAAACCATTACCACCCCTCTTTTCCTCTAATTTGCTACCAGTGCCCTCCCAGCAGGTGCAACACTGCTGCTCCCTGGCAGAGCCCAGGAACTGAAATTGTTCCTAGAACACTGAAAATAAAAACGTTATTAATTTTCAGGGATTTGGTTGTTAGGTTGGGTTTGTTGGGGGTTTTGTTACAGCTTTAATATGGAAACCACAGGGTTTTTTCTTCATACAGACCTGCCCATGTGCTGCAAACTGTGAGAACAAGTTCAAAGGGAGAAATAGTCTGAACTCAACAGCAATCAAGAAGACCCACACTTTTATAGATGGGGTAGCTTAAAAAGCTGTAACAAGAATTTTATTCTTCTCTACTTAGAGGCCTAAAAATCAAACACTATATGCTTCCTGTGGTTTTTACCTAACCCCTCCCTCCTGCCCATTAGCAGTTTGGTATATAAAGCTTGCAAACTTGAGTTAAAAAAAAAGTCACTATAGTTTTGTTTGTTTGCTTTTAATAGGCTGAACTTCCCTAGTTTGCTACAGGAGCACAGTTACCGTGCTGCACTTCAAAAGCTTAAGTTAAAACTTTGCAGAAGCAAAGCTTTTAAGTGGTGAATGGCATTCCTAGAAAACATCCACCTACATACAGCTTTTGTGACACGACTACCATCCCATGATGACCAACCTGAGATGGATCCTCTTTTGTCAAATTAAAATATGGAGGAAAACAAATTTTATTCTTGAGCTTGTCTTGTGGCTTCCCTTTCCACCTGCTCAGACACTTCTGTTGTGTGCTCCTCCTTCCCAATGCTAGTTCTTTTCTTCCACAGACGCCAAGAAAGAAAATGACACTTTTAACAGCAGGAAGTACTGATGGAAGCTGTTGCTTTCCATGCTATTTAACTTCTTTAAAAGCAAATCTCACCATTTAGGATGTCTGATGCACCTGAGTTAAGCTTTTCAAGTTTTTTTTTATTTTGTTGGGTTCCTTCCTGCCCCTGCTTCCATTCCTCCTTGTGACCTGGCTGGTAAGACACCCAAAAGGTCAGCACAGTGCTGTTAGCAAGACAGAAATGGTGGTGTGTCCCACCTGGCTGCAACACCCCAGCCTTAAGATATAACATATGAGGACATGGTTCTCTCTTTATGCTCTTGAGCACTTAATTCTATTGGAAAGCCCTGAACTCAGGGTACTTTCAGAGTACTCACCTAGGCAGTAAATGTGTAAAAATGCATTGAATAATTACAACGGGAGCCGGAGTTGCCACTTAGAATCCCAGTTCAGCACAGCAAGAAACAGCACTATTGGGGGGGGAATAATTTAAATTTTAATTATCAACCAAATAACTACTGTTTTCCTCTTTAAATCCCACAGAATATTCTTTGCTATCGAACTAGGTTCAAGAACATAAGAAAGAAAATTCAGAAGTGTGCATACCATGTCAGTAAACTTTTCCTGTGGAGCTGGCCTTACGAGGAAACGGTATCTGTGCTGCCTTTACACCTTCCTGGTAATAAACAGCTGACACAAGTGAAGATGTCCTCTTTCTTTCTCTCTCTCTGCCTATTTGTCATACTACTAAAGTACCCATACTGTGGCTTCAATACCCAGCATGGAGCTATGGATTTACTTAAAAGAGGACATGTACAGTACCCTGGCATGTGCCAGCCCATTCAGCTCTCTGTATACTCTCTTCTGTCTCGTGCAGCCCCTCATCTCTGCTTCCTGTCTCCTTACAACATCTACATGCACCCTCACTCACTCTCCTTTAGATTTGCAGCCCCCAGTTCTGAAAGGTTATTTGGAACAGAACATTTCTTTCTGGGGTCTGTTCTGGTGTCCAAAACAACGTGGGAGGCTGTTCACAACAGGAGTGTTGCTCTCCCTTCTGTCACACTGAGTTCACTTAGTAAAGTACGTTTGGTTAGTAGAGTTCATCACCACTTGCCTCACTAGAAGAGCTCAGCACAAGCATCGCCTATCTGATTTCACCACTTCTTCTGAAGAGTGCACTACGTTTGGGACAAACCCGCTCTTTACCCCTTCCCATCCCTCCTGGATTGAAATTTCCCCCCTTTTAACAAGCTCGTATATATCTCGAGTCAGATCAGTGAAAGCCTTCTCCACGTTAATGGCATCCCGAGCTGAGGTCTCAATGTACTTCATACCATACGCAGCAGCCAGTTTCTCAGCCTCGTGCCTGGTGACTTGCCGCTGTGTGTCAAGGTCACACTTGTGACCTACCAAAACAAAGACGATCTGGTATGGCTGGACGTGCACCTTGGTCTCCTCTAGCCACTCGTGGACGTTCTGGAAGGACCTGCGGTTTGTAATGTCAAAGAGGAGGAGTCCGCCAACCGAGTTCCTGTAGTAGGCTCTGGTGATGGACCTGGAAATGAATGAGCCACAACAAAAGTATAAGTTATAGCTGTTTGGGAAGAAGGGCAGAGCGAGTTTCATGGGGGGGTTTGTTTGTTTGTTTGTGTCTTCTGATTTTATTTTTTCTTAAGCCAAATGTAGCCCTTCTGAATATATGTCTTTGTTTAAGAAAGCAGCATTACCACCACTCTGTCTACCCTGCAGAATACAGAGAATGCAGGGCAGAGGCGGCCATTCAGGCAATGTTTTGTCACTTTTAGCTTGTGCTCTGTAGAGCTTGTAATTCAAAAAGACAACTAATCTTGGCTTAAAGATTTCATCCTTGGGTAACTGCCCCACTGATTTATTACAGCTCTGTTCAAAATCCCCACCACCATTTTTGGTCTCTGTTTTCTATCATGGATTTCTGTATGCCCTTTGCAGTTAGACTAAAGAGTCCCATTCCCTGCCGTGTAAAGGTTCTCTGAATAACTTGTCTAACCCATTGGTTTAGAAGCACTGTCACAAATTAAAGGATTCATTTGAAACCAAACACCCAGTCTCTGACAGATACATAACAGGAGGGTACAGGTTTGGAAGGCAGATGGTGGGGTTGTAGCTCCCCTCCCTACACCCAGGGCCTTGGCACAGGGACTTCCACCAACCACTACACTCTTCTCCCACTACGCCACCAGTCAAAATGACGTTGCAGCTAATGCGCTAACAGGAGCAGCCGGTCTGACCTCTCGAGTAACAGCAAAATGATACAACAGCTTCCTAGGGGAATCTGCCTTACTCTCGGTCTTGTTCCTGCCAAATACTGACAACATAAAACAGTTACCAAAAAGACCCCCGAAACATGGGCTGAGAAATAGAGCACATCTTCCACAAGTCTTCCGAGCAAGGGGAGACTTCAACGCAGCCAGAAGCAGCACATGAAATCAGCTAACACAGGGCGATGGAGCAAAGCTGAGACCGTGAGGCTGAGCAGAGCTACAGTTCAATGACTGCTACACGTGGAAAAACCAAGAACCTCTAAAACTGTGGTGTTTCTGCAAAGTCATGGATTCTGTCTAAATCCAGAAGCAATGATCGATTTCAGTCCCTGAAGGAATTCACGCTCGGGCCCGAACTTTCCTTGCCAGGAAAATGTAAGCACTGCTGCATTTTTACCTTGGGACAAGTCCTTTTTGGACACACAAGGCTGTTGTTAGGTCCTGTAGTGTGTGTATCTAGCGAAACTGCCCCAAGAAAGGATGAGCTGGAGTTCTCAAGGATTGCTTTATCAACAGACACGCAATGACAGGTGAAAATCTGCACCCCAAACTGAAGAAAGCCAGAAAGGGAGGGAAAAAAGATAGTTGGCTGTGTTTGGATAATTCCTCCTCTCCTAATTATCTGGCTGAGGGACAACAGTAGCTCTGCACATTTGGCACTGAGGGAATTAGATCTGCCTTTTGCTATCTAGCCAGCTGCAAACAGATACTGGCGCTTTGAATTCACCCCCACACTGTCACAGGCATTTCTGCTTCTCCCTTGTGTTCCGTGCCATCAGTCCTGGCTCCTCCCGCCAACATCAACAATGCTCAGGTACATCTGAAAGACATGACAGGATCTAACCTGAACACTGCTTTGAGGTAAAACTAGGTGAAGGTCTCAGTGCCTTTTCTTAAAGCCTTTTCCACAGACTGTTTTCCTTTCTGACCCGCAGAAAGCAAACTATATTGCCTTCATGCTGCTCATCACTCCCCAATTCCCATCCAAGACTCCTACCTTCCCTCCTCCTGCCATGCTCATACATGCTCATGCAGAGCAGTATGGGGATTTGCACGTATTTTGGCCAAGTTTTAACATAAAGATATTGGCTCTGTCTGGGAATGCTCCCCTGCTCTGTAGCCATGGTGGGGACTCTCAAACCCGGGGTCTGCCCCTGTTTGTTCGAGTCTTTCCCTCTCAGCCAAGGGAGAGCTGCTGGCTGGAAGGAAACAGCTCTTCTGTAGGTGGTGGTACACAGTTCCAGGGAGTGAGGGCTGCACATGCTTTTGCTTTTGTTAGCGTTACACAACATCACGTTTCAGACAAGGAAATCACTGTATCTGAGCAACCAGAGATGGGCAAAACCTGCTGGATCCAGGAAGAATTGGACCTTGCTCTTCTACAGCTCCAAAGCAGCCTCAACGCTGCCCCAGGCAGCATGTTTGGGGCCTGATCTGGCAAAATAGAATGGCACGTGCTTAACTGTAATTTAAGCCTCGACTGCACAGAAATTGCTTCTAATTTATGGAGAGTGAAAGAGCTCACAACAGGGGTCAGGAAGAGCAGAAATGTAGCACAGCTGCAGACCAGAAAATGCCAGACCAGAAAAGGTGCCTTCAAAATAACTACAGTGGTTTTTTTTTCCTCACGGGGCAGCTGTTAAACTATGCAAAGCAGACCAGAATGCTCAAATCAGAGAACTCTGTGAAACAGCAGAGTTCATTCTTATGAATTTCCTTCTTAGGAAATTCCCTGTGCTATCGCAAAAAAGTTTAAGGGTTCTAGAGAGCACCTGCACCATCATGCTTCTTGCCTATGCCCACAAGCCTGAGAGGCTTCAGCTTATTCCAGTAACAGCTACACCTTGCCTTTTGCCAAGAAAAATAGCTTGCAGGAGGAGCCCAGGAGCTGCTGTCTTTATGGGGCACAATTTGTCACAGGGCTAATGGTGACTTGAAAGGGATAAACACAAAACAGACTTTTTGCCTGATTTTTTCATACTTCAGAGTGCACCATAAAGGCACCTGGGTTTGCTCACTTCCCTTTAGCTTTTCACATCGGGAATTTAAGTCTGCGCTTTGGCAAGGGCATTTCAAAGTTGCACGATGTGTTTTTTTTATGTCACTCACTGTTCCTGCCCCTTTTACACTCTTCCTGCCTTTGAATGCTGCTGCCCATCGCAGCAGTGCAGCCTGCCCTTGCGCTGAAGGTCGCCTGCTCATCGTGCTTACAACCCGAGCGCCAGGCTGGGTCAACCACTAGCACTAAGGGTAAGCAGCCTCCAGGGCCCCGAACTTCCTAATGTGCAAGAGAAAGGAAATTGAAGCCATCCAACAGCTTTTGCTCTTCACGGCAAAGGCAGAAGCAGGGGACGGCACCCAGGCATCTTTTCTACAGACCTCAGCCTGAGATCCAAAGCTGGAAGCTGATGCAACTGCAAGCTAAAGCACCTCCTCTCTCAGCAGAATAAAGCAGCAGCTCCTCACCTCGAAAGGCTGCAAGGTAGCAGAAGAAAAACCTGTCAGTGGATAAAAGGATCGACTACTGCACATCCTGGGCCAGATGCCAGCGCCACAGATGCCAAGGAAGGTGGTGAGAGGGGTAGGGGTAGAGGAGGTTTCACCTATTGAATGAAACCAAAACACTCCTCAGGCGAGTCATTACAGCACAGAAGTAGAAGCTACGTGAAGCTGCACAGAGATGGGGAGCAAGAAAAGTGCTCCCAGAGGGAGCAGGATGAAAGAGCGGACGAGGGTTAAAGATGCACGAAAAATACAAGCAAACAGGAGGCAGAGCGCTGAGGGTACACTCGCACCCCTTCCAAACGAGCGCTGTCCGAGCAGCGTGCGTCCCCAGACACCACCAGCCCCCTGTTTTGCTGGGGCCGAGCCTGATCCAACCACGACTGCTGTTTCTACCAGAGGGCTCTGTGGGAAACCCTCGGCACGGTCCCACACGCCGCCTTGATTTTTCCTCACCGAGCCTTCGTGGCTGTCGCTTTTAACCTCTCGAATTGTTTGTGCCCGTGCAGCGCTCAGCGCGACACGCTCCAGAAAGCGCCCGCCATCCCCGCACGGCCACAGCCAAGGGTTTGTCCCGGCCTTCCTCCGTCCTAGCGGAGAGCCGAGCTCTGCTGTGGCTGCAGAGAACCAAACCAAAAACCAAACCACGTATTCCGCTGCATCCAGCGAGCCCGAACGCAAGCGTGCTCATCTGTGAGCATCCTGGTTACTGCCTCTTCGCAGACGCGGGGAGCGGGCGCTCTCCCCGCCGAGCCGCATCCCCCGATGCGCGGTTCCCGGCAAACAGCCCCGAACCCCAGCGCTGCCTGCGGGCTCCGTCCCCTTCCCCAGGGGCAGCGGGGCCGCTCCTCCACCCTACCCACCCCACGGGCGGCCATTTGGGGGTGGACACGAGTCCCAGGTACACACCGCGGTTACGCTTCCCCGCCGCGTTTTGGGGGCAGCGCTGCAAAACACAAAAACCCCCAAACAAACAACCACCCCAAAGGGGGGGGGGGGGGGGGGTAAGACGCAAAAGGTGCCGTTTGACTCTTCTTTGTCTCATTCGCAAAACGGCTCAGCCGGCGGCGACCCCCCCCCCACGCAGGGCACAGGAGGAGGACGCCGGCCCCAGCCCCGCAGCTCCCGGCCCCGGCCCCGCCGGTCTCTCACCGGAACCGCTCCTGCCCGGCCGTGTCCCAGATCTGCAGCTTGATCCTTTTGCCCGGCTCGATCTCCACCAGCCTGGAGAAGAAATCCACGCCCACCGTGGGGTCGGAGATCTGGGCGAAGCGCCCTTCGGTGAAGCGGCGGATGAGGCAGGACTTGCCCACGGTGGAGTCGCCGATGACGATCAGGCGGAACTGGTAGAGCCAGATGGCCTCCATGCTGCCGCCGCCCGCCTCAGCGCCCGCCCGCCGCCGCGCCGCCCATGCCCGGCCCGCGGGCCCGGGGGCGGCCGCCGCCGCCGCTCGCCCGCAGGGGGCGCCGCGCCGCTAGGCCGGGAGCGCGGAGCCCCGGGGGTCGGCGGCGGCCCGGGCCTGGCCCCCCTGCTTCCTTCCCCCCCCCCCCCTCCACCGCCGCTAACCCGGGGCCGGCCCCGCTGTTTGCGCCGCGGCCGCTCAGGCGGGGCCCATGGCGGCCGAGCGCAGGCCCCTGCCCGGCACCCCCGCTGCCCCGTCACCGCCGGCGCATCCCCGCCGCCGAGGTTGCCGGGCGGACCGCGGGGCCCGGCGGGCGCCGGCCGCCGCCTCGGCCCCGGCACCGGGGCCCGGACGAGGGTCGCTGTCGTCGTCCCCCCCCCGCCCCACTCCCGCGGAGCCCCGCTCTTCCCGCAGCGCCGCGGCGGCCGTTGCCTGCGGCTGAAGCGCCGGAGCCGGTGCCGGGCTGCGGGATGGAGGCGCGGCCGAACGCGGGGCGCGCCGTGATGCAATGGCGGCCGCGCTCTACCGCACTGCCGGGAGGAGCCGCCACCCCCGAAACGCCGCCGCTGCGGGAGCCGGGCGGGGGCGGGGCGGGGCGGGACCGTGCGGGGCGGCGGGGGCGGCCGGGGGGGAGCCCGGCGCTGAGGGGAGCCGGGGGCTGAGGGGGACACGGGGGCTGAGGGGAACCCGGGGTTGAGGGGGGCCGGGGGCTGAGGGGGACCCGGGGCTGAGGGGGACACGGGGGCTGAGGGGGGCCGGGGGCTGAGGGGGACACGGGGGCTGAGGGGAACCCGGGGCTGAGGGGGACACGGGGGCTGAGGGGGACCCGGGGTTGAGGGGGGCCGGGGGCTGAGGGGGACCCGGGGCTGAGGGGGACACGGGGGCTGAGGGGGACCCGGGGCTGAGGGGGGCCGGGGGCTGAGGGGGACACGGGGGCTGAGGGGAACCCGGGGCTGAGGGGATTCCCGGTTCTTGCAGGGAGCCCGGGGCTGAGGGGATCTCCGGTTCCTGCAGGGAGCCGGGGGCTGAGGGGGACACAGGGCTGAGGGGATCCCCGGGGGCTGAGGGGATCTCGGGGGCTGAGTGGGACATGGGGCTTGAGGGGATCCCCGGGGGCTGAGGGGAGCCTGGAGTTGAGGGGGGCGCGGGGCTCAGGGGAGCCGGGGGCTGAGGGGATCCCCAGTGCCTGCAGGGAGCCCGGTGCTGAGGGGAGCCAGGGGCTGAGGGGATCTCCGGGGACTGAGGGGAGCCGTGCTGAGCCCAGGGCCAAGGGGAAGCTGGGGGGGGCCAGGCAGACCCCAAAGCTAAGGGGTGCAGGCCAAGGCTAACCTTTCTCAGCTCTTCCTCCGGGCGAGGGGGGTCGAGCAGGGCGCGCAACGCCTTCCCGTGTTTTAAACACAAGCTTCATTTCTGGAGAGATTCAGGCTCCTCACCGCTGCGTCTGGGGCTTTCTTCCCATCGACATCTAACGGGGGGAGCCCAAGTGCTCCTGGGATTTTGGGAGAGCATCTGCACTGCCGCCCTGGGCGCTGGGTACCTGCACCGTGCGAGCCTGGTCTGGAAAGGGACAAGGGTAATAGCAAGGTACCTTACTAACAGACTCATGAAACCCAGCATATCCACACACACACACACATACATATATGCGTGTGTGTATATATATATATGATGCGTGTACAGCTTCAAAAATGAATAGTTACGGACATTAAATAACCAGCAACTTAAATATCACAAACCTTAACAAATCCGTTTTCCCTCGCTCCGCTCCAGCAGGTTCTTGGCTCCGTAGGGCGAAGCACAGCGTTCAGGAACCCAAGCGGCAGCGAACGTGGAGCAGCATATACACAGGTACCTCGGATTCTAAGTCCCAGTTTTGAGCGGGCTGTCCCAAACAGGTAGTGCCACGCACCGCCGCAGCAGCACACGGCCGTGCTCGCGTGGCTCTGTGGGATACGGCTGAGCTCGAGCGCCTGCTTGTTCAGCACTTGCCGGAGCAGAGTTTTGATCTCTGGAAGGGAAAATGAGCTAAAACAGTGCTAAAATGTGTGTATTAAGTCAAACATTAAAAAAAAAAGATTACTATTGATGCTTTTTCTTTTTTTAAATTTATGAAAGCGTTGGTGTGTTTTTTTAAATAAAGATGGTTTCATTAAGAGCTCCTCCTGCATGATGACTGTTGAAATAAACATGTTCATAGTGGCTATTATATTCATTAGATCCTCAAACAAAGGACATTTATATAGGTATGCGATAGTTAGCCAGCTTGCACATTGGACTAGGACATTAGAGAGACCATTTCAAGTCTTGAGGAATAAACGGCAAGGAATTTTTTCAATATCTTTGAAATGTATTTATTAAAAAATAACAACCCTAAAAGATTCTATTTTAACGTGCCTCAGGACAGGAAAGAAAACAAATGAGGCAATCTGCACCGCAACAGAAAAATATTAAACCTATAAATCTGAGGTAGCAGTACATTAACCAGTGACTCATTGCCAGCGATGCTTTGTGCGGATCCATTGCACGTTGCCATATGATTTCTGCGTGTTTGACACCCATTAGTTCAAGCCCACAACAAATTGTGGGTTTTCTTAACTGTTTTCCTCTCCTCCCCATGCACTCGCACGCACAGTCGCCCCATTCCCTTTCTTCCACAGGTTTGACTGCACTCAAGCAGGCACCAGGCGCTCACTAACACACCCTGCGAGTCAACCATCAGCGGCATCCCCGGGTGGTATCTCAAGGCAGAGGTGCCGGTGGACACGTCATGGCAGCGGCCTGAGCTATGAGAGGGAGCAGCCAAAGCACCCTGACTCGCAGGGCTGTGAGGAGCCAAGGAGAGCACCAAGGGGTGGGCTGCTGCCCAGCAGATGCTGTCGTAGCTGGAGGAATTCCTGGAGAATCAGGGACCTGTTTTCCCCAGCAAATAAACCTGCAGGATCCCATAATGCAGATATTATTTTCATCTTCTCTGAGCACATGCATATAGATGAACACACGCTGCGTGACTAGGCAGTCACGATATTAATTAGCAGCAACTGAGAAGGTAGGAGAAAATGAGATCCTGGGAGAGCCTTTGTTCTGGTACCGTTTTAGAAAATGGAAAATCTGGTGTCTGAAAGAGAGAGACAGAAAGTAACCTAGATTTGATGCAAAAGCAGGTTTGTTGGCTGGGGACAGGACAGCGGGTGCTGGTGAGAAGCCGCAGGAGCGTGCGCACTGACGGCAGCGCTCCGAGCAGGCTCTGCGGGCTGTCGGCAGCCCCGGATTAGGGACAACCCTTCGGTGCTCCTTCCCGTAGGTCTGGGGGCGATTCCGGAGGAGCCCCTTTCTCCCTGCAGCTGCTAGTGCTGGGGGAGAGCTGCCTGAAAACGGCCTCGGCACGGGTGAGGGCACGGCTGAACCCATGCTGGCGCACAGGGGCCGAGCTCTTGCCTCTGCTGGCAGCGCCCGTGGGACTCCACGAGCGCGGTTGCAGGCAGCACCGCCGTACAGCCCTGCCCTGCGCACAGCCAAACGTGGGTTAAAGCCCTTCCTGAGGGCCGCCTCTGCACACCTGTGTGCGCAGCTTCTGCACAAGGCGAAAACCATCCACACATCAGCCGCTGGAGTGGGTATTTCTTACTTAGTGACTTTATTTTAAGGTGGGAAAGCTGGGGCGAGGGCTGGAGAATGACTCCCTTGCTACCATGCACTGCCTGTCGTGTCTATCCCAGACCAATTGTATTAACTTCCTTTTAGTGTTAGATGATGAAGCCCTAAGCAGATACTTGGGCTTTTGTGAGCCCAGTTCCAACCCATTTCAGCCTGGTGGGTGGCATGTGCTCCAAATGCCAGGAACCGCTGCCATGCAACCCTGCGTGAAGAGCCCGGCGCCAGCCTCGGCAGTCCCTGTGGCTGGGACGGGACGGTTTCAAGGCAAGCCGCTCCTCTCGGGCAGGAGCTGTCTGCCGTGAGGACCAGGCTTGCTGTGGCTGGGCCACAAACAAAGTACTGAGCCATGGTCAGGGATGGCTAGGAGTCAGACACACCTCCCCAGACACCAGCACTGTGTTTCACAGAAGTTCTTCCCTCTAAATAATAGTTTGCTGTTTGGTTGTAGTTTAGTTTTTCTCCAAAACCAGCCAGTGCCCTTTGCACCCCGTAGCTGGCAGCTGAAGCCATCTCCAAGCCCACGGCAGCACCACAAGGAGGAGAGTGCATCGGCACTGCATACACCATGCAATTTTAATGCCCTTTCAGTTTCCAAGGATACAAAAAACAATCAATCAGACACAATCCCTTGCTGCGGGGCTGGCTGCACAGGAGCTGCCCGAGATGGCCCGTGCCTGCGCCCCAGCCTGGGAAGGTGCAGCGATCGCAACACATTGGTGAACCAGAGCATCCGAACCCACAGGCTGATGTCCCCGGCACTCGCAGGTTTTCTATCCCAGCCCCACTCCCAATGGAGCTGCTCATCACCACAGAGATAAACTGCACTCGTTACTTACTGAGAGCAGTGACGGGCCACACACCAGGCTGATGGGATTGCTGAGAACGGGGCTGGCTAACCACACATAGCAAACAATTTATTAGCTAGTTCCAAAAAACATCCCTGTTAAATTAGGCCTGTCCAGGAGATGTGACACGGAGACAGATTACACTGTTGACAGGGACGTGATTGCACCCATGACCTGCTAGCTGATGCGTGCTGCTGTAAAACCCAGGACAGAGGGAAGGTATTAAGCGAATTAATGTTTATTATTTATATGATGCCCACAGTTGCTCAGGGTGGTGCAGACAAGCGCAAAGCCAAGGGCACCACAGGGTGCTCAGGAACTGACAGCCCAGCTGACAGCAGGCACTGGGAGCATAATTTAGGACTTTGTGACGAAGTGACAGCCTTAGAGCCTCCAAGAGCAGTAGCAGGAGGGAAGCACAGGCAGGGCTGAATGCCAGGAGGCACATGGTGAAGCTTCTGTCCCACCTTGGCTTTTGGCTGGGCTAAAGTGCTTTCTTGTAGTGGTGGACTTGTGTGGCAGACTGGCAGCCTCTGTCCCCAGGAAACCTGTCTAACCTCCCTCCCCAGCCGCCAACCTGTCAGCAAAATGCTTCTAGTGAGCAACGGAGCACTGTGCACCAGGGCAGCTCCAAGCGTGCTGGTTGGGGTTCCAGGGGTGGCATCCTGCAGAGGTACCACTGGAACCCCAGTGTCACACTGGGATCAAATCAAAAGCAGTAGAGCAGACACAGGCTTGATAAATATAGTCATGGTTGAGTGATGCTGGCTGTCCCATTAATGGTCCCCCCATTAATATAGGAACACATCACCTAAATGTCTCTCCTACACGAGGTGTCCAGGCTCCTTCTGTAGCCAACAGAGAGAGGCAGGAACACCTCGGACCTATTTATCCCACTCAGCTTGGTGGGATGAACCATCCTCCACCACCACTGCTCTCTCCCTTGGCCGCAGAGGAATAAAGGGCCCAGCACAGAGCAGCTGCCCAACCTCAGACAGCTTGAATTGCCCCATCCCCTGAGCAGGAGGCTCTGCCTCCTCCCAAGGAGCTTAACAACACCCCAGAGACAGGGCTGCAAAGCCAGCCAGGATCCGTGCCGGTGGGAGAATGAGAGAGAGACACAGATGCAGAGAAACTTCAGAAATAACCAGAGAGGCTTTTTGAGTCAATAACAGTGCTCCAGGGCAGTGTTAGCATTTGCTTTGCAACCTGAACAGACAGGGGAGATTAAACTCCCGTACAGTGTGATCCACACGGGTGGACGTGCACAGAGGATAAGCTTGTCCCTGCATCCCCGCAAGTGGCAGGGCCACCCTCTGGTGCCACACAGCACCCACAGGACACAGCCTCCAGCCCCGACGGCCTGCACACGCCAAGCAAGTCAGCTGGGTTCTTGAAGAGACGTAAAACATTTGCAAACTGTTTCCCTGTGACAATAAATTAAACGTCAGCTCATTACCATGGGATGGCTTAGTCCAGATGCAGCTCCCGGTGTCTTATTTCAGATTACGATCACATTAAAATGGTCATGGGTTGGCTGATCGAAAAAGGGGGGCTCCCATCAAGAGATCATTATATCTGCCTGAGTCTGCCTGAATCCAAGAACAGATCCTCCACTGGGAATATCATGTCCTTGTAGCTGTTCAAGTCTTCCCAGGAAGGGAACAGGATCTGCTTAGAGCAAATAAAAGCCATTACCATCAGGATAAATTAGTAATGGTGAGTGGGAGAGAGAGGAGGAGAGGAAAAGAGGGTATTGTGATTTTTCTTCCTACAGACCGGGTGTCTGAGCCACTTACATTGCCAGAAAACAGCTCCCTAGCTTCCCCTCCTGAGTCCAGAGCTCCGACTGCTTGCTTGCAGCTCAAGAGCTACTGTGGATTGTTAATAACTAGCAGAATGGCATTACGGGTTGTTAGATGCATGAAATCTGATTTCTCTTCCCACTGGTACACTCGAGTTTAGCAGCAGCACAGGCAGGGCAGAGTGAGAAAAAGCAAAATATACTTGCGTTTGCTCTGTTCAACACCGCTGAACACATGCCTTTTTATCAGAAGCTGTAACGCCTGTTGATGACTAATTGTGGGGGTCTTTAAGGTGCTGCAGGGGGTAGGACTGTGGCTCTGTGGTGCTGTATATTTTCCATTTTGAAAAATACAGGATGCCAAGTAATTTGCTAAACCCTGACTACAGTCCTGGAAAAAAAAGCAAAACTGACCAGCAGAAATGCCTTCACACTCAGGACTCCTTCCTTTCCTCCTAAAACGATCTATTAAAGGAGGGCTGGTTTAGGTCATTTGGGTCTACAATGGTGGCTGGACTGTCGCAGCCCAGAGACAAGTCCAGCCATAATGTGATTTTACAGCATTTTAAAAAGCAAGTGTCTGCCTGCTTAAGTGAGCACCTATTTCAGGTCGCTTGCAGGGAAATGACTGTACCACCACTGGCCCCTCTCCAGCAGGAATGCTAACTGGAGCCCTCTGGCACGGACCTGGTTCGACCAGCAAACCTGGCAAGCTCAGACCCTGCTCCTGTTTGTGTTTTTCCACTCCTCCTAGGATGCTGCTGCCTGCTGACGTCTTCACCCAACTTTGTTCAGATTTTACTATCTGACACGAGGCATTTCAGCTGAGTGAATGGGAAATTAATGCAAAACCCAAAGGAGCTTGGTCTAGGGCTGCTGAACTCCTGTAGGGCCCCTGGAGGAGACATTTCCAGCTCTCCACCATGCCCATCCCTCTCTCAGAAGAAAGAGATCTCATACAAGCCATTAATAATAATTTCTCCACGGGCCTCCTGGAGGCTGATGCTCAGTTTTGTGCTGCTGTGAGCTGACCCAGCACCCTCCAACCAACCAATGCATTCTGAAGGGTGGGAGAAGCTGGCTAACGTCCCAAAAGTGGGAACGGCCACCCTGGAGTTGGCCGCTCTTGCTCAAACCTCATTGCTACAAGTCAGCCATGTCCTGCTCACGACAGGCCAGGAGCTGGTACTGCAGCACCAAAACACACTCAGAGTCCTCCTGTGACCCCACAAACTTCACCCTGACCCTCACTGGGAGAGCCGCTCCTCATGGCAGAGCCACCAGTACAAGGAGCCTCCCAAAAAGTGCAGCCCCTGGGGAAAAAAGTGGCTGCTCCTGGCCAACCCCATCAGAAGGGACTTCTGTCTCAAGAACTTTCCGCTGGTCAGTAGGACCTTGCGCAGTAGCAATGCTGCCGAGAGCAGCACAGCACCGGTAACACATACCTTACAGCGTCTTTGCAAACGTGCTTTTGCATGGTGCTTTACAGTGAGCTTCCCAATGTCTTCTGACAACCTTTGCGACAGCGCACAGAGGGACATCGCCTCCCGGGCATCTGGTTTAATAGTAACAGCAGCCGACCAGGACACCTGAGGGGTGGAATGTAGGCAGGTGGAAAAGAAAAAGGATTAAGCCATGAAAGATATTGAAGTACAGACCAGCCAGCTAAAACAACCAACCAAACCTGGTGCTGAATATGCTCACTCTTCGTTATCAGGAACTGAAGTGTATTTGTTTATTTATTCAGTTTTTGATACACCAGTCTACTCAATACATTTTTTGACTTAATTTAACAAGCCTGTAAAAATACAGCACTTCTTATTTCAATAGATAATGTTATTACATGGGTTTATTTAGCCAGCGTAATTTTCTCCCCAAATCTCCATAGTACTTCAAATTTTTTTTCCTGTCTTGGTGAAGGATAAAGCTCAGCAAATATTTAGTAACGGATAATTAATTCAACCACTTCTTTCCCATCTCCTCTGACACACTAATTCACTGAATGTTGTTTAACACTTCTTTCTTTCTTTCTCTTCTTTAGTTAGCTTCTAAACTATTTTTAATAGTTTCTGATATCTGTAATATGAACTGTTTTGAATGGACATAGGCCACAGATTATATTTGCCCGATGGGGCAGAAATACTTTCTAGATTCTTGGTTTCTCTCGGGTTTCTTTGCTTGTAAGGTTCCTGAGAAAAAGTTATACAAGTAAGGCATAAACTCAAAGGAAGCACATTCACTCTCAAATGCAGAGCACGCATGGAAAGCAGCTGCCCAGCCCTACTGTAGATACTGAGGTTTGTATTTTGTATTAAGAAGGTAGTGCCTAAAGGTCCCAGCCTGCAACCCAGCTTTCATAGGCCTGCTCGCTCCCTGGGGTCACTTCTGTATCCAGCAAGAGCTCAGCGACCGCAGCCAGCTCCCGCTGCACCACTGGTACCTGCATGCTCGTATTCAGGGAGATGAGAGACTTGAAACACATCTACTATATGCATGAAGTCTTACCTTCTTATGGAACTTTGCTTAACCCATTCTACAATGAACTAGTAAATACAGTCAGAAAACTTTCCATCTGTTTTTTTCTTTTTTTTTACCAGTTGCTACCCAACTCATGTTATCATCAGCCCGTGCCGATGGGCAGACATGTAGCAATCACAGACAACGAATGTCAACATCATAAGCCATATACAAACAGGCCGTTAACCTTATACTCACAAGCTCCTCCACTCCTCCATATGACACTGACAATAAAAGTGCCTTAAGCCTTTTTCTGATAAAGTGCTTTCTGTGCAGTAAGTGAAACAGGTACGGCACGGAAAATTTTACTACCTCAGACATAGCTGTGTTACAAATGTGCGTGTGGTTTGGCAGTGTAACCTTTTATTCTGATAAACTATTAAATGCCAAAGAAAGCTTTTTAAGTTAATCGGGGCTTAATTTAAATAAACAAGCCACCAAAAGATTAACAAAGAACCTCAATGGAATCTGAATACAAAAAATCATCTGTTGACAAAGTCATGGGCCAAGTTCATAAAAGCGACTGCACTGGGATGAAACTGGCCCACTGACACCCTTTTTCTCCCCTTATTGGCACCACCGATGAAAAAGATGTTAATTTTCTGAAACACCAACTGTCGTGGTTTAACCCCAGCCAGCAACCCAGCCCCACGCAGCCGCTCGCTCCCTCCCTCACAGTGGAATGGAGGAGAGAATTGGAAAAGCAAAAGTGAGAAAACCCATGGGCTGAGATAAAGACAGTTTAACAGGTAAAGCAAAAGCCATGCACGCAGGTAAAGCAAAATGAGGAATTCATTCACTGCTTCCCATGGGCAGGCAGGTATTCAGCCATCTCCAGGAGAGCAGGGCTCCAGCACATGTTAACAGTTACTTGGGAAGACAAACACCATCACTTCGAACATCCCCCCCTTCCTTCTTCTTCCCCCAGCTATATATATTGCTGAGCATGACATCGTATGGTCTGGAATATTCCTTGGGTCAGTCGGGGTCAGCTGTCCCGGCTGTGTCCCCCCCCCAACTTCTTGTGCCCCCCCAGCCTCCTCGCTGGTGGAACAGGGTGATAAGCAGAAAAGGGCTTGACTGTGTGTAAGCACTGCTCAGTAGTAACTACACCATCCCTGTGTTATCAGCACTGTTTTCAGCACAAATCCAAAACACAGCCCCATACCAGCTACTGTGAAGAAAATTGACTCTATCCCAGCCAAAACCAGCACACCAACACAACTATTGTCAGCTCCACTGATGCAAACAGCAGTTTTGGCAACATCGTCACAACCGCATGTACTAACGCTGCATGTGAGGAGGAGGAAGAGGAGGAGGAGGCGGGATGACTCCATTTTTGTGATGGAGTCAGCTGAACCCTCCAGGAAGAGCCCCGGACCTGCCCGAGCTGAAGCCCCCGGTGTTACCGACCGTGTTCGCAGCCACAGCAGAAATTCCCGCCCCGGGAGCACCCTGCGGGATAGGGAAGCGCTCGGGGCGAGAGCAGCAGTCCTGCGGGGAACTTCACTGCAACAAGCCACCGCTCCGATGAGCAGGGCTCCTCGTAGTAGGTAGGTTATGTGTATGCATACATATTCACATGTTCGGCACCTAAACAGGGAAAGATAATAATTTAAAAACTCTCATCTTAGGCCCAATATCATTATTTTATCCCACAAAGGCAATAAATGACCAAACCTTGGTGAACAAAACATGCCAGGCTGGAGCCCATACAAAATATCTTTGGGCCAACATGCTATATATATCAGGTTCTTCATTAGATAGTCGTTATTTAATTCTGTTGCTCTACAGACTCTCTCTTAGTGCTTTCAGTACTATGACTGGTATATTTTCAACTATTATCTTTTTCCAGTTGCAAAGCCATCTTCTTCCTTTTTTTTTTCCCCATGAAAGCTGCTGATTGTCTCCTAAATGCCTTAATTTCATGAAAAAGTCTTGTTATTTTAAGTGTACATTTTTCCATTCATTTATTTACAACCATCTTTGCTAAGCTGAAAATTTAAGCTTGAGTTCAATAAAATCGATACATTAAAGAAGAATATAAAAATATTCACAGAGCCAGAATCTAGGGTAGGATAGCTACAAAAAACATTTCTCCACAACGTTTCACTTGCCCGTGGGCAAAAATAGTTCATTTTGACATGACAAAATTTAACACCTCTTTTGCTTGCTTTTTCGTTACTCAGACCATGCTAAAAATAGGTACAAAGAGACCAGTTGATGACTAAAGAAAAACATTCTATTTAATCACAACATGTACATCCAAAATAGAAATTACAAAGCTGCATTTCAAAACGCATTCACAACGCCACTCTGCCACGGTCAATGCGCCAGACGCAAAGTTCTTGCAAGCTACTGGCAAAAAGGAAATTCCAGCCACGGACAACTCGCTGACAGGCATCAGGTGAAAGGAAGACCAGACGGGCAGCAGGGCACGGAGAGGCAGGAGACCACCCCAGGCAACTGCAGCTCTGCAGCTACCCTTCGCGGTCATTCACTCCCTACTTACCTCTCCCACCGGCTCCCAACATCTCCTGCCTTCCAGAGTGGTTTTGACCTTTCTTTCCTGACCCGTTGTGCCAGGCTAATGTGAGACTGTTTCCTACATCGTTACTTCGTATTGAAATGTTTTGCACACAAGGCATTTCGAAGGTGCGATTAGGCCCATCAGCAATGTAACCGTATTTTACACTTGGGCAAGCACTTCAGTTTATATTGCACTGAAACTGTCCTTCCATAGAGAAACTTGCCTGAGGTCACTGAGGAAGCCTGTGGGAAAGCTAGGAAAACAGCCCCTCGTTGCAAAATTCCACTAGCTGCAGGACCATCACTTCTCTCTTTCATATTAAAGCAGAAAGAAATTTATATATTGAAATCCTCATTGTTATGCTCCTCAGATTGCTTCATTTTCTGTTTCAAATAGTCCTCTCTTTCTTTAGATTCACCTTGGATCTCAAGTTTCCTCATGTTAGAAACGTGTTATAACCAGCGACAAACGCAAAGCTCCCATTCTCAGACTGTGCTGCTGGTGACTGGGAGCAATTTTACATCAAGTACAAAGTGTACCACTTGCAGGGGAATATGAATAATACCACGCTGCTGCTTTAGTACAACTACATCTCTGCACAGAAAAAACCCAATGGCACAAGAAACAGTAAAAAACAAAAATATCTCATCTCCTTTTCCTTCTGCCAACGTTCCCAGAGCTGAACGGAATTCAAAGATACCGAATATAAATGATTAAATAAAAAGGCAAATGAAGTTTCTTCTTGGTCAAAATAAAGTATAGCATCAGTTTGGCAGCTTCCATGTCCTCTGTCAGGGAATTAGTACTTAACATTTAACATCTCCAAAGTGCTGTCCATCAATTGCCTTATTAACCTGACACTTGCCAGCCCCATGCATGGTCTCTATCACCACGGTGCAGGAAGTTTCTTAATTCTAATGACCACATTCAGCCTTTCTATGGCATGAATGGTGGGTTATTTCAGTTTTTTCCTCCCTGCCAGTGAGCGCAGTGGCAGCAATCCCTCAATCCATTCATTCGCAGCTGACATCATCTCCTGCCAAAAGGCCACCTCCTCTTGCGTGGAGTCCATCCAGTCCACAGAGATGCCATAGCTCAAACCTGAAAAGAACAAGAAAACTGCAATGTTGGGAGCTACACAAAGAGTTTCTATCCCACGCAAAAATACTCAATGGGATGTAACTGTTGCAGGCAGTGCCTTAATGTAAAAAGTGCTGGCCTCCCCTCAGCAAGTTGCGCTCTAAATACCTCCTGTTCTTCTGCTAATGAACTCCCTTTTACACCAGAGTTCAGAATGAAGTCAATGTAAAAGCCACAAAATGCAGGAACCCTAAACATAACCTGCCAAGGGAAGCAATACTGGGCTCAAGTGCTTTCTGCATCTTTTGGCATGAGCAAAGAAGGTCTAAAAGGCTTGTTTCCCCTTAAAAGACCTTCTTGTGGACAGGGTGGGGTATTTGTCAAAATTGTCTTGCTCTACACTTCATTTGTGTATGAAGCAAATATATGATAGGGGAAAAGTGTGTACATTAATTCCAAGCTGATCATTCAACTAAATTTTCACATGCCAACTACTTATCAATGAGATAAAGGTCTAAATTCGGATCACAGCTTATCTTGGGGTTGGTATTTTTATATCTTGCTTATGAGCTTATTCTTGTTGCCCCTTCCCACTGGATAGTTCACAGCCCTCCCAGTAACATGTTAGAGATTGAAAACAGAGAACACACAAGCAAATCCAGTACACACAGGCACACCTGCAAGGCAGACCTTCCAGCTACTATGAGACTTCTCCTGATACCCTCAAGGAACTGTTATCCTTTACTGCAACATTCTGGAATCTTTTTGCCTTTCATCTCTCAAAGAGCCCTCTTGCTTTACAATAAATAATTTAGAAAACCTTAGATACCCTACTTACAAAAATAAAAAGATGAACATGCTATCCGTTAAAGCCTAGGTACGGGGTACACTGAAAGCTAGGATAGGATGTTTAGAGAGGGACAAACCTTGATGCTGGACAGCTGGACAATGGGAGATAGTCCCACCTGCTCTTTACAACTGTGGCTTAAAAATACTGGAATTTTCCTAACTTCGAGGATGAGTAACCCCATTGAAGTAAAACACTTCCAGCTAAGCACAGGTCTAAGTCCTTCTCTGAACTGGAACCTCATGCCATCAACTCCCAGAGACAGTGACTGTCTCTCAGAGGAGCAAATGGCACCTCTGCTGAGGTCTTCAGCACTACATCACCTAAATAAAAACAAAACAAAACCCCAACAATAACACCTTAGTCTACACCCAGACAACTCCATTCTTCCAATCTGTGATTTAATTCCAGCTGGTGTACTCTCAGGACTGACTACCTACCAGATCAACCAGTGTAGCTCGCCCTGTTTTTCAAGTGTTAGTTATTCCTGCCACTAAAGCATTTCGAGGGAGGAGGTGATGTGGACAGAGTCACCAGGTGGTGCTGTCCCACATGGCATTCATGTTGTCTTCATCTCTGAGCACTCTTCCCTGGGAGCAGCAGCAATATAATGTTGATTTGTAACGCTGTCTCTTTTTCTGTAACAGCAGGAAAACTCTCTGATGGACCCAAGGAGATTCTTGAGTTTTACCAGACCTCAGAGCTGATGCTGGCAGAAAATGTGGGAATAGAGGGTAGCTGTCATGGTACCAGGGCCCCCTGCATCCCAGACACAGTGCAAGTACCAAGACTCTCACTAATTACTGAGACTCCCCATCCCTGGTTTCTCCCCAACAGGAAGATGCTCTGCAAATTCCCATTTTATCCTGTGGCTCAGCAATATGGTAACAGTATTCATTTAATGTAAAGGAAATCACTTACCTGTCCCAAGGCCCAGCCTGATTCCTCCAAGGAAATGGTTGGTAAGTTTTTCATGATCCCACACAGTCAGTTCTACACAAGCATCCTTTAGATCCTCTGTATGAAAGCCATCATATACAATAGTGTGATTGAAAACAGGGTTTGTGTCTCTTTTTATGACTCGGGTCTTTTGGTAACTCTTCTTACTGGTGTCTGGAAGCACATAGCTTTGAGAGGAGAAAAAATACAGCATGTGGTATTGAATATCACCTGAGATTTGAATTGTTCCTACAAAGTTCCTCAGTCTAAACAAGCCTCAGTTCTGAAGAAAGGAGGAATTGGGTCTCAGCATAAGAAATCTCTGTAGATTTAATAGGAAATGTTCATAATTTCTGGATGAAATTTTTTTTTTGCTAAGAAAATCCATTTTAAAAGCATTTTCAGAAAGGGACGTACTTGCTTAAAATTTCCTGCTTTTGGAAAATTTTTTTTGCAAACTGACATTTTACATTAAAAAATGGACATTACTTTCACACATTTATATTTTCATAAATTTTCATCACTTAGATGCCTAAGACAGCATTTCAAAATGGTCAGTTAGGCTTCTTGAGCAACAAACCTTTCTATAGAACTCTGTAAGGTTTTAAAATATACAAAAACCATGGTGATCACTTCAAAGCGCTGAAAAAAATCTTAAAATCCCCTTAAAAGATTTTTAATTTTCTGGAATATTTGCAGCACCTTCTCCCATATAACAGGCAGAACTGATGTTGCAGGCTGCAGAAAACACGCACATACTAAATTCTGGAGAAGATCAAAGCAAGATCCAACTGTCCGTATGTCAGATCTGGCAAGTCCCTAACAAATTCCCAAATTTTGCACGCAAGCCCATATCAAGGCAAAATTCACAACTTCACATGAACACACTGGGCCGAGGTGCAGGGCCCACTTATTCCTCTCACTCAGATGTTATTGAGGCAAATCACTGAGTGAGTCACAGACAGTGATTGACCAAGAGCTTTACCACAGCAAGGGTTTTCCTAACTTGGCCACGAGTGAATAACAAGGGCAATTCTCTCCTACAGAGCCCAATGCAACACAAAGGCTTTACAGTATGGAGGCATAGCTAGGTTACCTGAGAAAAGAGAAGAAAACATACTGCTTTGTGGAGGCGCAGACCCAGGATCAAAGTCAGTATCATGCTCATGCACTTACCATTTCACAAAGGAGTCAACTCCAGAAGGACGCAACTGCAGCAGGTCCTTGACGTCTTTGACCCAAATGTGAACTTCGCCAGAGGGAGGATTCTTGGGACCTGCCATTTAGGAGAAGAGAAAAACTGTCAAGCCAGTCCTTACAATAGCTAGCAAAATGACAGGCTTTCTCTCCAGGGACCTGAGGGAGCAGCAACGTGACTTCTCTGCATAATCACTCCCTCGCGAGCTCTGCACCCCTCTGTCTGGGTGCCACAGCACTACCACCAGCCCCGTCACGCTCACAGCTGCAGAGAGCTCCTGACAAAACGCGCCGGTGCTGCTTTGAAACAGGTAAGGAGAAACTGCTGGGCAAACCCAACCTTGTGCCTGCCCCACAGTAAGAGGGGCTGCGTGTGTTGCTGCTACCACATCACAGTGCCCACGGTGCTCCTAACAGCTGATGAGTTTGAGGTTGTTGAGCCCTTCCTCTCTCCCCAACACTTTACCAATAAATCCAGATGTGAAAATCAGATGTAGGCTGCAACAGTGCTATCAAGCGCTGCTGGTTGTGCCTTTGTGCTGATCTCTAAGATCTTGCTCTAATGAGATTACTCTTTAACCAGCCCTTAAATACATGAGGCATTGCAACCTGCATGCCTACATACAGGCAGTACTTCTTAATGCATGAAACACATTTTACCTAGGCTTCCCGGAGGGACATACTTAATAGACAAATTCATCACTCCTCGATGATCCACACCGTTAACAGCAGAAAGGCTCTGAAACAGAAAGAGTTATGATTGACTAAACAAGGGATTGTGTAAACATAGCAAGGCAAGCAGCTTTTGAGTTCAATGGAAGGGCACAAATGGACAAACTCTGATTTTGCATGGCTTGGGGCAGCCCGTTCCCAGGGCAGCTCCTTTCTTTGTGGCTTTGTGCTCAAACTCAGTCCCTCAGAACCAAAAGCCTGAGGATTCGGAGCCAGGCTGCCCTTCCAGGCATGTCCACCTGGACGTAATTAAGCATCTTAGTTCCGAAAGACAAATGTCCTTTATTATTTGAAAAGGGATCTCAAATCAGACCTCTGAACCCAGAAGCATGCAGGAAGCTTTACAGGCTTCTCAAAAAGTGGCACCTGAATATTTACCTCTCAAGGCATGTTCAGCTGCAACACCTAGTACTCTGCTATTTTTAAGGGATGGTCTTTATGTTAGTAGAGAGAGAGAGGCAAAGTCATGTCAGAGTTTCTTTTGATTAGTGTCAGATCACATTTATGAAAGTGTCTCTACAGATCAGTCACCAAATAAGACCTGAGAAAGCCTGTGTTCAGAGCACCAAATACTGCACTAACGTGTCCAGGGCTTGTGGATGTTTTACTGCACTTTCCTAGGTACAGTTCAGGTTGTTCTGCTCCACCACACCACCCAAAGACCTCAGAGGAGTCAGGAAGGACTTCTGCCACTCCTAAAGGCTTCAGGGTTGGGCTAGGAAGCATGCTTCCAGCTGAGACACACTTACTCGGGGCTTCAGCGGGTACCAGTTGAGTTTCCTGTTGCTCCAGTCCCAGCTGGCCAAGTCTACTTCGATCTCTCCCAAGAAACTGTTACGTCCCAGTGGATCATTGTGCCAAACAGAGAGATTTAATTTTTGGATCAGCAATACCATTTTCTCTATTTTATACTGAAGGAAGAAAGAGAAGTCAGGTTGTTCAAATTTTTCTTCTGTTTCTTTCACAACTGGAAATAAACTACTCAAAAGCTTGAATAAGCTCTGACTAAGACACTCAGACCCACTCCACACACACACTACTGGACTGGCCTCGCTCTGAACACCTCCTTTTTTCACCCTGTAGCAATACTATTACTCTGACAAAGCTTCTCTGCAGAGCACAGGGAAACCTAGCGCTCCATTCGTCACAGAGCAAAACCAATATTCTTTCAAGAATTATTAACACAGGCCTGGGAATTGTTAAATAATCCTCCAGGCTTTGATGAGTATGGTCATATAACGAAGACCTTTCTTACTAGTCCCATGCCTCGTGACTGCGTGCCAGGGAAGGGGAGAACACCCCTTGCTCTGGCTGAGGGCAGCACAGGCTGCAGGTCCCTATCTCATCCAAAGATCACTGGGTGGCTTTGACAGAGAAATCTTGGGTGCCACACAGATGGGTGCAGAGAAAACTTCAACATCTCTGCCCTCACAAACCCAAGGGAAGAGCAGTGCAGCATTGGCGGGAGGCAAGCGAAGAAGCCTGGCCAAGAAGACAGGATCTTTCCAGACCTGACCTGGTACGGGTGCCTGCTACAACACAGGTTTTCAGAGCTTGTATTTGTTCTTACCCGTAACACCTCGTTGTAGATGGGATTCACTGTCCTCTTCTTCACCGAAGTTTTCCTCTTACCCATTCTAGCTTTGTCTGGGAGCAGGTAAGTTTTAACATACCTAGAAAAGAAAACAAACTCCATCTGGATATCGTTCCACATTGCCAAGCTCCAATAAGCGAGCAACACTTGTGAACAGTGACATGGAAACAAAAGACCTGGAGTTGACTCTTGCATGTGAAGTTATAAATCTCACTGGAGATGGGTGGATGCCGCCAACATTCAGAACAGGCAGCTGTCTAGGCAATATGGGAAGCCAGCAAGGCCATATATCCATTTTCTGAAATGTCCATAACTATAGCATCTCTGTATGTTCAAAATCAGGGTGAAATTAGAGAGGAGGAAAGGTGGAATGTCTTTAAGTCTCTCTCTCAGGGTTCAAATCCAAGCTCCTTGTCATCATCTTTCAAACCAGAGATCACTAACCTCTGTACAACTACCATTGTGCCCCTAACAGCAATTCTTTACAGACTCTTTTTTCATATAGACATGTGTCTGCATCGCCAGAGTTATTACCAAAGTGTATTCACCATGGGGAGATCAAGGTTCACATGGATGCAGAGAGAACATATTCCAGTGATAACAGGAACTGTCTTTGTAGTGAACAAAGCTTTCTCAATCTGTTCAAATTAAAGTCTGGCAACATATTTACCGATGCCGATGGCTCAGAACCATCAGCTAGTAAAGTCCCAGCAGTAAGCATGCGCCAGAAGTCTGAAGGAAGGAAGAAACCATGATGTTTAAACAGAGAAAACTAAAGAAAAAAATCCTCCAGAGCACAAAATTCAGCAATGTAGAATTCACAAGGCACCAAAGTGTCACTCACGGGTCAGATCTGCCTTTCTTCTCATCCACGACAGCCAAGTCCTTGCACTGGGACACATGAACCTGGAACTCCCGGTTCTTCTCATCATAGTCTAGAGCAAACTCCACGGTACCTTGGGCATCCACACTCCCAAAATCGCCACTGTAGACACTGAGCACACTGCCACTCACCTGTCAGGTGGAAGAGCAAGGTCAGTGCCACTGAAATAGGCACCCTCCTGACCTGGTTCTGGACAAAGACGATAGTCTGGAAAGTGCATTCCCAGAGAAATAATCTGCAATTTCTGTCCTTGTGTACTGTTGTGTCCTTGACACAGAAATGGTCCACATCTGCAGCTGTGCTCAAACAAGTGAAGGTTGGGGAACCCGAATAAGGGTCTCACAAGGATGTGCTATCCTAGACCAGGATTTAGAAGCACTATTCTCCTGAATGCTCAAAAAATGCAGAAGATTTTTCACTCCTAAATCTGAAAACTCTGGGAAACAGCCAAATATTACTGGGGGGGACCACACAAGTCTCCTCCCTTTCCCTATGCTTACAGTACAAACAGCTGCTATCCTGACCCAATCTCATACTAAGAAAGAAATATATTGAGAGAACTTAAACTATGTGTATATGAACTTACTATTTCAGGTAGGTATAGTCACACAATTGTCAAGCAATTTTTAAAATAGGCTAGTAAGAACCATATCAGACCAGACTTGTAGGAAAAACTATTACTATCTTGTTGCTTGCTCACAATGTGCATGGAGCTGTACAAAACAGAAATAGATATAACCTCTGTCCTGAAGAGCCATTGTCCCACCAGAGACAGCCTGTGTGCATCTACTTGCCACAAAGACACAAGAAAATGAGGTTTCTACAGGTATAAATCAGGAGCTAGTCACCCAAGAGTCACTTGCTTTCCCAGAACAAACTGCATCTGGCCATACGCCTTGGGCTGCTTTTTTCAAGGCTTTCTCTTTCACTGGTAGAAAGTGATGAAGCAGAAACAAAACAGCTCCAGAAAGTTGAGAGAATTTTCTATTGCACCAATCACTTATGACTCCTGACAGGATAACACAAAAGCTAATGCTGTTTACAAAGCAAATAATTAACGCTCTTGGCACTTTTCTGTGGTACAGTCATGAACATTTATCAAAAAACTTTCCTAGTAATTAACCCAATTCTTCTCTGTCTCCCCCTACTTTCTTTGGTTCTGAATTTCATTCTATTATAACCTACAAGAACCTGCTAAACATCTCCTCTCAGTCCTTGCAGCTGCATTTACCATCCCATCAGGAAACTTACCCCAGCAGAGAATCCTGAACGAGATTTTCAAGAACACCTGTGTGACTTGGACACAAAAGGCTTATTTATAGCTCCCAGACTCTCCAGACTAGGAGAAGGACACATGTTCCCCAAAGTTCAAGGTTTTTTTTAACATATTTATCTACATTCATGACCTCTCCCTACCAGCTTTGCTTCACATATATTCTTTAAATCTCACATATACACCTTGCAGATACCTGTAACTAATACAGCAAATTCAAGCACTTTTAAGCAGCCCCCCCCCAAACACTGTCTCTAAGGAATCTTTTAAAAATGCTCAGCTAAACACACTCAGCTCTTTTCAGCTTTCCTTAGAAGTTGAAGCTCTAAATCACACTTTTGCTGTCCAACTCTTCGAATTTGCTGATAAAGTGAAGGATGAGCTTGCAGAGGGCACCCGCCTGCAGCCCCAGCTCTTTCAGAGCTGGACCACAAACATGTCACTTACTAGCTGTATGCCTCATTTCCCCACCTAGAAAAAGGCCCCCCCTCTCTCCCGCATGCTGCCAGGCTTCAGAGCATCCATACTTTGGGGTGGGGGCTACCGCTTACTGTGAATTTGTCTAACAATGACTCGGTGGGTCTCTAATTTGAGATGGTACCTGGAGACACTCCTTTAATGCAAGTAAGTCAATTAACCATCACCGTTCTTTTAATAATGTACCATGCAGAAACCAACAGGACACTCCGGAGGCCACATCATCAGTATCAGCCTAAATGCAGTGTCACTGCATCCGACTGAGAAACCCTATCTAGTGAGATGTACGCGTTAAATACCTACCGAGGAGACAGATGCCATGTCGGACGAGTGGCTGCCAACGCTAGGCGTCTTTTTGTGCTTGTTAAACTGGAAGCTGATTTCCGAAGCCGTGTCTGATTCAGTCTGCTCAGAAAATAACAAGCATCTTTAAGCTCTGCTGTATGAGCACTTTGCAACACTACAGAGAAAAACCAATAGCTCAGCAGAGTCCCATTAAGCAGCGATCAGGTTAGGAGAGTGGAGGAGAGCGCAGGGAGTCTCCCTAGAGGCATTCTCTCCGACCGACAGTGAACGTCATCATTAACTGCCTCCAAACAGAGCTGCATGAAACTGCCTGGGCTCTTGGAAAGGGCATGGAATAGCGTGGTTTGAGACAGAGGGAAATGCTAGAACTCCTCCAGGATAGAAGGGCTGGTCTGGGTTACTGGGGGCTTTTTTCTGAAGGCTCTTCTCATTTATTTATGACATAACCAAGGTATGCTCTAAAGCAAGTACTGTCCGTGTGCAGGAGAAACAGTCCCATGAAACCGATTGCCATTCAGGGGATGCTGTGAACATTACTCCAGCCATTTCTGGTATCTAGCCTACCTCAGACAACAGGAGAGGAGAGGATCTGCTCAGCTCTTTGACTCTTTCAGGTTCAAGAAACTGATGGGGTATCAAATGAGGTTTATTGTATGCTGTAGGTACAAACAAAAAAGGCATCAAGATCCCTTGTCAGAGTCAGGAAAATGTAAGAAAGTCACATTTTTGTTTAAGGGCACAAGGAAGGAAGAAAAGCTTGTGGGAGGTACCAGAGCACCACCTACTTGCCCAGTCTCTGTGGTCTGCCAGTGAAGCTGACCCTCCTCAAGACAAAAACTGCTAGCTAACATCTTAAAGCTATTTTCAATGTGTTTTCTTTCAATGTGTGGGAGTGTGCAAACTCCCTCTAGTGGCTAATTTAATTCACGTAGTAGCCTAAGGATGTCCGTTGTTTGCACCACTTTCTTTGTGTAGATTTAATTTAGACTAAAACCATACAGATCTGCCTCCTTGTCAAAGAAACCAAACATGCTCACATTTTCATCTCATAGCACATTGCCCTGTACAGAAGAGCTGTAAAATATTTATACCTACAATTTCACCATTGCATACACCTCTGAAATACTCTGCTAGACAAAGAGGTGGACAATAGCCAGATATCTAAAAGAAAAAAAAATCAGAAAGCTTCATATCAACTTAGAAAGATGGTTACTGGACTGCTTAAATGGCTAAATAAAACCCATTTGTTCTAACTTTATCTTTTTCCAATAACTCCCTTGCAGATGACTATCTCCATCCCAGAGGAACCTGTTTTTAGAAGATACACGTGCATAAATGTGCACGCACATATACACGCTTGTTTAGCATGTTAGCCACAACGATACATTCTTCAGCACTCCAAATGCCCAAGAGCTTCTTTGGCATTTTCCTTTCGTATGATTTACCATTTATTTGATATTTACTATTTTTATTTCCAAACATAAGCAAAGCATTAAATCCAGCCCTCTCCACAGACTACTTGTTATACTGCAAACAAGTAAGTGTAACTGTAGAGGAGGGTTTCTGAGGGTGAAGTTTGTGGCTCTAAATAAGCTTTAATGAGGAGAGGCTAAAACCTTGGTGGTCTGTGTGAAGACCGTGTCACTGAACGGCAATGCACATGGGACCCGAATCTTCGATCCACTGTGCCGTGCGACACGTCACTGCACCACAGGACGGGGCGCGCGCGTGGCGCGAGGCTACGGGACAGGGTGGGCACCGTCACAGGGCGACGCAGCGCGTCCCACCCGCAGGCTGCCTGCGACGCCGCCCCGAAGGGGACTCTCCTCCCTCCCATAACCAGGGGTCGGGCTTACTTAAATGGGCTCCATCGTCTCCTGTAAGTGGCTTTACCCTTCCTCGGGCATTGCCTTCCCAGCCCTCTCACCTCAGTCCTGGCAGCCTTGGCCTTACCACATTGATTTTAGGCAAGCGCTTAGCTGTCCTCTTGGGCTTGACGGTTTTCACCTTTTGGGGACTGTAAGTGGTTTTCTTGGCCACGGAGGCTGCTGCTGCCTTCCTTCAGGCCCCGCTCTGTGGCTGCAGCTTTCTTGAGCTTCTTGGTGGGACAGACAGGTTTCGCGGTCGTGGGCTTCTTCAGGTTTGCTGCTGCTTTCTTGTTGCCTTCTCCTTAGCTTCTCTTGGTTTCTCAGGGAGAAACTGTCACCATAAAGCAGGTCCCAGCTGGTAGCTGGGGAGATCAGTCCAGCAAACGGGGTCTGCTCTGGGGGAGGCGAGAGGCTCAGGCTGGGCACGGCAAGCCCAGTGAGCCTGTGACAGGCGTCTGCGGCACGACTGGCACGCTGGACGTGAAGTCTGGCACCTCTGATTAATCCACGGCACAGGCTGCCATGCAGCTCCCACGGTACTCGGTGGGGGAAGAGGAGAGACAAGTACAAGCTTCTTGCCAACCCTCTGAAGCCCTTGTGGTTTTTGCTGAAGACACTGAGTAACATACCATCAATCTAGTTGCAATTTCCTGGCTCTGAATTTAATTTTAGGCACTATAAGCTCTCTAATTTGATGATGAAACAATATGTCATTTTCCTTGCCTGGTAAATGCACAGAAGCACGAGGGATGCAGAACTCGGGCATAATATATTACCTTCAGTGAATGTAAACCAAAAAGGAGAAAGAAAGACGTTACTCACTCTCTGTGGTTGTGTAAATGTTCACCATGCTCTTTGCAAGATTAATGCTATTTGCTCGGGCCAGTGCCTGAGCGGCGGGAGAATGATCCCCATCTTCCTCTGGAATACATGAAAAGCCAAATCAACATGGTAAATAAATATACACAAATGGGTAGTGTGTCAACAAGCACATGTGTTTCTGTCTCTCCTGGCTTGTTCACTCTGCTTAGAGCACATTGCAGTTACATTACACAGGGCTGCTTTCAAAGCATCAGTGTGCTTTAATCTCTCCCTGAGAAAACGTATTCACACTATGATGGGAAATGTAAACACTGGATTAACCCAGTCCCTAAAACAGACCAGCACTTGCAAAGAACTTCCAGTGCAACACAGCCATCTGCTAATACCATCCTGAAATGAATGTAACAATAAGGCAAAACCCATGAGAAATGTAAGAATGATCTGCTATATAAAGGAAATGTTTGTGTTTACCTGAGGTGCAACTCAGGATTGTCATAGAAATGTTATATGAGGTAGGAAATAAGCCAAGAAATGACACAGTAAAAAATAAAAATCAGATGAGTCTACAGAAAATGCTCTCAGACAGGTCTTACCCAGGTACATGAGGACAGGAAATTTGGAAAAAGGTGATAAGCAGCTCTCTTTTCCTAGGTCTTTGCTTGGCAGAGAGCAGAGCTGTGGGCAATCAGAGCCCACATGTAAAATGTATTGCAATTAACAATAACTTTTGTTCATAGTAACAGTCACTACAAGAGCCCATCGAACCCAGAGGAAGAGGCCAATAAAATGGTGATACTATTGACACCATCATGGTTGAGAACATGGTATCAGAACCCAGAAAGATCAGACTCCTTGTTTAGCCCACTTTGGTTGCAGTTTAATATCCAAAATCACTTGTGCATACCCAGAAGACCCAAAATGTAATTTAAGCACTGACAGCCAGCGGCTGTTACCAAGGTAGCCTAATGGCCAATGTATTTATTAAACACTTTGCTTCACATTTTATTTCTTCTATTTGTGTCAGACTTATCTCTACCACCAGAAATAATTCCTCCAGCCCCACATTTGAAGAAAGTACAGTCTTCCCAGTGAGTGAAATAAAGTAAGTTCCTGTGACCTGTTGTAGGTAGCGCTAAAGAAATGGAGGGCTGTCCCGAGCTGAGGTGCTTGCAGGTATGGCAAGCAGGTATGGTGGTTGTGGGGAGGAAGGCAAGGGAACATGGCACTGCCTCCTTTTACGCTCGCTCCGCGCTACACAAGATTTGTTTCCAGAGCTGTTTGCTAAACACAATCCACGCATGCTAACTCTGCACAAACTGCAATATAAGATAAATGGACAAATGAAGAAAGTGTGCAAATGCAGAACGGCTAGGGAAGAAAACAGGCTTAGGGATGACTCTCTATTGGGATTTCATAGGGTGCAGTTACAGCCCTCAGTACCTGAGTAAACAGCCGAGTCCGTTCCCTGAACGGCTTCTCTCTCTCCGGCTGGTTCACCGGGTGTTGGCTTGTCTGAAGGCTCACACATTTCTTCCCCAGGTAGCTCTCCATTTATTTCCACATTGCTATGAGTGCCCAAATCAGATCTTTCCTCTTTCTCATCATCGTTTTCACCATCTGTAAGCACAGGCTCGATCAGTATCTGCACCCTGCTCGCCAGGGAATTTGCTGCGTGCTTGCGCTCTTCTGCCACAATAAACTTGTCTGTAGGCGTCTCTGGCTCAAACGTGCTGCCAGACACTTCTTTGGTAGGCGACTCGATTTTGACGGAAGGCGCTCGCACAGGCAATCTGGATTTCTTGGAGCAGTGCTGTGCTGCTTTCTCTTCCTCTGGCACCGTTGGCTTCCCATTGCTTTCACCCAGCGAGTTATTTCTTGTAACCGGGCCGCCTTTGCTCTTGGCATATGTGGATCTAGGAACGGTGGAAACGGAGCCCTTCCTTGCAGGGGCTACATAGCTTGGTTCTTCCTCGCTAGAAGACAGGGTTATTGTCCTTTTGTAGGGGGTTCTTGTTTTGGTGAAGATGCCAGGTTTTTCTTCGGTGTTCTGGCCTTGCCCAGACTGCACAGAGAGAGAGCGGCACAGCTTGAACTGCCTACCGTCTGCCTCCACCCAGCTCGGGTCCTCCGGCACGTTTCTCACCATCACAGAGTCTGCTCCCTTCTCCCAGAAGTTCTTCAAGTTCTTGAAGTGTTCGCGATTGAGGCCGATATCCTCCTCTTTGTTACTCATTGATGAGATCGTATAGTTCACGCTGTGCTTCACAGCCTGGCTGCCTTCCCCCTCTGCGGTCAGTGGTTTGGAGCTTGCCAGCAGCTTTCTGTTTGAGAGGCTGTTCTCTGCTGGCCCCACATGATTCACAAACTGCTCGGGTCTGGGGAAAGTTCTACTTGGTTTCCTCTTAACTGGTATCTTGCTGGGAGTGTAAGTTTCTTCAGGTGGAGTTTTTGGCCCCACTGTGGCGCCAGTGGCCCCATCAAGAGCTTCTCCTCCAGCTGCACTGCTGGGCTGAGGCACAGCATCCTCTGACAGCTTGGTGGGCAACGGAGATACTCCACGACCTACAACAACAACAGATGCTCACAGCCTGTCCCACTGCATTGCATCATGTTTCCCTGGAATGTCTGGGCTGCAGCTTCTCAAAGGGAAGCCAGGAGAAGTTTCCAGAAACCATCAATATGTTCCTAATTCTTCCCCATTTTGAGACTCTAGCAAGTCCCTTTCGACCTGAAGAAAGCCCTGAAAACCCTAGCCCTTCGCTCTGCAACAGGACATGGAAAAAATCCACTGAGTTCTAAATTGTTGCTGTGACTTGGGGATTTGTTTGCAGCTTTGCTTTCAGTTTGACAGCCTTCCTACTGGCTATTTGCTATGTACCAAAAATACACTCTACATTCAAGGCAGGAAAGAGAAGGTAACTTGGATCTATGGATTAAGGAGTTGTGAGCCAACCACTCAGTTTAAAATGTATGGAGAGCCAGGAGAAGTTTTAGTCATTGGAATTTTTTTTTTCTTGGTCCCTGCTGCCTTGGGCATAATTCATACAAATGTTGGCATCCCATTTTTACATGCCAAGGTAAGAAATACTCTTTTTTATTGATTTTTACACACTCAAAAAAAGCATCTTGTTTCTTGGTGTTTGATGTTGAATAACAAAAACACCAACAGCTCACTGAACAAAAACCTTACCTTTTCTAGACAAATGCAAGCTGTTTGTTGCAGCCACAAATGGACTTGTTCCAGTGTCACTCTCTGAGGAAGAGACATCATGTATACTGGATCTCTGAACGGAAAACAAACCCTATCAGTGTATATAAACTGGCAAGACTGGAAAAACGTATTTTATTTGAGCACAGACACGAGGGCAGGCAGTCTGTGGAGCCCCTACCAGTAGGTACAGACTGTGTGAAGGTCCAAGGAATAACAAAACAAAGTGCAGAGGCTGTGCCTATACTACCTTATGTGATGCAGGCAGCAGGACAGGAAGTCTCGGCTTCGGTTTTGGCAAGATTTTACACTCCTCTGTGGTATCAAGTGCAGGTGTGCTGGATCTGTGGGAGAGGAGAAACGCCTGATAAGGAGATCAGTGGTAGTGACGTACCTGGTAGGGTGGTCAGGCAGTCTTCAACATCATCTCAGCTCTGCTCAGCTACTTTACCACTTTTATCTACTGACCCAGCCCAGGCCAGAGCTGGTGCCTTCATTTATTTTCTCTGTTACTGCTTGGAAGGACTGGGGGACATGTTAAATGGCCTGAATGTGGAGTAAAGATGAGTATCCTGCTGCAGTCAGTACAGAACTTGCTCAATAAAAACAACAGTGTCAACTTCTGGGTTTATTCAAACTTTCCCCTTCTGGGAGAAAACCGTAGGGAAAAACACAGGAAGCAGCAGTGCCAGAAGAGCCCAAGAGCCATGCAGGAGGGAGATGTGTTTCCATGCTATGGCCCAGGAAGGATCAGGTCACACCTCCCAGTTCAGGCCAAAGGCATAACCAGATTGGTAGAGGATTTAGAAACTACAGGAATGATTATGACAACAATCTATACTACAGGATATAAATCCTCATGCTTGGAACATAAGTTGATTACTAATGGCCTGATAAATAAATGGAAGAAACACATATCACAGGCAGTTTACTTGACTGTTTCTACTGTCTTTGGAAGTAACTAGTGGTGGCTGCTCTCCAGACGACAACAGCAGTCAAGCTGGTGAGATTTCATAAGGGAATGCTTTGTGCTTAGGGTTGAATGAGAAAAACAAAGCAAACTTTTCAGGATTTAATCAACCCCCCCAAAAAACATTAGGACCATTGCTGTGCCTGTAAAGCAGGAGCATCTCGGGCTTGTTGACTCTGGATCCTTCATTAAGCAAACACCCAACCTCTGCAAGAGGTTTCGAAGTCTTGTCAAGGCCCATATTTAATATTTAACTGGAGCAATTGCCACCTGTGAAGAAAGATTCCTCATTCTGCTGACAAAAAAATGCAAATGAGATGGGAGCAACAATAAATGAATACATGAATATTTAATGGCTTCTCCATAGTCCACGAATATTGAGTGAGGTCGCTGATTTGCTCGTTGGAGTGCCTTTAGTGGGTGTTTCTGCTCAGTCAGCACAACATGAAATCCTACCAAGCCTTGATGGAGAGCGCTGAGCACGGGATGCAGAGGTTGGCACCAGCAGGAAATGAGCAGTTTCCTCAAACAGTTCATTTTGTTAGTGTTGCTCCATGGCAAAAATTAAACAAATAAAACCATAATTACTTTGAAAAACTAACCAGAATATCCTGACATTAGAGACAGCTTCCATTTTACTGACCCCTGATCAAATCATGCAGGAAAAGACCTTTCTGGGGTAAGCACATTAGCAGGTAGTTATTAGGGGAGGATTGATATTCTGACAATTCCTGGAAAAAGGTTAAAAATACCCTATATAACCTATTACTTACACAGTCTTGGAAACTCAGTTAAAGACCAGGATTTAATGGGTAGCATTCAATTTTCATTAGGAGTGAGAGCAGCAGCCAGAGAGTTGCACAAGCAGCGGCAGTTACCTCTCCTCTCCTGTGCCAGCAGCACGCTCAGGGAAGGCAGGACTCAGGGCAGCTTTGCTTTCCAGACCCATCTGGATGTGCTCGTTGGCCTCATCTGTAATATAACAGAGACAACTGAGAAATTACATTTATTTAAACTTGTAATGGCCGGTGTGTTTTGTTTGCGGAAAGAAAAGGCTTGTTAAACGAGCCCCACCAGCACAAACCCTGGGGATTTACCAGGAGATGGCTGATGGGGGGCTCTGCCTGCTCCCCCCACGGACGGGGGAGGCCCCGGGACAGCGTCGCCCACGCTCCCCACGCAGCGAAGGCACCTCCAGACCTCACGGGTCCGAGAGGCCAAAGCAAGCTGCCTAACGCCTGACTCAGGCCAGGAGCTGTCACATCACTGGAAACCTTCGCAGGACACTGCCATGGCTGTCAATAAAGTTAATCCGTACCAGGATTTAAATTCAGCCATTTCCTGTTTTGACTGAAAGTCATCCGATCTTGGCAAACAAAGGAGGAGGCCAATACAGTTAATGAGGAGATCCCTGTTATTTTTACTGGCACAAGGCTCAGCTATGTCTTCTAAGCTCTCAAGGACCCGAAAGAAAAAACAATAGGAGACGGTAACCTTTAGAGCAGCCTGCCAGGGTATAAAGTTGCATTAGACATTTTGCTGGCAAACAGGCTTTCTTGCTACTGCAAAACCAAAAGGATTAAACTCTAAAACAGCAATGAGAAACTAGTCTGGTCAACAAGAACGGCACGTATTTATTCACAGCTAGGTCTATTTTAAAGAGTAAATCTACCTCTTACAAGAACTGCCAAATCTCTTCAGGATATATTCCGTGACACAATACAATAGAATCAGAAGCTTAAAGGATTCAGATGTGACATTAAATAACATAGCTTCGCTTGTTATCTGGTTAGAAAACCGTACCAAACCCAAGAGCAGATCAGTCCTACGGACAGGCTGCGATATCAATGTCACGCTGGTGCTGCCCGTGTGGTGCCATCCAGCACCAGCACAGCCAGCCCGCAGGTAACGGGGATATCCGAAGATGAACCTTCATTCCCCCTTGCCTGTGCATCCCCACGGAGAAAAATGCTGCAGTCCCAACTCTTCCTCCCCGCCCCGCGCCTGGTCCTGCGGTGCAGGGGACCACGGCAGGCGTTGCTCGGGGCTGTCGGCGTTAGGACCACGTCTGGCACACACGCGAGATGGCAGCGGGGCGATCCCGTGGTTTCCGCAGCCGTGGGAAGTCGGGGAGTCACTCCTGCTGCAAGACGGGAGCCTGGTTGTGTAAGAACGAGCCAGTTTTAGAGAGGATGTTTCTGAGAGAGGGACTGCGTTTTGTCCGTGTAAACGTTGATGTGCAAAAAGCATCGCTGAACATCGTTTCGGGAGAGACAAGCTGTGGCACGGCCGGTGGCACGTGCAGGCCACGTCACACGCCGGCATGGGAACGCCGTTTATTTATACAGTGAGCCACGTCCTTCTCTTCTGCCCCAGACCCGAGGGAGGGAGATGCCAGCAGGGAGCTGCTCTGGAAGTAGAGGAACCAAACACAGAGCTCCCATGTTTTTCCCCTGCCTGTCATGGTTGAAAAGACCTTGACAACCAAAGACTGCGTTCATTTCTCACCTCACTTCCAAAGGCATTGTGTCATATTTGCTTTTCACTGACACTTCCCCATCACACAGAGCTCCCCTCTCCCAGCTGGCAGAGGCAGCAGGAGGTGTTCACTTCTTCCCATCCAAACCACTGCCCTTCAAAATGGCTCAGCCACTGACACAGCTATACCTGGCTTCTCTAACCACAAACAAATAGGTTATTAGTATGTTATAATCCATCAAGACAAGCAAAATGCCTTTGCTAACTTCATGATGAGACAGAATAAGAAGCAAATTCCAATAGAAACTAGTAGTGGCCTGACCAGTTTAACTTGTCCATACGTATATTTATATACATATATATACAGCCACTCCTGCTCTAACACTTTAGCTGCTTTACTCATTTCCAATCACTCCAAAATGAAGACACTCAATGCTTGGGGAAGGCACAGCTAACTGTGCCATCAGGGCTGACTTGCCTCGGCAGGTGGATAAAATGGTCTCTCTCCGTGATGATTTTTAGCTCCCATCCATTGCACACAAGCTCAAGGAGAAGTTATCACCAAATTCATCCATCTGTGCTGCTCTGCAGGCTGCAGTTTAAATACAGGGTATCTATCTATTTTATAGATTTATATTACCGCTGATTACTAGTGTTTTCTATTATAAGCAATACCAACTGTGAAGACCCTTAGGGATCCACACAACCCTCCCTTCTGAAGGTTAAAACCCTCCTCCAGGAAAGGTCACTGGGCATTCTCCTGTGCCGGCACAAATTTCCACCTCTCCTCAGCCTGTTTACCATGCAAAGGCAATGCCAGCAAATATCTCAGTGGGGCTTCTCCATGCAGGAATTTTCTCATTTCACTCCCTAACACAGTCATCAAAGACTTAAATCAGGATTAACAGCCCTGGAGTCATGAACATGTTACACTGATTTGGCTAAATAAACACACACCCCTTCATCACCTTGAAAACCAACAGAAGGTGAATGATTCTCATCTTTCCAGAAGAAAAAAAGGTGTCAAAATGGCAAGCAAAGGCCCTTATCTCATCTACTGCAGACTGAACGTGAGCTGCACGGCCAAACTGTTCGTACAGGGGCCTCATCCTTGTTCCCTGATGGGCCAAGTGCCGCTCTCACCAGTGCAATACTCTTGCTGACAAGTCAGTGAGAGAAGTGCTTGCCCTCACATGTGAAGGAAGGCAATCTATACGGTAACCACCCCAGGAGCTGAGCATGCACCAGGTAACAGCAAGGTGAAAATATTAGCTGCAGAATCTTGATCCTCTACCACTGCTGTAAAATGGCAGTGGGAAAAGTAAAAGGAAGGAATAAAGTCACATGTTGTACCTGTGCTTTACCAAAATAAGTCTGAGAATAGAAAAAGAGAAAGAAACGGAAGAAAAAAAGTTGAAAAAGAAATGAAGAGGGCTAAATCTAAACGTAATTACTATAGTAATTTAGCAACATTTGCTTCTTCCTTCTTAAAACAGCATTAGTCAAGTAATGTGCATGCAAAGACATAACTTGCATATTACTGCTATATTAATGAGATTATTTTACATGATAACCTGAAACCACATCTCATATGTGCACATCAGCAGTAAAAGTTAAATCTAAAACCAACAGGACTTCAGATTTTGCTTTCCTGAAGTGGGCTGCAAGCTAAAGGTGCTGATGCCTCTGGCAAGGCAAAAGGCAGACGAATCCAATTCACTGCTGGCCACTAGCTGGGCTGCAGATGACAGAGCATTTGTCTGACCTGGGCCCTAGGAGAGGGGCTGCTGAAGTGTCTGTCTCTTCATGCAAAGAGGGTGCAAGCACAAATGCACATCCTCAAAAAGCAGAACATGCTCTGCAGAAATGGCCAGGCAACTCTGTCGAGCTGGAAAAGGTTTTGTATGTTTCAGCATTCTGGAGGGATGATAAAAAATAAATTTAATGACATCATGAATCCTTAATACCAGGGGTAAAAGCAACTTCATATGAAATATGATGGGCCAGTGCTGCATCAGAGGGTCCAATGAATCTAAGCTAAGTTATAAGACCTGTCAGGGATAAGCAAAAAGCAAAAAGAAAATGAGGCTCTCGGTTAGTGAAGTCACTAGCCAGCGTTTAGCTTTCAAAATGTGTCTAAGTAATGTGGAGCTAAGAGGGGTATACTAAACCCAGGAAATTAATGTTACAGAGATATCCTGGCCAACGAGGCCCACCAAACAAAGGAGTGATCTGTACTGCTGCTACCCCACAGCAGGAATGGGCAGCTGGGCCTAGGAAAGAGGGCTGAACTGAACTGGTGGAGATGACATTTGAGTTTTGGGCAGATGGAAGATAACCCTTTATCTAACAGTAGCCTCTACTGCAAAAGAACAGAGCCCAGTTATACAGTACTTACATTAGGGACCATGGTAGCCGTTGCTTAGAGCTGTCTTTCAGGGCCATGGCTTCCCCAAAGCAGCAGCAGCCAGTAACTCACCAGCCGTGTCTGAGTATCTGTGATTACCCACCCTGACAAATGATCAAGGAGGTTTTGTGAAACTGGGCTGCAGTTCCACAGTCCTGCTGCAGAGACAGTTGACCTGCCTTCATGTTGAGGACTGGATGTGAATCATCCCCGGTTCTGCTTTGCACAAATGTTCAGCACGAAGTGCCAGCTCCAGGCTGGTTACGTTTGGGCTCAAAGCACAGCCCTGCTCATTTCACACAGGGCTGAGCTCTTCTCTTCCCTGCCCTGAGCCAACAAATCTGATTTGATCTGGTTTACATACCACCACGGGAGTTCCTCTGCATGTCGAACAACACGCAATACATCTGCTGCAAATTAGCACGCGGTCCCAGATATACCCTTGCTATGGCCCAGCAGCCTGGGTACCATTCAGACTTGGCCCTGAAGCCCTTTTTATTTTGAAAACTACATTGTGCCTTGGAATTATTCCCATGTAAAAAGCTAGGCACGGACCCCCTCAAGTAGGCAAACATTTGCCAGAAGAAGAGAGGCACCCCTTCCCTTTGCAGAGATGTGACTGACCCACCACTCTGGAGGCCTAAAAGAGCAGACAGATGTCTGTTTTTGTCAGACCACTCTAGGAATTGGGGGGGGGTGTTGTTTGACCCACACATATCAGTTTGATGCCAGAAATTGCCCTACATTATCCCCTTCCCTTTTTGCTTTGAGTGGGCGGCTGCGTGGTGCTTAGTTGCTGGCTGGGGTTAAACCATGACAGACAAGAAATTATACCAGTGACCTCTGACAAGTAGACATTTTGGAAGAAAGAAGCTGAAGTGGGGAAAAGGCATTTACCGCATGCAGCTGGTAAACAGCTCTTGCCTTGGTCCTCTGCCACACTGTAATTTTTTCTTTGGGCCCTGATTTGGATAATCAGGTATCTTTTTCTAGTACTGAAAGCTTAGATGACAATCTCCTGATGACAACACAAAGGCTGGTCCCCAACAGGCTCCCAGTACAGGGAGACCCCCCATACTTGACCACTTTTTTCTAGTCCACCAATTTGTTTTCTTAAGGTGCACACTAACATACTTACTTTCCAGTTTGCCCTTTTTCCTTCTAATAGATGCCCGAAGTAGATCCGGCCCCTCTAAGTCTTCCTGAAACCGTTTTGCCTTCACTTCCGAAAACCATTCACCTGTCACAAACTTCTTCTTCTTTTCATCCTTGATGGAGCCTTGTATCCGCCTGAAAGTCAAGGAGAACATTACACACCAAAAAGATCTCCAAGGTTTCGACTTCCCCTGAGCTACCTTCGTAACAATTGTCCGTACAGTTCCCCTGTCCGATACTATGCAGGATCCAGAGAATATTCTCTGCAATCACAAGGGCCAAACCAGCATTAAAACAAAAGCTGATTTATTCTTTATTGGAAATGGGAACTGCACCTTGTAAACACAGGCTTTTACCTCTTCCAAATTTTACAAATCCAAATCAGAGTCATCTGCCAAGAGATTTGCCTATTTGCTTTGCAGCCCTGGGGGTTTGGGAAGGGGTGGGGCTGTTTGCAGGTCTTGCACTTCTCCCTTTTATTTGTCTATTAATCTCTTCAGGAGTGGCAAAGCTTTTTGCATCAAATCTGAGGCAAACCATGGAAATAAATCATGTTATTTAGGGGAGCAACCTGTCCCTGCAGCATTCTCCCTGGACACTGCTCCTCCTGCCATGACAATTTTGGCACTCAGTCACCTTTCCTTCCTGAGCACAGCTTCTCCTACTGTAATTCGCTCAGGCGCACCCAGGGCTGGTTTTTGGCACCTAAACCCGTCAGTGCTCTGTTTGCTAGCCTGTACTTTTAACCCTCCTCCAGTTATCCTGTTTTTATACCACGGCTTACTGAATTAGCTGCCTTTCAGCTGGCACTGCCTCCCACAGCTCACCACAATTCAGGGTCCCTGCGAGACGTGAGAGGCCAGAGGAAAACTCCCACCTCAGTCCAATTCTCATCAGGAAGAGGGAGCAAAACCCCGGATGACTGTGGAGCCTAGAAGGGTCACATTTGGCTGCCGAAAGGCCAGAAGGGAGCAGGTGTGGGATAACTGGGCTCAAGCCTCTGCCGGCAGTGCTGGGGGACCCAGCAGGACTGACAGGCAGGGAGCTGCACAGCTCCCATCTAGACCAGGGCTGCATCTGCCCCCGTGAGGGTCTCGAGGTGGTGGGCCAGAGGAGGAATAGGAACATATTTTAATCTTGTTGACACCAGATCGGTGTAATGCCATTGATTCCATTTCACCCAGCAGGCAGGTTGTTTGGACCCAAACATGTCCACACTTGCACCAAAGGTCTTACTGCATATAGCCATACTGACAGCAAGTGGCACTTGGCACCACCCCGGTCAGGATCTAACTCACTTCACTTCCATATGAAAGCCTTCTGTGCAACAGCTTCCAAAGACAAGTGAAACAAAACTGAAATAATCCAAACGCTCTTTTCCCCAAACCTCCACTGCAGAGCAGAAATGTTACCGCATTTCAGAAAAAGAAAAAAAAAAGAAGAAAAAAAGAGAAAACCTTTTTGAAACCTTGCTTCAATTCAGAGGAGATGTAAGAGTACGCGGACACATACACCTCAAGCCCAAGCTGCTTGCATGCCATCACCTGTTCTGTTTCCCCAGCTCTCACCCCCGAGCAGAGGCCAGGGCACGTAGGCTCCCTAGAGCCTGATGCAAAGCCACCCACTCCCCCTTCAAGCCTTCAGCATCTCTCCTACATGGGTCTTACTCTTTTTTTGGCTCAACAGCAAGTTGGAGACTCACATCCTTCACAGGGGTAAGCTGGCACAGGGCCATCCACCCTCACGTTACTTGCCCTGGAGAGTTTGGTGCCAGCTTCCCGAGCCTGGTGCATACTGTCAACCCAGATGGCCTAATGGCTGGCATTTAAAAAGTGACAGTAGCAACAAGCAATCCCAATCAACCAGACCTGAGCTCCAGGATGGTCAGTGGCAAGTGAGCTGAACTGAGAGCAATTCCTGGCTCTGAAACAGCTCCCTGCAAACCTTTGGCAGGTCACGTAGCCTCTCACTGCCCCTCTCTGCCTGTACAACTGATGCTGCATACACACCCACCTCAAAGAGCACCGGAGGGACACAAAGCTGAGATGGGGATGTAAAGTCTCATTTTAAAACACTCTATGGGATTTCTGTGCTACCGAGTGAGGAAAACAAGGCAGCAGCTACTCCCCTGCTTGGACCTCTGACACCGGGAAATCAGCATCTTCCTCCCCAGAGCAGGAAAGGGATGATTTCCCTTGGCGTCTCTGAGGGCTGCTGATTAACTCAAAAGAAGAGTCCAGCCCTGCAGTCCTGCAGAGAGAGGACAGCAGTGACAGCAGGATGCCTGAGAAAGCAGGAGGTGCAATGAAAAGATCTGTCAGGATCTGAGCAAGAAGGGACAGCACTGCTGCAGCCTGCGTCTCTCCTTGTTGCACACACACACACACACACACACACTCCTCTCTAAAAGAAGTAAACAAATCCCCCCAGGGAAAGCTCACGTCCTGCTGTGATTGCACACTCTCTCACCTGATGCGATCCCCATCCTTCTTCTTCAGCTCTGCATCTCTCTGCAGAACCTTCATCAGCTTCTCATACTCCTCCTCAGTCAGGAAGCTCAAGTCCAACATCTTCCCTGCAATATTCTTCAGTTCTTCAGACAGCTGAAACAATGACAGACCAGGAACTAATCCAGCCCAGACTGCCGCAATGCCATGGGCAGCCCCTGTACAGCCCGCCCCGGTGCGCTGAGCGAGACGCGGCTGGAGAAGAAGGACTTCACGACAGCATGGCTTGGGTGGAAGTTGCGTTAGCACCTGGACTTGCACTTCCAAGCTCTTTGCTGGCACGTTTCTCTGCGCTGCATGCCTTCCCCTGCCAGGAAAATTCTCTCAGCAAAATTATGCTCCTTCGCTTTTCTTCAGGCACAGTCGCAGCGATTTGGAAGCCAACGTCAATCAAACAGGCAAGCACGGGAAGGAGCGAGCTTGCCGCCCGCCTTAGCTGCCTCAACAGGCACGAAAGCTCCTCTCACCAACGGCAACCCCAGCACCTCTGGCATGCGCTTTCTTCAACCGGGAAGTCTGCCTCCGTGGAGTTCAAGCATCCCTGCAAAGAAATAACACCGAGATGCCTTTTATGATAAGCACGACATATGGTAACCGAATGTGTACATTGGGGGTTTTTATTTGTTCTTCAGCACAAGTTCCAAAACAAGCTGCCCTACTTTCCTCCCCGTCCTACAGCTCCCCACGCGGTATTATCCTAACCAAGACAATATTTTATTTTAGCCGCTTTCCTACTAACAGGTAAACAGTTGACTCAGCACGCTACAAGCAAAATATGCATGTAAATTACCAAACGCTTGCTTGCTTTTTACCTCCATTCTTCTTTTCCTCACTTCTTTCTGCCGTAAATGAGACCGAGGATAAGCAGCCAACCTTTGTAAAGCAAGTGGAAAATGATAGAACAGCAACCTGCAAGTGTTATTGCTGCATGTTATGCTATAAAATACCAGAGGCTGCTCATTTTCTAATGTGCACGCACTTTACTTTATGCTGCACTGGTATTTGCTATTCAAACAGTACAGGTGCAGATCACTTAGTGCTTCAACAGAAGTCGAAAATGGCCAGAGGCTGCAGGGCGTGGAGGAAGAGTAAATCCTGTGTTGCTTTGCTACTTTATTCCTTTTCCTCTCTCCTGACCAACTGGAGGGCAATAAGGCACACCTCCTAGGGAGCAGAAGTTCTGCTTGTGTCCATGCAGGCAGTTTCTAGCTCACCAGATTGGATTTTTCCACTGCTTCTAAGCCCGTCAGGTGACTGTGGGTTTCATCATACTTGGCTTTTTCTCCCAATGTCACAGCCTTGGGAGTCAGGTCATTAAAAATGAATAAATCCCAGCTTTCATGGCAAACAGGATGGCAACCACCACCCTCCCGGGCCACCTACTTCAGGGTTTAGCTACTGGCAAGCAACTTCTTCCTATTGCCTACCCTAGATCTCCCTGATAGACGTCAGCCTGTCCCATCCACCGTGGGGATGCTCCCTTTGCAGCCGTCCTCACGGGGTTTTACGCTTCAGCCTCCACGTTAACCAACCCCAGCTCCTTCAGGTTCCTCAGAGCTGGCTGGGGTCTTCCATCGTTTTTGTCACTCTTCTTTGGACTGTCTCCACACGGTGCATCTCTTCCTTCAACTGGCATACCCAAAGTCGAGCACAAGTGTTTCAGGTGAACTTTGCTTATTTGACATCATTTACATTATTTTATGGATGATACATTCCCAAATGTTTGCCTTTTTCATAATGGCGTAACAACATGTTAGAAGAAAGAATAGGCATCTGACCTTAATGCTTACAAAGAAATACCACAGAACACCACATAAAAAGGCTCACAAAAGGAATGGCCATTGACATAAAAACTCTGTAATTATTTGAAAATAATTTTTGGAGGGAAGGAAACAACCTTTCATGTTTCTTTGAGGCAAGTATGGCTGTGCTTGTCACGCTACAATTACAGCCTTTATCATCTGAGAAACTACCAATACGACTCTAAATAGTTAAACCAGAAAGAGTAATAAAAAGCCCTGATGAATCTCTACTGTTTAAACCTACATTTCATCCAGCTTCCCACGGCACTTCCACGCTTGGTTCCAACCATCTATTCTCTCTGGCTCTCAGGCATAATCCTACTTCTATAAAGACATTTACAGAAATTTCTGGGACAGATTTTATTTTTAAGAAAGTATCTAGGGACACAGTTTTCACAGTATTTGCTTCTCTAGAACTTTTATTTATTTTTAACAAACCCATGACGTGTGGGCTGAAAGTACTTCAGAAAACATTTTCAGCAAAGACTCATATTTATTCATCAGTATGGTAGTCAATTAGAATAAAGGCTACTTCTTTGCAAATAGCCTTTTTTTTCCCCTGAGAATGTTCTACCTTACTGCAATAGTTACATTAGAAGGAAAAGGTTAACAGAAACCAAACAGCCAACACCTCCTTTTGTTTTAAATAGTTAAAAATCAAACCACTTAATGCACTTGCTATGGGAAAGTGAGGTGATCCAGAAGACCGCTCCACCTGGAGGCTTTGCTGGCAGTCTCAGGAGCTGCAAAGCTGTTGACCCAGGCCTGCAGGAGTAAACAGGGCTGGGAAAAGATCTCCATATGTGCCACAGCCCCAGGACTGTCCCTGCTGCCACTTGAGCTTTTGCAGCCTCTGATGGGTGCACGGTGCTGCCGTGTCTTGGATGCTGCCGAGGTTTGAAAGAGGAGGACCCCACCATGAACCACTCAGGTACACAGCGATGAGGGAGAGCGTGTTATTTTGTTTACTTGGGTCTGCAAGCGCAATAGATTAAGGATAAAAATCAACTGACATGTACAGTATGTTATCAGGATCAGGCAGGTATACTGCACCATCATCATACACAACCATCGCCCGCTCCTCCAGATTGCTTAATCCTAGAGCTCACGCTTACACTCCTTAAGCAGCACCACACAGCTTTGATTTGCTTTGGTAGATTGCACATAATCCTCTCCCCTCTCAGAGCCTTGTTTGGAGACCACAGGGATGATGCACTACAAACACCTAAATCAACAGATCCGTAAGAAAGCCAGGACCCCGTGGGTCTCGCACAGACGGGGCCGCTTTCTGTGTGTCCTGCCCTGCCCTCGCCTCGCCACCCCTGCAAACAGCAGGGAAGGGAAACACAAAAGCCTTGCGGATTTGTAGGGCAACGATGGGAGTCATCGGGCAGCGCTGGGGCAGATTTTACCCTAGACTGGGAGCTCTTTAAGTGCAAGCACCTTTATTAGCCCATCGACATAAATTGGTTTTGGACAAACTGTGAAAAGCAAAAAGAAAGTTGCGCTCTTCTTCCCTCCTGCTGATGGGAGACCCCTTCTAGGTCAGGATTGTGCCCTGGCAACAGGAGCAAAACAGAGGGTCATGAAAGAGCGAATCGTTTGTGTCCGGATTAGCAGCATCTGCTTAAAGACTGATGCGGCACACCGTGCAGAGCAAACTCAGGCTGCTCTCAAGCACTGCACCACCGCGATGCCCCAGTGCAGGGGCAGCAGCCCTGCCGGGACCTGCCACTTGTCAGTGGATGGGCAAAATGGATTATCACGGCTACAGGAAAGACCATAAATCTGAGCAGAGGAGCACACTGGATGTCCAAAGGACTTTCTTCCCTCTAACTGCTTTTCTGGGGAAGAGAATATCACAAAGAGATGGACTCGCACACCCAGCTGTGTTGACAAATGCTGGGTGTGGAGACAAGCAGAATCATGACCTACCATATGGCATAACTGGCTGCATCTCTTACTGTGATAGCTTTTGATTTCTTGTGGCCGCCTCCCCAAGAAGCAGCGAATGCTCCAGTCACCGGAGAAGATCTGCGATGGTAAGTTACCCAGCCGTGCAGCTTGTCAAACCCAGAGCCCAAGCACAGGCGAAGTGAGGCCTGTTCTGTTAAAACACCATACTGGGATGCGCACATCTTATCTCCCAGGAGATTTTCAGTGTCCAGTTTAAAAATACAGAAAATGCCATACTCGGCTAGACTGACCGTCCTGTAACACACCAGTTTATCTTCAACAAGTGCTAACAGCATACGGCTAGAGAAGGTACGGCGAGCCGTCCTGCGCTCCAGCTTCCTGCAAGGTACAGGGCAGGGACTCCCCAAAACAGGAGCAACGTCTCTGCATTCCACAGATTTTTCTAATTACTTCCTGAACTCACATTAATTTTAAGCATTTGCAGTATCCTCAAAGCCCCACAGTCCCACAGCCTCACTACGCTTTAAATGCAAAAGTATCTGCCCTTGTTTTGTTTTGACCCACCGCTTGCTTCATTTGATATCCCCAAGCATTTTATGAGAAAACCCAGTAAGGATTACTCTGCATTCACCTACTCCATGTTGCTCATTTTACAGACCTGCGTCACAGCCACGGTTTTCCTTCCAGAGGAAGGACATTTGTTGTTTGCTGGTTCCAGGTGTTACTCAGGGAGCTTTGGTCATTCCTCACACCCCTCTCTGCCCCCCATCTAGCTTACTACAGAACTGCTTAGCAGTGTTTAGGTACAAAAAGGCTTTTTCCAACACCTGCAGCCCCTGGTATCTTCACCTGTGAGACTGGTTTTACAGTGCCAGGAGAGGTGGTGTAAGCTGGTGGGAGACAGGCAATGCCAGCCTTCACACGGGGCACAGCTAACAGCTCTGCCAACCCCTTGGAGAGAGGCGAGCTCTGATCACCTGCAGAAAAGCTAAGAAGGATACTAATAAAATGAATAAACCTTCCCTTTGTCAGCTGCTTGGACTGTGCACCAGCAAAGGGAGAACAGCAGTCCCATGTGTTTTGGAGCGGACAGCCAGGGAAAGGCCAGGTGCTGAGTGTGAATCCGGAGAGACTCCCCTTTACATCAGCTGAGACATGGAAATTTGTGATCTGTCCAAAAGTGCCCCCTTCGGCAAAGCGTCAAGTGGTGGAATGACATGCATTCCCCTAGCACCAACCCAATATCCAACCCCTAAAAGTGAAGGGGCAAACAAACACCAACCTTTCTCCAGCAGAGCGCAACGTCCTCTTGCAGGGAGCACACCTGCATCGGGGCACTCCGAGGGAAAGCGCGTTCGGACAGCCTGCAGCCTGGACAATGCTCATTTCCCTGTTCCTCGGTGCTCTGCAGCGTGTCCCCGCACAAGTGATCAAAACCAACTGAATTACCTGTGCCAGAGGTCCTGGGTCCTCTCACTCGGAGTCTGCTGGCCACGCAGGTCATGGGCATGCAGCTGTGCCCTCAAGGAAAAGCTCAAAAAGGTGTAGCTCTGGAGTGCTTTCCAAAATAAATAGTTTGACTAATCCCATGTAGGGTTTCTGCAGCACTAAGAGCTATTTATGAAAGAGAGTATGTTACAGACCTCTCGCCTGAATTAATATATTCTCTTTCTTCAAGTTTCTTCTTTTTATTACAGTGGAGGAGCATGTTGTTGGGGAGTTGTTTGGGTTTTTTAAGTAACTCTCTTTTGAATAGTTTTATCAGGTGAAAACTAAATGCTTTCTTAGCCTAGCAGGCGTGAAACATAGCCCCTTTTGGAAAGGCAGGTGCTGAAGGGGCTTCCGCCTTCTTTGTGCTGCATTTTCATTTTATTTCTGGGAGGTTTAACTCAGCTCCAGCTCAAAACAGAACTATGTTAATGCTCTTCATAACTAACCCAAGCACAAACTGCTCAGCTGCACAGTACCAGCTCAGTGCTCTTGCTGTCATCTGCCTACAGACACAAATTATCTATAGACCATCTGCAGGGCACTCCAGTCTCAGTTCTGATTTTTCAGCGTGCACTTTTCCCTCCCAATGCTGCACATCTTCCTCAGCACTGGGATGTGCACAGATCAATAATATACACCATGGGCCAAGCACATTTCATTGACTAGAGGCTGCATTGCATGCAAAGAAGAGGAGGAATTTAGGAACTTTAACCTGGCAATTTGGTAGTCAGGACCCACAAATGATGAATGTATTTAACAGCCCAATTTCATCCCATAGGTCAGCATAGGACCATCCAGACCCACCTCACCCTTTGAAGACCTGGAGCTGCACATAGGTCCATGTAATAAGGATACGAAAACATCCCTACCCAAAACATAACAAAACCCAGAACAGATAATACTGATCTCACAAGGCTATTCATAGCCAGATGAAAATAGCAGCAAGCTGGAAAGGCTGCTTGCCTCTGTCCATACCTCTTTATCACACATCCTGTCACAACGTAAGGAAATAACCTCCTTTTGCTTTACAATGTGTGGACACTTCCCAATACCCTTATTAGTCAAGACAGCTCTTGTAGGGCAGGTCAAAACCAAGAGCAGCATTGTATTAAGAATGATGGATGTGGTCCTGGCACCCACAGTCATACTGCAGTTCCCAACATATGCTGTAGTTACCAGTACCAGAAAGACTTAGCGCCAAAACTGCCATACCTGTACAGAGTCCGTGATCAGCCTGCGCCTCTCCCTGTCTCATGCTGGAGGATCCAGCCCCACTCTTACTCCCACCTGATTTCTTCTGCTGTCAGTACCATGAAATATGCCGAGATATTGCCATCACCATTATACAGGCAAGACACTGACAACCATTATAATGCTCATAGGCATAATCCTATGACATTTGATTGATGTCCTTCACCAGTGGAGCACAAATAAAAAGCTAACTATAGGATGGTCCTTCTCTTTGGGAGGGATGGGCTGAAAACCAGCATACAACCTCCTGTCCTGGGGCTGGACTGTGTCCCCTGCCCCAAGTCCGCTGCTGCGGCTGCAGCCAGAAGGGGAGCGGTGCAATCCCAGTTTCTACCCAGCGCAGGAGCTCACCGTTGGTTGCAGCCTGCACCAGCCACAGTCACCAAGAGGAATGGGAGTCCTGGGCTGGGAAGCCAGGAGCCGACAGGGCTGCCGTGGCAGAAGGGAGCCAGATGTGTGAGTCTCACTTAGACCTGTGGCAGCTCGACTGATGTCAGTGCTCCCTTTTACACAGGGACAAGCCCTCAAGGTGCAACAATACAGATAGGAACAGTACTGCGCAAGTGTACAAACATAGCTCTTAAAGTATCAAATTGCCAGATAGCATCAAAAGCAAGTCAGCGTGTAACCTTCACGCTGAAATTCAGGTGCTCCTAAGGCAGCCCAGGGTTGTCCCGCTGAAAAGGCACATGGCTGAAGAGCAGACACCCCTACCCAGGTACATTCTGCCTGTGGCCGCAATCACACCACCAACCCTCTTTCTCCCTCTCTGTGCTCACACCTCATCTCTCACTGTCATGAAATAAATATATAAAATACCTGCCTTTTGGTTAGCCATTGTGAAGTGAAGCTCCGCAGCATCACGAGAGCTCTTCCAAGGTGCATCGTTTTATCTTAATTTGCAATATGCCACTTGTAGCTATGAACTGTCTAGTCCTTTGCAGACCAACAGCAGCTGTGAGCTATGAGAACAGAAAATATATTTAATATAATTGTTTTCTGAAAAGCTATTCCAGTAAAAATGCTGTGGCTGCACTGTCTGCAACAATATTTTGTCAGACTTGCCCCAGTGAAAGGAGAGAAAAGAATTTACTGTTCCAACCCAAAAAACTCCTAAGCAGCTAAGTCATATAGAAATGGCCTTCAGATGAGCGACAGCTGATAAGATAAAGAATAACTTCAAACAAAGCAGGCAATTGTGGTCTCCCAGAGCAGTCCACATATGAATGCATCTGTTGCCATCACACAGGGAATGTCAAGGCCAAATTCTGGCAATACCAGGCTGGTTTGGTCCCACTCATCTCCAAATGCCAAAATTACTCAAGCGTAACTAGCCACAGACTTTACACAGATTCTTCTCTGTTCAGTGAGGGCTGTACATGACACAATGTGCCGTTCCCACCTCAGACACAACCATGAGCAGCTGGTGCCCACCGATAACCACCACCGAGGGCAGCTTTGGTAGGTCCCGAGGGGCAGGCTGGAAGACAGCAGCTCTGACCCTAGCGATGGCTCTTCACTCCAGTGTACATCCCAGAACAAAAAACACTGCTCACTTCATTGTGAGCACAGCCTTAGATGGTTTCTCTCAGTTTCAGTCATTGCCTCACATTACACTTTCCAATAATGTCCAGCACAATGGAGACTCCCAGCTGTTTTATTAAAATCTTTTTCCTCCTCCTCCCCCTGGGCAGCTTTAGCAAAGGATGTCCATTGATCAAGAATGGCCCTGAGATGCTCTTAGGCACGTAGGAATTGCAGGAATTTATCAGAGCAAGAAGGTCTCTAGCCCAGCCCCTTGAGAGCAGCCAGTAGAAGATATTTTAGAATGATACAATGCTAAGCCAAAAAAACAAGTAAAGTCCCCTATTCAGTGCATGTGAGGAATGCATAATTGAGGAAATGCTCCACTGACCACATTAGAGGCGGGTGAACTCTGCTTATTTGCACTCAGCCTCAGAAATACCACTGCTTCCGAAGAAGGTATGAGACCTGTAATATTACGTAAGGTTTTGTTAAGGCTTCAGTTTCCTTTTGTAAAAAATGATGCGTAAGGATTTTTCTCTCTTATGCACTTCTATTCAATGCAATGTAACTGTCACTTGAGTAATTATCTACGCTGAACTCTACCCATCTCCTTCTAGCAAGGAACTGCATGGGTGGAATTTGCATTACATACAATTTACTTCCTTTTATCCATCTTTAATTAAGTAAACCATCCTACGGTTACCACCTAGCGTAAACAAAAGACTGAGCTTCTCAGTCCTAACCATTATTCCTAGAGCCAGCATCGCCAAAAAAAACCCCATCAGAGGAGAAGTGTGACTCAGACTCCTTAAGGTTGATAAGGCCTTTTACTGGTAATAAACTGATAATCCAACACTTTAGTTTAAATACTCGAGACTTCTGTTTATTTCATAGGTGGGGACTATTTGCAGATCTTGCAGGATGTACTTCATTGTAAATCTGCAGATTGCCAGAACACAAATAAACAAGCACAGCCACCTGGGACACCAAGAAATCCTCTAATATCCCATTGAACAAGGATGGACGTGTCCTAGCTGCAAGAGAGGATGCCAGTATTTCAGTAACCTTGCTATGTCTGTCACCCAGCGAGACCCGCTCTGCCTCGGTCCAGCCCCAGCCAGGCGGGGATTTTGGGGGGAGGCGAGAAGCAAGCGCTCCCACAGCACCACTAAAGGCACTTGGCTTTGGGGTGGGGGGCAGAGGCTTGTACTAAGGTTTGAGCTAAATCTGCACTGACATCCTCAAGAAAACGGAGTTTTAAAAGAATTTGCAATTCCCTGTTTATTAGTTTGTAACAAACCTTCATCCCCACGGCTTAGCTGTGAGCCAGTTTAGAGCTCCTCATGCAAGTCGTGCTGCGTTTCTGCTGCGCTGACATTTCCATCAGAAAAATATCCTGGTCTCCAGGCTTCCCTCTCAGCCAAGGGAGAAAAGTCATGTTATGTCAGCTTTAAAGAAGCCAGCTCTCCTGCTAGCAGTGTTTTTAGATGCCACATGGTATGAAGGTTACTCCTAAAAGCACCTTCTCAGCTGTTACACTTGAAAAGGCAACAACAAATAAATACATGGTAGCTAAAAGTGAGAAATTAGCAGCTTAAAGCAAGATCACTGCAGGTGAAGGTTATGTATTTAGACTAATCATCTCACTCATCCTCAGAACCTGGATATTTTCAATATGAAAAGGGAGATGGAAGATAAGTTTTGGCTGAGTTCAAACAAAGAAACTGCAGGACTGGATGAAGAAAAAAGCAACCACCCATGAAAACTTCTGGCTTTTCTTTTTGGCCCCGAAAAATATTTGCTGACCTCAACTCTGCTTCCTTCCAAACATAATTTCTCCACGTTTGCCTACAGTGGTGACATGTCATAAATTGCTTTCCTGACCCTGCTTGTTATGCCCCAGTAATACTGAGCTTGCAGCACCTGCCTGGCTGTCTGGAGCAGCTTAGGAGCCCTCAGAATCAGAAGCCATTTTGTTGAAAAAAACCCCAAAAACCCCAAAAAACTAAAACCAAAAAAACCCCCTTGGTTTTGTGACATGGTGGGAGCTCAGAAGTCAAAAATATGTGGGCCCCAGTTCCTTCATACTCCTCTGCCTGCTGAGCTCGATGGCATGAGGCAGAGCACGGCGTTAAGAGCCACAGGAAACCAGTGCTGTTTGTTTAGGAAACTTTGCATACTAAGGGATCCTTCCTTTTGGTCAACGATCATTTTTAAGCCTCAGCCACGCCTGGATGATTCTGAGACAACTCAAAAATAGGATGAAGGTAACTGCAAAACAGCAGGGTGCATCTCATCATTGCTTACAATGAGGTATATTTGGCAGGTGCAATTCCCTCCAGTGTCTGGGAAAAGGAAAGTTTTGGAAACAACCTTCTAAGAAATGATCTCCTGACCTACAATTTCTAGTTTGTGATGCCAAAACACAGAGGGGTTAGATGCAGAGTCTGGGGTCAGCCCCCACATTATGAAAGGGGAGAAAAATGAAGCTCAAGTCCATGCCTGATTTGGGATCCCCACCTTCTTCTCTTCTAAGTTCCAAACTTGTGCCAAGGCCTGGATTGGTCTGTGTCGCGCCTAGTTCAAGTACAGAAATGCACTATGCCACAATTTTAAATAAAGCTCTTTTACTTTGTCACCCTGACATACAGTGAAAGGAAGCTCTAGGGAGAGTAATCCCATTACTGAAGCTGTGACTTTACCTTCTATCACAGATCTTGTTCCCTGAGAAAAAATTCATACATGGGAATATTTTTAATAAACTGGCCACTTTTCTTCCAGGAATAATGCAACTTTCCAGTGCAAACACAGACATAGTCACAAATTCACTTACTGGAGCCATGTATATGCTCTAGCAGATAGATGACTTGAGTGGGATAGGAGGTCTCTCTGGCAGCACTTGTTATCTACAATAAGAAAAAAAAGCACCTGCTTCCACTCTATACACCCTGCAGTGCTCAGAATAAAGTGAAAGATCTTGTATTTAAGTCCTCCTAGTGAAGGGTGATGTAAAACACCCACAGAGGTGAGGAGGCTAATACTACCAGAGACAGGCAGTCTGACTTCACAAGAAAATTAATTACGCCACACTAATTTAATCACAAAGGCACAGTTCTCATATCAGGTTATCTCTACAGGAGAAAGTTTCAGTAGGTTAATTAACTACAGGCATGACTATAAACAGATGTGCTTAAACTAGCACAAATCTGCATGTCGACATGGACTGTCATTCCGTTTAGCTCAAGATAAAGTTTGTCTAAACTCAAGTGAGAAATCCAAACATGGGTTGCACCAATTCAATTAAATCACTAAAAATAAAATCAGTTTCAGATGATCATCTGGTACCATTTTCTTGCGCAGACAAGGTCCTTCTTCCATCTGTGCAGCTCCATGAATACTTAGCAAATCTTGCAGGGAGGCGGGGAAGACAGACTTTTTGGATAAGAATAACAAGATCACCTGTACTGTCAAACAACACAGTTTTATTTCTAAGCACTCAAGCTGAATAAGATTTAGAGCTTTTACATGAGCAGTGACAACTATAATTCTGCCCAGACGTAACTGTATGATGATACAGTTGTGCAAAGTGCACATATACCCTGCAGAGAGTAAGACATCTGCCCAGTGACACTCAACGCTATTGACCGTTCTGCTTTGCGGTGCTACGCTCAGCCCGGCGAGCCGCAAGTCTGCGAGAAGGCAACAGCTTGGGCTGAACTTCAAGTGAGGGGAACCTATTCAAGCAGACACCCAGAGCAGTTGCCGGCAGCATAACAACACCCTCCTTGGGTAAGCTTCGCTGAACTGCTGCCCCGATCCCACCTGTTTTCTCCCCTCCAAGATGAACTGTACCATTAGGCTTAACTCACAAAAAGGTAACTTGATTTTGATTCAAGAGTCACTAACAGGAACTTACTTCTGAATGCAGCTTTGCTGCCTGTTGACTCCTCCGGGGCAGCTACATACTCCTTTCAACGTTGCTGCAAACATTTATTATTGTTCTTTCTCTCCCCCTACATCTCTGAAACGTAGATAACAATATTGATTTAAATGCAATCAAAGCAAGCCTGCCGTACAATGAACACTTTGTCCACGTTGGTCATACTGTGGCAAGGGCTGCCTCTTTCCCACTGATGGAGGCCCATTAAACGGACATGATTTATGAGTTCAGGAGGAAAAAAGAAGTTTGCGCTTCAATTACAGAATTGCGTAGGAGAGCAGAAACTCAGGTGCCCACGTGGAGCTTCTCAGATATGCTGCCAAAGGTGGAACAGGGATGGAGAGGAGGGGAGGGTAAAGGAGATGGGTCCAGCCCTCATAACCAAGTGATCCTTGCCTGCTGACACCCTCACAGAAGTTTCAGGGCGGTAGGCCAGTAGATCTCCACCATCCTGACCATACCCTGGGGTCTGCCCTTGGGGCAGAGATGCAGGGGGCACAGAACGGTCTATAACTTTGCTGGGGATGATAAGCTCCACGGCAAACCACTTTTTAAATGAAGTGTTCACAGCCAAAGAAATCCAAGAAAGACATAATAAACCAAACAGCGGTGGCCACAGGTTACCACAGCTTATACAACAGCATCAATCGCACCAGAGAGCAGGCTGCAAAGGGAGCAGAAATTAATAAATGTTGTTGTCATGCCAACTATTTACAACAATGACGCATGAATAAGGAAGTAAATAAAACGAGGATGGAGGGGAGACTACGGAAATACAGACAAAACAGCAGGAGAAGTTACAGGGAAGTGACACCTCATGTTCCAGGTTTTCACAAGTAACTTATAACACAAAGTGGGGAAGCAATAACAAAAAGTATGCTGTAAAGCATCAGAAGTACCCCTTGTTTTGTAGGATTTTCCTCTTTTTCCAAAAGTTTTTCATGTCAGATTTTCTCTACAACACAGCCGTGTCTTCAGTCTGACACCTCTCCTCCGAAAACCAGCAGCCGCCTCACGAACTTACTTACCGCAAACCCGGTCTACGACTAATTACAAAAGGCCTTGACAACACAATTCACCAAAGCGAGACAAAAATACGCTTTTATTTAGGTAGTGTCCCCAAGCCCTGACCAGGCTGACGAGCGTGGTGCCGCAAAAGCCCAGGCAGGGCACGGCCGGCCCCGTGTGCCCCCGGACCGCCGAGCCGTCCCCGAGCCTTGACCCGAGGGGCAGCGAAAGGCACGGACGCCGCGGAAGAGCGACTCCTACGCCCGCAGCCACGTTCCCCACCGGCACGTCCGTTCCCCGCGACGAGCGTCGAGGCGTCGAGGCCTGCCCCGCGTGCGGGGCCCGGTGGCCGCAGGCGGCTCCCGTGCCGGCCGTTAAGCGGAACGCTCCCACCCCGTTTCGGCGGTGCCCCCGCGGGTGTCCGACACGAGGGTGGTGGGGGTCCCACCGCCGGCGGGTCCCTGCTCCTCCGCCTGGACGAGAGGTCCCGGACCAGAACCGTGGGCACCCGGGGCACGGCGGGTTCTGGCGGCTCCCCGCGGCGGGAGGGAGCGAGGGGAGCGGTGCCTCAAGCCGCGATCTAATCGCCGGGAGCGGTTTGACCGGCGCTGCCGGGAGGCAGCGGGTAGCCGGGGCGCTCCGTCCCGCGGCCGAGCCCGGGACACGCACGGCCCCGGGACGCTCGCACCCACCGCCTCTGACCGGGTCCGGCCTGGGGGGCTGCGCTCCCGCCCCCCCCCCACGGACCCCGACCCCGACCCCGACCCCGACCCCGAGACCGAGACCGAGACCGGGACCGGGACCGGGACCGGGCGATCCCCGTCGGCCCTTACCTGCCCTCGGCGGCGTGGGGCGGCCGGGCGGGGCGGGGCTATGCCCCGGAGGCGGGGCTATCCCCTTCGGGGGCGGGGCCGTGCCTGTCCCGGGCGGCAGCACCGCGGAAAACCCGGCCCGGAGTTCGGAGCGGTGAGAGCAAGGAACCGGGGTGGGCGGGGGAGGTAGGCTGGGGTTGGGGATCCTTTCAGTTTTGCTTATATTTGGGGGCTTGTAAAGACGAGGTAACTAGTCCCACCCTTGGCACGGCCAGGACAGGACCCGCCTCAGAAAGGCAAGGCATTAAGAGAGGTGTAAGGCATTAAGAGAGGTGTAAGGCATTGGGAGCGGTGTAAGGCGTTAGGAGAGGTGTAAAGCATTAGGAGAGCAGGTGTAGGCAGCAACGCCGCCCGCCTTAGCCCGAGCTCTCTGCGTGAGGCAGCCCTATGGCACGGAGCAGCCCCGCAGCCGCACCACGCAGCGACTCGGTAGCCACCAGCCTGCTCATGGCTCCCAGACGTCTCCTCTCGGGATGGCGGAGTTGCCCGCTTCTGAAACAAAACCCGTCCCTCTCCCCTCGGTCGGTGCCCGAGGGGTGATGGAGAGGGATGCTGGGGGACGAGGGGTATTCCAGTCTTCAACTCGGGCAGATAATGAAGAGCCAACGCACCCCCCGAGGCCCTCTTCAAACCCGACCCGGCAAAAATTAAGCTCCGAGTTAGGATTTGAAGGTACATTCCCAGCAATTCCAGTTTATTGGGATTCCTACATCCCCGCTGTTGACCTCTTCAACCTAACGCAGACCCATGACGCTGCCCTCCACCCCCCTCAGTGCCCCCCGGTCTCCGTCCCCTCACATCAAGGCACAGCCACCAAGAAGACAGACACAAGGTACGGCAACAGATCTTAGGCAGGGAGGAGGAATCAAAAGGCTCCAGGAGACCTGGGGAATGCACCTACCTTGCTGGTTTGGGCCATGGTAGTCTACAATGTGCCGGTGCTACGTTAGGAAAAAAAAACAGTGCAGCCCTCAAAGGATTTAGCACCCAGGCGAGAAAAGGGCACTGAGAGCAACACGCAGCTATTTGCAGTACACGCTGTCCTCACCGGCTGCAGGCACGCCAGCTCCCGCAGTTCTCATCTTCTACAGCAGATAAGGCTGAAGCGAGACTAGTCACACCTTCACACGGGCACTCAGTTTCTGATAAGCGTTTGCCTGCTACACACAAACTCTTTTACATGACCGTCCCTATTTAAAAAATGGGGAGACGAAGGACACAAAGAGAAGCACCTTGCCCCGAAGTCCGATTTGTCCCCAGCAGCACCACTGACCCGCTCACAGGTTCCAGCCTGAGACAAAACCCTTTGATCTGCCCAACGATGTGCTGCTCCCGGGCAATCTTCAAGTGCCCCTGCAACCCTGAGCCTCTATGCAACGGGACTGAAGGATTCTTTTGAAAAGAGGGACATTAAGACTTCAGGACATGGCAATGTTTGGATCGGAGTATTTGCTTTCCCACTGTAAATGCTGATTTCCAGCTGCAGTAAACGAGAATCACTCTAATGATCTCTATTAGCTGAGATAAGTTTAGTGGCAGCTGTGCATTTCCAGCTCAGGTAAACTGAGAACTGAGGAAAAAGAGACAGCTCTGCTGATGGCCTTCAGCTCCTTGGCTTACTCTTTCCAGTGGTGCCTTTAGGCTATAAAATGGAGCACTGGCCTTGAAGGCAAATAGCCAGAGTCTTACTCCTGACCCTACCATTAACTTCATATAGTGCCATAGAAATCACTTAACTTTTCTGTATCTCAGCTCCAGTCAATAGCAATAAGACTAAAGCCTGTTGAGATCAGTAAGAGCACTGTGTTATTACTGTAGCTTGGCTTGGAAGCTCAGAATCCATTTTGGGGCTTCAGCATCAAATTAATCAGTGCAAACTGGATTCTGCAACTGCGGGAAGAATTTTGATATGAGGATTCAATAGAGTACAATATTGCTTGGATTTACAGCCTGTGCTTTCACATTTTTATCCAGGTACCTCAAACCCAGACCATTATAGCCTATGCCTACTAACAGGTGTAAAATAACAACCCTACAGCATGCAGTAAACTTCAGAAGTGATAGACATACAAAGTGTCCAAACACCACTACGAGTTTGAATTTCTGGGTGCTGGGGAGTCAATGCTTCTGCATCAAATGGAGGAAGAACAACAGCTTAGTAAAGGTTTTATTTCTGGCCAGTCCTGTTCAGTGATAGAGAAAAACATGACTTGGAAGGGAGTAAATACAGTCACATGGGGACAAATATACAACAGCCCGTAAAATCAGTGAAGAAATACATTTTGTTACTGCAGCCAGCTACTCATATACTTTTCTCAACTTTCAATGTCTTCATGAGAACTACTGGCAGAAGCCATGTAAAACACTAGAATAGTAGGCAGAGGTGGGAAAAAATTGGGATTTACTTGCTGATCTCTATTTAAGCTTTATGGTCTGTGTCCTAAAATGAACTACTGATTCCAGTCTAAGGTTTGGGCTATTAAGCTTAAAATACTGGGAGGTGTTCTGAGTCTGGGAGATGCTGACTGCTGCCTGCCCTTACAAGTCACTGAGCATCTCTTGTGATCAGCTGGCACTTTGCTTACGGCCCATGTGCAGCCATGATGATTTGTATTAAGGATAATATTGGCCAAGTGCCTAAACCTCCGTGCTTGAGAAAGGAGACCAGACATCCTTGAGCTGGACCAGTGTCTCTCGCTCTGTGGGTCTGGTCAAGGATTCCCCACTGCCCTGGACCACCCAGCCCAGATGGGAAAGCAGGGAGAAGAGGGGACTTGGGGCTGTTTAAGCCCTCGGTAGGTTTTAAAACAGCCTTGGATTTGCCCCAAAACACCAGTGCTTCTGCAATAACCCTTGGGCGTTACGGCTCTGCCAGGGATCTGTCTCTGGGGGCACTTCCTCCCCTTGTGCCCGTGATTGAAGTAGCAAAATGTATTGGATCTGGCCAGGATGGAATTAACTTTCCCCCTAGCAGCCCTCCTAGCACTGTGCTGTGTATCGGTAGCTGGAAAGGTGTTGCTAACCCAGCAGTGTCCTGGCTGCTGCTGAGCAGTGCTCCACAGCATCAAGGCTGTCTCTCCAACAGTCCCCCCTCACCAGCAGGCTGGGGGTGGGCAAGGTCTCGGTCTCGGGGGGGGACACAGCCAGGACAGCTGACCCCAACTGACCAAAGGGGTATTCCAGACCATATGGCGTCTGCTCGGCAATAAAAGCTCAGAGAAAGGAGGAGGAAGGGGGGGGGCATTCGTTATTATGACATTTGTCTTCCAGTGCAACCGCTACGTGTACTGAAGCCCTGCTTCCCGGGAAGTGGCTGGACATTGCCTGCTGATGGGAAGTAAAGAATAAAACATTTTGTTTTCTTTTGCTTCCGCACGTGGCCTTTGCTTTTGCTTTATTAAACTGCCTTTATCTTGACCCACGAGTTCTCTTCCATCTTATTTTCTCCCTCCCGTCCAGCTGAGGAAAGGAGTGACAGAGAGGCTTGGTGGGCACCTGGTGTCCAGCCAAGGTCAACCCACAACACAAAGGTTTGTTCATTGGTATTCCAGTAAGGGAGAAAAGCCTCAAAACCCACACAACTTTTCAGACTACAGCGGATGACTCCTCTTTAGATTAGGTGCACCTTTAATTCAGATGAACAGTCCTTTTGTTATCTCGCCTACACTGGGACCTCAGTAAGTACACCCATAACACAACGCCATAACACAACTCATTGTTCTCAGTCTTTTTCTTTCTATGTTATCTTTTTTCTTAACTCAAATCCCATTAAGCCTAGAGTCTTTTCAGTATTTTTAGCTGTGACTTTCAAAAGGCTGCCAAAAGATAGCTGAAAAGTATATAGCAGTGTGATTAATGCTCTTGGCATTTCTTCATGATTCTGCCCAGTGTTAGAGGAACCTAAATGTGGAAGGATGACAAAATCATGAGCAACTCTTTCATTGGGGGTTTTCATTCAATTTTTTGCTGCCCCAGTGGGTCTCTGTAACTTTCCTCCTCAGCTACATAACTGCAGTCCTAAAATTACTAGGAGCACCAAGGGAAGAACATGGTGCTTGTAGATGCCATTTACTTCTCACTGTCTTGTCACAAAAATATTATACTGAGAACAAACTGCCTCTCAGTTTTGTTTACTGGGTGTTAAAATTTTAGTCTACAGCATGCCAGAATAAAGAAACAGATAAAAATCCCGTCCGTTAGTGCAAATGCTCCAGCAGCAAGCTATAAACATAAATGCAGACTCCAAAGGAGAAAAAATCCCTGGTAAATCTGTGTATGAGCATGATCCTACTCGCATCTGTAGGAACTGTGAATCTAGGACTGAACAGGTGCGGAATAGCAATGTGTCTTTTCAGATGCATCCCTTGCAATGCTGCTGTATGTCTTACTTTGTTACAGTAGGAAAGTCATGTAACAGCCAAAATCCAGCAAGTAAAATTCAGTGCAGGTCGACTGAAGCTACATGGAGCTCATCCAGTTTAAACCAGCTAAGAACCCGGCCTTATTTTATTTGGCACTGTGGACCTCAATTTTTACTGATGAAAAGCTGAGCTGTTTTAATCAAAAACTGAGGCTCTATGTCCTTTCCACTGTAAGGTATAAATCTGTATTGGTTGGCAGTGAGAACTACAAAAGATTTTTGATACTATCTTGCTCAGCACTGCTAGCATTGTAAGATTATTTTTTTTAATAACAGTTTTAAAAGAGAAATTGGCTCATGTTTCAGAGAGCTTTCTGAGAGGCTTACAAATCATGTGGTCCAAGTCATGGGAAAGATGTTACTAATTGCTTACAGCAAAGCCATCAATTTTCATAGGGCCACGTTCATTCTGGCTACCAGTGACAGAGTGGGATGGCAAAGTGCACGCAGCCGCCCATGGCCCGAGCAACAGGAGGGGCTTGAGTCTGCGCCCAGTTACTGGGGCAAGGTCCAGACTCACACCTGTAGTGAGAAGAGCTGGTTACTAGAGGTGAGGTTTCCCTGTAGAAATGGAGGAACACAGGCACCTGTAGAGATGAATCACCCCACCCTACAATAGGTGAGGAAGAGCGTGGACCTCCTTCCTGAGGTGCCTCATCTTCTTTCACCCACTATGTAAGGAACTGAAACAATATGGCCAGGGAGTCCCGCTTCTCAATGAGGTAAGCGGAATCTGATCCCAAACCAGACTCCTTTGAGACCACCGGTGGGTTTTAAGGCTTATTTCATTCCAGGGGCCGGAAAGCCAAGTAACCACGCAAAACCTGGCGGGCACAAGGAAAATCCTTCTGGAAAACAGACCTACAAGCCCGAGACCTCCAACCATGTGGCAAGACTGGTATGGATCAGTGTTAGTAGAGGAAACAGGTGAGAGTTTACACGTGCATGAGATAAAACAGCATTGATTGTACACTGATACATACTGCTCTGGTTGCAATAGATATATTTGTGGCTTCACGTGTTTAGGTTGAAGGCAGTGCTACAACAGAGTGAAACCATCACAGAAAAGGAAACCCTATGCAGCTGCTGTTACCACTACTGTTGCTCCAGGTTTGCTGTGCTGAACTGAGGGTTTAGGCTAGACATGTGGTGCCTATGGCAAAAAACATCCTGAGAAATCTGTTGTCTGGCTTCCAAGACATGCAGTAACCCAGCTTACAGCAGAAGACAACATGGAGCAGAAGGTAACATCACAAAGAGAGGCAATTAGCAAAGGTTTACCATTTTCAGACATTTCAGAAATGTGCTGTTGATGGTTAAGTGACAGTGCCTGACATCCCTTCCACACACTGTCCCATCTTTGCCCTCTGGATGCTCTGCATGCTCCCTTCACATCAGCAGGAAGCCATCAGAAATACATGTTTGCTGCTAACTGGCTTTAAAAATGCACTATGTTGTAAGAGGAAATAATACAGTCTCTCCTGTTGGGAACACATCCTGGCACGCCTTTAAAAACAAGCAAACAATGAATCTTTCATACAGAGGTTTCTTTGAAATATTAGTGAGTTTGCTGCCCTCTTGCAGTCCAAATCGCATTTTAAAACTGGATTTCTCTTTGGGTCTGACAGGGTGTCCTAGGTAAACGCTACACTGCAGCGTGGTACCACACAAGGAAAGATAAGACAGAGGCGAAGCCGTTTGCAAGATACAAAAAAAGGAGTAGATATTTCTCAGCTTAATGAGAATATCTGCAGTTACATTAGCCTGCAAGAGAACAAACTCCAGTGAATAAAAGTGCAGGACAGAATTACCTACAATGGCACAACCTTCCCCACAGATGCTGTTTTACCACCAGCGCTGCACAGCCCGTTGCATTTCTCTGCGGGAAAGCTCGGCCAGGGCAGGGACCAGCACCCCAGAGAGCCAGGCCTTTCCAACCCACCCTCCGACCTGTGAGATAAGCAGAGGCTGGGTTTGTTCAGGGATCTGTCATGTAAAATAGGAAAACTAAGCAGAAGTGCCGCTTAGCAATATGAAACCGCGTTCTGGTCCAGCACAAGGCTCGGCACACAAACATTTCAGGTCCACAAAACTCCTTGTCACAATTAGCACTGCACATGGTCAGCTCCGTAATTTCTTTTTTTGCCCCCTATAACATGCATATGTGACATAACCTATTTCAGAATAAATATACTGCAGGCAAAATTCAAAATTTCGGCTATGTCTGTGCATCATCCCCAGTTTGAACTCACACAACATCCTAAGGACTAACTTCCCCAGAAATGGGCACAGACTTTGTATGTTGTGAAAGCTGATACTTTCAGGATGGGTTCTTTACCAGTATACATGCTTCCATCTACTCTCTCACTTAGGCCATTTTAATGGATTGTACTGGGCTTTGCATCAGACCCTTAATGATATACTCATTTCGAACTAAAAGTCCGCATTTTTCCAGTAGATTTTAAGTACTATAAGTAGACGTCTGTCTTGAGAGAAGTCCCACTAAACTGCCAGACATCAGTGCAAGAACTCCTACTCAAAACAAATGCATTTCAAAACTGCTTATAACCAGAATTTTGAAGGACAAAATGCACTTGCTATTTAGTGCCTTGATAACCAGTCAGAGCAGAAAAAAGAATTCTTAAGAATAATTCTTCAGAAAAGAGAAAGGAATATGAGTTTGAAGATGATTTCTCATTACAAAAAATGAGAACTTTTTTTCCTGTCCCCTTACAACAGAACAGGTATCCCTTCCGTTCTTCCCTTGCTCCCTCCACCAAACCAAGTGAGGCTGAAACGCTCACCTGCATGTATTTCTGTCTCAAAAGGGTGCAATGAGGTTTTAAGCCACTAATGTACACAAAGCTTTTGTATTGCAAAAAAAGGTATCTAAATAGGCTGTTTACTTAACATGCATGGAATATAACAGGACTCTGCCAGAACTTTGTAATATTAAAATATAAAAAAATGCCTAAAAGCATTATGCTGATACTTGCTTAGAGGAAGTATTGCTTTTGCTGTATTTGTCTTGAGGGACTACTGCACAAAATGAGTTTGTCTATAGGAATGAGATCACAAAACCAGCATTTTCTAAGAAAACAGGAAAGATTTGCTGCATGTTCTTTGGAAGTGCAAATTAAGCTGCTAAAATGAGGGGTAACACATTTAAGGCATATAAAAAATGTCACGTGAATTTTGCCCTCAATCACAAGTAAACAAGTCCTCTTCAATTGTCAAGACCCAGCCCTTGTGATGAACTCCCACACCATTTATGTTTATCCCTTTGTTCAGTTTGTGTTCCAAAAAAGGAAGCATTTGCAAAAATGCAAGTAGCCTATGAATGATATTTGAACGGCAAGAGAGATTATATTGCTCAAATAAATTTATTTCTAGAAATTATCAACTAATTGTCAACTATATCACTATTAGTATTATTGTTCATACAACATTGAAGGAGAAAAATCAGGAAGAGGCATTGTCCTGGATGGCTTTAAAGTCGAAACTGCAAGAAGCTGCTGATAGTTTTTAATCCTTTCTAAAGCCATATAATGACATATTCATGGCAGCTGTGTGCTTCAGTAGGGCCACACTTTTTAAAAAATAAAAATTACGTACATAATTGGTTTGCTTTCTGGTTTTTGCCCTTTTAAGGTATATTTGGAACTATTTTAAGATGTTTCCATGCAACCAAAAAGATAGAAACACCCTTTCCTTAAAGAAAGAGCAAATATAAACTGACCTTTCATGTCATTGTTCACCACCATCACACCCAGAGGCAGGGATTTAGGGGAAACCATTAATTACTACACGGTTCATGATAAATTTGACAATCCTGGTGCACCTTCAGTCAATGTCTCCCCTATGCAACGTATTATCATGATGAACCACAGGGGCTAAACAGCAGCTTTCTACAGCCTGTGTGCTCGGTGGTGTCCTCCTCTCCCCCCGACCTCAGCCCCACTCCCACAGCCGCACGCACGTGGCTGACTTCAACGCCGCAGCAGTCTCACTGACGCCGTGGGACTAAAATCAAGGCTGCAAATGATCATTTGCAAGGTCAGGGTCTTGCTGTCCCAGGGAGGCACTTTAATTACATGCAATTACTGTTAGCCATGTACAACCACTCTAACCCATCTGCTACAGGTCAGTTGTCAACTGGGGTGTGACCTGACTCCCAAAATCACAGTGAACCGAAAACAGCTTTTTCTAGAGATGCAAAGACAGTGACTGTGACAGATGCCAAATGGAACAGTCCTGGCTGGATACATGACATTAACCTGCAGAATGAAAAGCTAACACTAATTCAATACCAGTCACATCAGTGGTGCCGAGAGATAAGTCCCTGAACCGGGTTTTAAGCCATTGTGTCTTCCCAGGGACTATCTGCTTATAGAATTGGAAGCTTTTCAGCATTTCATACAGGCTCCAAGAACATATCACTTTACTTATTGAACATTATAGAAAAGGCCACCCAGCAGGAGTTTTACACCATCTCTGGCACAGAAGCAGTACTCAGCGTTTGGGGAGAAGAAGAGCCCCACCGCACTTCTGATAAGTTTACAAAGCAATTTGATTCTTTGGGGACACCCATACAAGCCTGCGGCGTTTTGCTTTTTCCTTGTGAGAGCCTGGGAATTACAGGGTAGTTTATAAATCAAGGTTGTTGCAGCAAGTTGAGCGCTCTGACGTTGCACAGGCGAGGAGGAGCCCAGCTGGGCGAGTGGAGGTGCCTGACGGAGAGGGGTTGGTGTGCAGCACCCCGGGGTCCCCAGGGCTCTGCGGCCCCCACCAGCCTGGCGCGGGGGAAGCCAAGCCAGCCGCGACGTGGGAGCGAGGACGTGGCCACGTGCAGCAAATGTGCAGGGCGCAGACTGGCTGTAGGCAGCACGAACCGAGCACGGTCCTCGTCCGAGGGAGCTGGGCTGCAGGGCAAGGGCTGGCGTGCAGCGTGCCACAGCTACCGGTCACGTATCAGTGGGTTCTCCATCAGCGGGACACGTTTGCACAGCTGCAAAACACTGCTGCCACGAGTGAAGGCGTGACAGGGATGTAACTGTGCCCGGCCAGGCTGCCCCACTGCTTTTATCAGCTCATTTGAATCAAATTGCAGTGTACAACTGGAATAGACAGTTGTTCTTCGAAGGTTACACCCTACACACTATTAAGATTCAGGTGTTCTTCAGATGAAGTCATCTGAGTGCTTTCCCAGCTGCACCCGTGATGTACCAGCTGCTGACAGTTTCATTTTCCATTACTTCCCTCCTGTTTCCAAACTCACTGTTTACTTGATCACTGAAGGATAACCAGTGCTTCCAAAGAATTTGAACTGCTAATACGTGGTGTGTAACAAAGCTGCTGGGCTACAGGATCTGAGTCCCGATCGGTTGATGAATAACTTTGGTTGCCTGCCACAAGCAAATCAAAGGCATGGCAAAAAAAGTGCTTAGGTTTATCTCAGATGGTCTTCCGCACTGTTTTTTAATCAGGATAGCTGATCTTCTGCTCAACAACTTCATCACATCACACCATTGCACTGTCATACTCAGTGTAATTAAAAAAATTAAGACAATTCTAATGACATAATTAACAAAGCAGGACAGGAAGCATCGTATTATTCTTTCTGAGAATTAAAGCCAACTAAACAAGTAACCTTCTCCCAGTACAAAGCTCCTGGGAATCAAAAGGAAAAGTCTCATCAAAACCAGGCACTAAGCAAGCAGTTGCTCTTAGTTCACGTTAGCTTGCTCACCTTAACGTACCACACCATTTCCAAGGCATTGCCCAGCTTCGGGGAATCCGCAGTCTCCCAGGGAAAACACCCCGTCACATCCCACCTCGAGGAGCCGGTGCCAGAGCAGCGGTGGGAAGCCGGCTGCCAGCAGCCAGAGCCAGGCTCCAGCCACCGCCGGGGACCCCACGGCACGCACGCCAGGAGAAAGTCAGCCGAGGGAAAGTGAGCTATACGACCATTAGTTAATAATTAATGGCATATATAATTATTATTCCGCCTCCCCAAGAAAATGGCCATGTAGTCTCACTGAATTTAGGCTCCTTCAGAGGGCAGCCAAGTTGCAGAGCCTGGACGTGGGAACAGCTTCTCCCAGAGACTTCAGTTCCCTCTGGGGACCAGTTATGTGAAGTAAAATGAAAGGGATTAGCACCCAGGTAAAACTCGGGCGGGCAAAGCAATGCTCAGACACCAGAGGCTACTTTAGTCTCTTTCCTAAACCGGAGCACGCCAAAAGCGAAGAGATTTTAGCACTTACTCCCTACTTGGAGTAGGGAGCAGCTGAGGTCAGCACTGAGGTGTCTATGTCCAAGCATTTCCTTGAAACAATGAGAATTAAAAACTAGCTGTTTTTTAAAGTAAAGAATGAGATTGCCTTGTATTCATTTGACAGTATGAATTGGTGTGTTTGAAAAGCACCAAACACTAACATCATTTTAACATCTATCCGCTTTAACCCTCCATTTCAGAGACAGCAGAAGCAGGTGGAAAGCACAGAGTTCAGCACAATTGCATGAATTTTATGCCAGGTTTTAATTTGGCACAGTAATCCTAAAATTACATTATCATACCTGTTAAGGCAAGCAGGCATCATATAAATGATACAGTTATATGCACTCTTAAGCTGAAAGCATTTTTCATTTTAGACAAGTACAACAAATGCTGCCAAACTCAAGGAACAATATCACTTAACAGTTTCAGAAATTGTTAACCTATTGTCGTGGTTTAACCCCAGCCAGCAACCCAGCCCCACGCAGCCGCTCGCTCCCTCCCTCACAGTGGGATGGGGGAGAGAATCGGAAGAGTAAAAGTGAGAAAACCCATGGGCTGAGATAAAGGCAGTTTAACAGGTAAAGCAAAAGCCGCATGTGGAAGCAAAGCAAACCAAGGAATTCATTCCCCGCTTCCCATGGGCAGGCAGGTGTTCAGCCATCTCCAGGAAAGCAGGGCTCCAGCACGTGTAACAGCTACTTGGGAGGACAAACATCATCACTCTGAACATCCCCCCCTTCCTTCTTCTCCCCCAGCTTTCTATGCTGAGCATGACGTCCTATGGTCTGGAATATCCCTTTGGCCAGTCAGGGTCAGCTGTCCCGGCTGTGTCCCCCCGCAACTCCTTGTGCCCCCCCAGCCTCCTCGCTGGTGGGGTGGGGTGAGGAACAGAAAGGGCCTTGGCTCTGTGTAAGCACTGCTCAGCAATAACTACAACATCCCTGTGTTATCAATCAGCACTGTTTTCAGCACAAATCCAAACCATAGCCCCATCCTAGCAACTGTGAAGAAAATTAACTTTATCCCAGCCAAAACCAGCACACCTATGAAAATGCAAATGATGATTAGAAAAAAGACCTTTGCCTCCGATAAGGTTGATAGACAGTTTAATCCCCAGATCCCCACTGTGAATTTTTGATCTTTTTTTTCTTTATTAGCTTCAATTCTGAAACTACATGAAAAAGAACAAGGAGAAAAAAAAAGACATAACAACGAGAGTTAATCATATGTCGGGAAAAGGTTATGCAGCCAATGCAAATTCAAGGGAATAGCAATTGTACAAAGACAGAACCATTTTATTGTGATTTATCATGCAGCGGAGAGCTTGCTTTGATTTTGACACCTGATCCGCAGCACATAAATGTATTCTTTGATGGTGGCGCTTTTTGTTAGGAAGTCATTCGTTAGCCTGCATCAGCCAGGGCACTCATGGTGCACAGCTCACCCGCCAAGCAAGGGGATAAAACTTACCATTTATACTAACACCACAACTGCTGCAAAACCATCACTCTGCTTCTGCAACAAAACTCTCTCTAGCACTCCCATCACCCTAGTCCAGCACAATCCAAGGCAGCCCAGTCCCGGGATAAGTGGATGCTACACCGGCATCCCCAGGAGGTCTGGGGCAGCATCACAAGCAGCTGCTTCTCTGCTTTTTTATGCTTTTCTCAGGACGGAAGGCAGGGAAGACAGGGGAGTGTTACCATCTACCCAAAAGGCCTGAGCCAGATCCACAAATTTATCCAGGTGCTTACATTCGCACGGATTTCACATGGGACTTGGATGACTAAATAAACACTGCTGTGGGTGCAGGTGTTACAGTTCTATTGCAATGTGTTGCACACAAATAAATCCCTTCAACTGCAGCAGGCATCAGCTTCCTACAGCCGATACAGGGTAAGAAAACTTCCTACATCTTCTGTGTCTGTCAAATAGGCCACATCAGATGGCAGAGGTCTAGCATCTTGTATGCTCTTGAAAAAATCCCACTGAATTAACTGCCTGCCACATTTTTGAGCAATCTAAAACGTCCAAGCTACCCCAACTGCAATAGTCTAGAAATGTGGAAAATGTTAGAACAGCCCAGGCCATTGCCAGCCCCAGAGGCGGTACATTTAAAACATGCATCAACAGCTGGTCCAAAGCCACCCTCTGCACCAGGTTTGCCATCCTTCTGTGATCAGCATCCCTGGCGCGGCCAGGGTGTTCCCTGCAGAGCCCTGGACAGGATGGGTGCACGAGTGCCGCAGCCGGTGTGCCTGCTAGGGTGTGTGGCCGGGGACTGCACTTTTGTGGCTGGGTAATATTTATCCTCTGCAGCTTTTACAGGGAGACACAATTCTCTTGGCTTCCACAGTTATCACCTAGGATGGGGACATTTTCTTAGCTTTCCTCAGGCAACCTTTCTCTCTGCATCATTAAGCCCCCAGCCTACGGGAAGCCTGTTTGTTTATTTCCATTTCCAAGCTTTTCTTATAATTGTTTTTCAGTTACAGCTCCATGCTTGTTTCCTTTTCTTTTGTTCCTTTTTGAAGAGGAACAGTTGTCTGCACAGGGGAAGTTCTGTGTTTGCCAATGCTGCTATTTTCCTTCGATGAAAAGACAGGTTTGATTTGGGATTGCGTCTGGCTTGGCTATCTGCTTGTTCACAGTGGATTCAAAAACACGCTGAAAGTTTGCAGCCTGCTGCCTTTCCTTGGCTGGGAAGAGGAGAAAGATGGAAGGGTACGTTGCATCTGATTTTTCCTGAAAACTTTCAGACTCTATCTCCACAAAGGACTCTTTACACGTGTTCCTCCACAGACAGCTGAGGCCAGCAAGTGACGGTGTGATGGTGGCTTTCTCTGGAGAGCTGTGTGTAATTTTACGGTAACCCCTGCCATAAGCAAAATGAGCCATTGTATGCAGCATCAGCAAAGCAATTACCGTGATGAAGGCAGCCTTGGTGTTGGGGGGTGAGTTACATGACTGGGATGGGTCCACGGGACATTGTGTTGGGGAAGGAGTTCAGTCCCCTTCCTCTCCCATGAAGTCCTGCCTCCAGCTGTCTTGCACAGCCCATAGCTTCTCTGAGGAGTAGGACAGAAATCATGGCATCGTGCTGGAAATGCCAGTGGGGGTAGTACCAAAACAGGGAAATGGGAAGCACAAGGTTGTGGTGGGAAGGATGCGGCTGGTCACAGCCACCGACTGGGAGAGCAGCACTGATAAACCTGGGCTTACTAGTGCTCATTTATAAAATAAAAATTCATACATAGCCAAAGTGCTCCCCAGGTGTTCCTCCTTAGCATGCTGGTGAGGAGGCAGAGCGCAGCCAGCTTTGGGGTGATGCCTGTCTGCACCCAACAACATACCTGTCCCTGACAGGCAGTGAAAAGTGCTTACGTCCACCCGAAACTGCCAGTGGCACGTCAAGGACAGACTGACTCTCCCCAGCTAGGCCAGGGCCAGAATATTGCAATCCACACTTACTCTGATAAAGATGATGCTGGATGCTTGAATGGCTCTCTCTATACATGTCCACTGGATTTCAGTAAGTTTAAGGGGAAAACTGAAAACCTCAAGCACTGATGAGCACCCCTAGCTGCACCCTGGGCTACTGACTTCAGCACAGCCTCACTTACTGAATTGCCAACATGTGCCTTGACAGATCACACGTCAAAATAGGAGCTACTCCAACCCCGCAGAGCGTGGGAGATCTAGCTGGGATTCAGCATAATGCAATACACACTTGTCCTGGTTTGGGCTGGGATAGAGTTAACTTTCTTCTTAGTAGCCAGGACAGTGTGTTTCAGATTTAGTGTAATGTTGATAACACACTGATGTTTTAGTTGTTGCTAAGTAGCAATTATAGTAAGTTAAGGATTTTTCAGTTTCCCATGCTCTGCCAGTGAGCAGGTGTACAAGAAGCTGGGAGGAAGCATAGCCAGGACACCTGACCCAAACTAGATAAACGGATATTCCATACCATAGAGCATCATGCTCAGTATATAAACTGGGGGGGAGTTGGCCACAAAGAGGCAGATTGCTGCTTGGGCATCAGTCAGCGAGTGGTGAGCAATTGCATTGTGCATCACTTGTCTTTTCTTGGGGTTTCTTTCTTTTTTTTTTAATTACTTTTTATGATTATATTATATCTTTATTATTAATAATATTCTTATATTTTATTTTACTTTAGTTATTAAACTGTTCTTATTTCAACCCACAAGTTTTACTTCTTTTTTTCAATTCTCCTCTTTTTTTCAATTCTCCTCCCCATCCCACTGGGAGCGGGGAGGAGTGAGCAAGCGGCTGTGTGGTGCTTAGTTGCTGGCTGGGAATTAAACCATGACAACACTACTTACAATAAGGCAAAGTTTATCTCTGGGGATAAAGTTGCTAACTGGCAAGCAGGATAGAAAGGAGGCATGCTTAGGGCTGCCAAAACCACTGAGGATACACTGACCCAACAGCTTTTATGCCATCCTCAGGACACAGACCTGCGAAGGCAGTATGGCCAGATGTGACACGTGAGTCCACGCTGCTGTGCCATGCCCAGGAAACCCACTTGGAGACACTGGCTAGCAGAGAACCATATGAAGGAAGTCAGAAAGCCCCAGTACGAGCTCACCAAACCCAGCCCAAAGTGCTGGTGCTGCACAACAAGAGGAAAGCCTGTTGGATAAAGAGTTTGCTCTAGGGGCCCCTCCCTTTTGAATGGTTAAAAGGCAAAAAGTATTTCTTCCTGGAGTGAGAAAAGGGACAATATAAAAAAGACCCGGCCAGCACCTTTATAAGGAAATGGTATCGTGCTTTTTGATAATAAGCTGTGCCTGTTTTGGGAATTGGATACAGAGGATTAGGTATATTTCTGACCAAGTTATTTTGAGGTGACAAGCCATGGTGCTCTCCGCAGAAGACTTTATATTATTGGTACCTTTACAGACTTTCACTCTCTGTGAGCTTGAAAATAACAGTGAGTTCATGAATTAACTTTTAGGCAGCAAACACTCCAGCAAAAGCTTATAAATATTTTTTAGACAACAAATGAAGCTGTGCAATAAGCAAGCAAACTGTAAAGTACATTTGAAAGTCAACCTAATGATGGATTTAGAAGCTTAAAGCAGCTCTTTTACTGTACTTGTTTCAATCTTTAATTACACCCTTCTCTTCATCCCCAGCAATCAGATGTGATACTGAAGTAGAGAGCTTTATAAATCATGTTATGCTGGGTTTGGTGTCTTTGAACAATCACATCTTTGGCATATTGCAGGAAGACAAAGCGGTTGAAGTGCTGCTCAGCTTTGTCAAGTTAAACATGGAATTCTACAGGAAGTTTTTTAATTAGGTTTCAGGCCGACAGAAGCAACCCCTAAATATCACAGTAATGCTTGGCTGGGCGATGCTGCCTTTCTCTGGGGTGCCTCTGTGCTTCATTTTTTTAATGACTGACACTCCTATTTATGGAGTGAATACAAGGGAGTTGCTTGGAAGGGAACATTTCTGAATACGTTTCAGTGTACACAAATTTGAGTCACAAAGTCTGCTAACATACAGTTCCTGGTACTGGCCCCTTCCGTATTATCTCGAGATAAGAGTCTTTGCTCCACCCATGGAAAAGTGACTGCTGCTGTTGCTGCACTCTGGGCTGTTCTCTCCTCTTAGCCAAGGGCTGGCAGCATAAGCAAGAGCTTCTTCATCGTCCCACTGTAACTTAACCTTAACCATCATCAAACCAAACCCCATTTTGCTTCCTGTGTTCAGTTCTTTTCCTAAGGTGACATTTGAACAGGCAATGCTGCTCTTGTAGCAATGAGCTAGAAGCAAAACCAGCAGCTGACAGGTACCATCTATTACCTTCACAGGAGAATGACCCTGAATGGCTTGGAAGATTAGCGTTAGGGTACACGCTTCTGGTTTGACGGTGTGAAATGAGCCCCAGGCCGGTAATAGTCAAAAATAAATGCTACTGGTGTTCAATATCCTCTGTAAAACAGGATTGATAGTTGTAATCATTTGCTACGAGATATAGCCGCTCCGTAATTGGTAATCTCAGCCCTGCGTCCCAAGCTTAAATGGGCGCATATTAGTGCAGAAGTTGTTATTGGCTCCTGTTCTCTGGTTAAACTGAGCATTTCACCCTCCAGGAACGTAGTTCTGTCATCTTTCAGGGACTTAATTACAAAAAGTGAATATAACAGGGAGAAAATATATATTAGCTGAGGGTACCTTAAGTGCCAGAGAAAGGACTTCAGTGTTGATAGATGAGAGGGAATTAGAGGACACACTGATATTGTGGTAGACACAGGATCATGCAGGTGTATGCTGACCAGCAGTGCGAGGTGGCAACGTTTTTTGCACCTTCTTTAAAATTGCTGTCATTGCAAAAGGATCAACGCTCTGGACTGGGTATTACAGAGCTGCCACAGGCAATCACTGAAATGAGTCTGTAGACTGTGCTCATGTCCAGATCATTTGTGCTCATCCACAGCTAAACGACTGGAAAACAGCAGCACGTCCCATTTTAGGCTGACCCAGGGAAACCCAGTGAGAACTCCCCATGTGCATCTGGAATCCCTCCATGCTTCTTTAGTGAAGGTGAATCTAAATGCTTTTCATGTTTTGGAAGAAACCTGAATTTTAATTTCAGCCTTTCAATGTACATATTCCTTTTTGGACTCTGGGTCACCCGTGCATCCTTGGATGAGACATTTAAGTGTTTCAAGTCTTGTCCTTCCCGTCACTAAAAGGCAAGCACTGCCCACCCTGTGGGAATGCTGTGTGAAGCGCTGACAGGCAGAACTAAGGAAGACATCTTTTATAAAACTTTTGGAGATAGCTCATATAAGAATATAATCAAACCCTGACATCTGCCCAGAGATTATTCAGGCATCTGCCATGCACAGAAATAGCTAGCAGAATAAAATTCACCTAAGTCCATAAACCTGATCCCAATAGTAACTGACGCAACCAGTAACTCGCCACTTCTGCGCTGAAGAATCTACTGTCACATCACCTTAGAGATGAGGGAGAGCCTGGGCATACCTCTCCCCTCCAACCACACATGGCCAGATGCTGAGCCCCACCTGCCAAAAGGGCTTCCCCAGCTGCAGCATGGCCCCTGCCACGGAAAGGGTGGCCACCCTTGGTAGCCACTAAAAAGACGGGATCATCAGGCATGAAAAAAGTCACCGACCATTTTAATTGTCTTGGTCCTAGGTACAGGCGCACATCTAAAAGGCAGTGCTGCCCTCTGTTATCCCTTCAGCTACTCACTCACGCATGGCTGCGTACGCAGAATCATCAACTGCCACCGCAGCTTGGGGCTTTGAATTAGCCTCAGTCAAATGACATGGAATAAAGAAAGCAAAGCTGGCTCCAGCAAGAAGCTCAGCACCTTCAGTTCCTAATGAGCTTCAGAGACGGCGTTTTGCATCCAGTAAGGACAAAGTAATCTACTGTAAGTTGTTGCAATTAGTTCTTCAAGTCCTAACCTTCATCCACTGCTTTTTCACTATATAAATCAGGTATTAACATTTAAATAAAAATCAGAATATTCACCTTGTTATTTTGTATTAGTAGCATCCAACTTCATGGATTAAAACTAGATGAAACAGCTTTTATAACCAGTTTAGAAGATAACTTATATTTTATCTTTATTTTGGTGTGTTATCTTATTGATGAGTTCAATATGGAAATTTCAAGGCAATCATGAGTCCAATGTAATCATTCGGTATAAAACTGTATGAGAAATATGCTTTAAAATGAAAATGTACTAACAACATATTATCTCCACATGCTCATTTTTAAAAAGAAATGATAGCATTAACAGGAAATAAAGATTATCCCTTATTTATATTAGGCCTGACTCCAACACTGGTAATCAGATTGACTGTTAAATAGCTCTGCAAATACTTTTCTTGTACTCATTGGAAGTACTTATGTAGGCAAATACTGCCGGGCCCTGGCAAAACTGGGAGAATCTGGGCTTCTCTGATTCAAAGGTTTATTATTAACAAAACCCTCAGTTGCTCAAACCCCACAAAATGATTTCAACTGAACAGTCACACCACTAGTCGGAGAAAAGTACACATGTGATAAAGAAGGAGAATGAAAAAGCTTATTGACATGTTGATACACAGCTGATACGGAAAACAAAAACCCACTTAAAAAAATAACAGTTGAGTTTTAGTCGAAGTCAGAAGCAGCATCTGGTCTCTTTTCTCTCCCAACGTCAAGAAGATGTTTGCAACGATGCTGAAGATATTTCCAATTCTAGCCATCTTTGCAGGTAAGAATAACAAACTGATTGAATAGTACTGGAATAAAGGAACTTGTTGAAATACGAGAGCAGGTGAACCTGACTGGCAAACTAGGAGAACATTCAAGATTTATTTCAGGACGGAATGAAAATCATGGCTATAACGCTATGCCATTTTGTGGAAATCAGCAAGCTGACCACTGACTGGTAAGAGTATTTTGCTCAAGAATAGAATTTTAGCTTTGGTAAATTAATGCTTTGCTCTAAAGGCAGGAAGAGGCAAAGAGCTCTCACATAGAGTGTTAGGGTCTTTCAAGCGTTTCAAGGTTAGGTTTTCTCACATTTGGCTTTTGTCTCCCCTTGATAATAGCCCTGGGAAATGCTGCCTTGGTCCCACCCCCACCAAAAAAATTTTGGGGGACGCTTAACTTTAAGCGTGCAAATAATCCTTTGGATTTCCCTGAAGTTAAGTGAGGACATAATACTTTGTGGAACCTAGGAATTATATGGTATATTAAAGATTATATATTATTCATGTTTCAAGGACATGTCATTGTGCTAAGCTTTATTTTTAATATATACAGAAGCAGACATTTTAAGTCTAATGCTCCATAGAGATGAACAGCCTCTACCCACTAAAGAAAATGGAAGTTGGTTTCCACATTTTCCTTTCAAGATGGAATTATCTGGTTTGGGTGCCAGAGAAATATTTTAAATAGTTGCTCCTGGTGTTTCAATGTTATCTCTCTCTCACACACATAAACCCCACAGATTTTTGCTTTAGAAATGAAAAGTAATTCAGGGTTAATACCAATACTTTTGGAAGCAATGTCCTCTAATTTTAAAGTTCTGGATTTAAGACGAGCAGTGTGTCCATACTGCTGGGTGCCACTGACTGGGGGTTTCTGTAGTGGCTAGGAAAAGATCAGTAAACTTGGATTTACTTCATAAGCGTTAAAAACTGCATGGGACTTCAGTGAAAGTGGATGATTCCCAATTAACTGCAATGACCTTCTCTGTAGCAAGGAAACGGTCTTACCGTAATATTGATGAGTAAAAGACATGGATCAACTATTTTTAACAAGTTATGGTCCTGTTCACACCAGCTTTTTTCACCGAGTTACTTCTTATTCATTTGCTTTTTTCATTTAAACCAAAAGGCCTGTACGTATGAAATGGGATTATGAGACTGAAACCGTAAACGGTGAAGTAAATGCAAAGCAAAACTCCCATTAACTTCTGTGATGAGGGAACAGGGTCTGTGGGTCCAGTTCATTCCATCTGCAGTCACAAGCTCCACCTTACAATTAATGATGGCTTTAAATAGCCTTGCTGGACAACGGAAGTTTGATTGATAGGTTTTGGGGTTTATATTTTTACTAGAGCGAAGCCTATTTCAACTAAATGTATTTCTTCAAAGTATACAGCTTCACAGAAACTAGAATGCTTTGTGGAGTTGTTTCTGCTAAAATTAATTTATTTTGGAAAAGCTTATAACAGCCAGGCTCTGTGGCACTCCTGACTCCAAAACCAGAGAATGATAAAGGAAATACATGGAGCAGATGCCTGGAAAATGGATGTTTCAGTAGAATGCCATTGTGTTGAAAGACTGTAGCTTTAATCCTGCAAAGAGCAGAAAATAAATACATGTAAACCTGGAAGTATTATTGTGGCAAGAAACTATCATCCTCTGGCCAACTCTAATTCTTAAATCTGAGAACAGTGAACTGAGATATCTAAAATAATATTACATGGCTTTTATGTTAGATCTCGGTAAGGATTAAGCTACTGTGAACTTAGAGGACAAGCAGGAGTTGCAGCCAGCACTGGGATCCCCTCTTTCCCCAAGGCAGGTTTGACACATTTAGGTCAGTCTCCAGCCATTCCTGTGAGACCGTCTCCACATACAGTGTAAATCTTGCTGTACTTTAAACCCGCTAGTTCTCATCCTAGCCACCACCAACATGGAAAGTAGATTATTCCCTTCTTCCTTGCAGTGAGCTTTTACTATTGAAACCATCAAACAAGGAAAACAGACCCCGAAGAGTTGAGACTCTAGGTTCACATAGGTTTGAATAGTGTAGCAACTGATGAATCTGCAATATTTACATGGTTAAAAATGTCAAAATAGATTATATTTCTTTTTTAAACAATGTTTTCTCTCATAGGGTTGATAATTTGAGCAAACTGCTCTTTTGGTATTACTGGAGGTTCTGCTTAAACTCTCAAAAGCAGCACCTGAACATAAGATGCACAGGTCTTTCATTGAGAAGAATATTTTGTATGTTTTGCCTCTAGCATTGACATGTGAAATTGACATTGCCTGTGTGAAAATTGTTATTATTAAAAACATGAAGTTCTCACTTTGCCTGTTTTGCATAGAAACCCCCAAAAGACTTATGTTTTCCGTCACATTCAAAAGAAATATATTCTCCTTCAGATTTAGACAGTAGCTTTAAAACTGGACTTGGTGATCTAGCAAAACCCTGAAATTCAAACTTATTTTTCTGACAGCTCTAGCTTTGTTGCCATATTGTTACCATTGCTAGTAACTTACATGGAGGACAGAAACAGATGAATACTGTAAGATGGTGCTCGATTCCTTTCATTAATATGGCTGTGTAGCCAAGACTGATTGGAACATTATGGGAAAGGGCTTACAAGTTATGTTTGCTCCCTTTCTGCTCTGAGCACAACAGAAAGGGTTGATCAAGTTATCACAGAATTTCTTACAACCCACGTAATAAAAGCAGATCCAAAACGGTTAGTTTGACGTTTCCAATGTAAAAGCATTGGAACAGAACAGCTTCTGCGTGTAAACCCTAAGAAACCTAAACAAAAGCAAAGTAATTAGCAAAAGAAAAGCAGAGAAAGGCTGCTGGGCTGCAGTCTGGGGGAACCCGACAGTGCCACCGAGTCCCAGTGAGAACATAAGAACGTAAAAAGAGACAACACTGCAGGAGATGGTGATCTACGGCAAAGGAGACCAGACATCTAACAGAATAACTGCAGAAAAAAAGGGCAAGAAGAGTGTAAAAGAGGGCTAGAGACAGCTGTAAATGAGAGTGCAAGGTGCAGGAGAGCACTGAGTGCAGAAAAAAGGTTCAGTCTAGCCATGGGTTCTTAGTGAGAAGACAAGTCTCTGCAGGTGAGAACAAGTATGATTTTAGGAACTCTGCTTTTTCAGAATATTATTTGTTGTAAGGGCACAGGTATTCCGGGGGATTTACTTGCTTGTTAGCTTTTACCCACTCCCAGCTTGTTATCGCTAAAGTTTCCACACAAAGCCCCAGGGAAACTACTGGAAAGGAGAACGACTAGACACGTCCTACGGGTTTCTTCGATAACGCAGGGAGCAAGGCACTGCTGCCCAGCTCCCAGGGTCGGCCCTGGCTGATCTCTCCTCACCCCTCACCACACTTACTGCCCACAGGCCACGTCAGCGGCGTTGTGGTGACCGTCCCTGAGAAGACAGTGAATGTCACTGCAGGTGGAAACGCAACCCTCCTCTGTACATACAGGAGTTCTGGACCGCTGGGAAATTTCTTTATTCAGTGGACCTTTTACAGTGCCAAAGAGACACAACTGCATACCGTAAGATATTTATTTATTATTAATATGAAGTTATATTTAAGATAGCCTTAAGTCCTCAAAAAATCTTGTTAAGTTTGATAGTGTTATCCTCGCTGCAGACCAGGGAGGCAGGTAACGTTGGTGTTCCCACCCTAAAGACAAGGGACTGGGGTGCAATGAAATTTAGGGGCAGATGCACAAAGTTGTCTAGGCTCCTAGTTCCTACTGGCATGCCTGACCTCCTTTAGAAACTTAGGAGAAGGTGCAAAAGGGATTCAGATGCTCAAATGACTTGTTCCAAGTCACCCAGGAAAGCAAAAGAGCAAAGACCAGGTGTCCAAAAATCACACACGCACTCCAGCCCCTGGACCAGCTCCCTTTTCTCTTGTCTGGCAGGTATTTCCTGCCATTGTGAAGGCTTTTTTCCTGGTGAGACAGCCTTGCCTATGACAACATGTCCCCCATTTACGGGTCAAATGAAAGCTCCTTGACTCAGCCGCTAACATTGCTATCAGGCGGCTCAGTAAGAGGAGCGGTGCTCAACAACAGGCTATCGGCACAAAGCGAACAGCAAGTATTTTGGCAGGACTCTGCAGTGATTTGTCATAGCAGGAAATCTGCCACGGCAAACTTGCGTTGGTATTTTGCGGCATCCCACGGGGGTCGTTGCGGTAGCAGAACAATTACAGATCAAAGGCAAATGCTCCCTGCCCCTCCTGAGACCCCCAGAGGCAGCAGAGCCAAACAGTATCTCCCCCCCGGGGTCATAACGAGACCGCGTGGTGGGTTGGAGTATCAGCACGGAGGCAGCATCGGGACTGCGAAGGACACCAAGGACTAGACAGCCACGTGCCGTAACCACTGCCCGAGCCTCTCACGTGGCTGTAAAGGCCTTGCAGAGCAGCCTGGTCTGCCTGGAAGGCGTCAGGGAAGGGACGCGTAACTTCCTCTACGTACTTACACGACTGCCCAGAATTCAAGAGCCATCCATTAATCTTATTTTTTGGTGGGGAAATGAATCCATGAATCTCAGTCCCAATGGGAAAGCCATGCCTGTAAGGAATGTAAAGAAACACTACTGGGAAAAATTGCATCTGGTTTTCTCCGTGTCTGAAACTAATTTCACGGTGAATTCGCTTTCACACCACAACACACATGTATTTATAATGGATGATTTGCATTTTCATCAAATAAAGTCGGTTCAATCTGGAAAGGCCACGGGTTAGTGACTAATCCCACTCTCCTTGAACACCGAGGTAAAATTTCCTTGTGCTGCAGTGCCAGTTATCCTTGGCTTGCGCGCTCGGCGAGGCTTGGAGGATACCCTTCGCTCCTCTGAGCCTGCTGATGTGCCTGGAGGGTGCGTGTGTGTGAAGAGCTGCAGGACTGGGGCATTACTCTTTTTAAAATGCTTTTAGCAACCCATTCAGTCCTGTATTACTTGACCCTGTATCCTTTTACCAGAACATGGCAATTCCTTACAATTTTGAACCTGTTCACAATAAAATTAATCGTGTTAATGCAAACACTGGGAAGAAAGGACTGTGACTGCTTGTGGAAAATACAGTTTAAGAAATTACACAACACAGCTGAACATGAAATTGGATTTTCAACCTCCGTCTGAACTCACAGCAATACGAGGTTGCTATTTCTATTTCAGGCTGGTGACTTTTCTGAGTTTCAGAAAGGACTGAGTGCCTGAAAGCATGCATGTTTTTCTCCTGCAAGTTTGAACAAAAAATAATCTCTCTACAAACCTGGGTTTGGCCTGGTTGCTTGGCACGTAGCTGAAGTTCAGTTTCACATTTTGTTCCAAGTAGGAAATATATGTATGGCAATGGAGGAAACTGCCAGCTTTAGCTTTCATTGTTTAGATTAAAGAATACTAAATTGCAAGTCAAAAATATATTCAATATGCTGGTAAGATGACAAAACCAACTGAATTGAACAGACTGGCACCATACTTTAGTGAATACCAGAACAGTAGCTTGCAATCTAAGTGGGATAAAATTATTTAATTTTATGAGATATTTAGATTCTTCTAAAATGTCAGTAATAATAAATAAATAAACAAGCAAACACTTCCTTATAAATAGCATATATTGTCCCTGAAAAAGTGTGTTGAAAATCCTGGCTTCATTCATAATTTGCCATTTTTTTCAGTAACTAAATGGATAACATTTTCAACTTCCATTTTTTAAAGTAGAAAATATCTGCCAAATATTTTGAAGATAGGAGACTTACAATTTAAAAAAAAATGCAGAAAATACATCTTCTTATCCCACCTGCTGCAATTTTAAATATTCCTGACATCTTAGTAAATGTTAGCTGTCTTGATGACCCTGTTATTCACATGGCTGGTATATTCACAATACTAAGATTAAGCAGGGAGGATGTTCTCCATAACAACTATGGGAGGAAAAAAGTCTTGATTCTAATAAATAATGTTTATTTACATAATAGGGAATATGGCCCTTTCTCTCTACAGTGGCAGCAAGTAATAGAGTGAAGTGTAGAACATTAGAATTAAGGCAAAATTATGTCATTAAGGTTGCTTTTGGCTTGAAGCATTATTGGATATGAGCTTTAAATTACTAGATTTCAAGACGCAATATATAATAAGCACAGAGGCCAGAGGTACCCCTTTTAATAAGAATGTCAGTATTTTACATTGCCACTTATGTTACAGATTTTGCAGTGTTTTGAGATACATAGGCTCAGGTACAGTCCTGTCTGGAGTGAAATCAGTACGATCAGGATCAGGATTAGTGCCAGTGTTAATTTAATGCCCCAGAGTATTCAGCAACAGATTTTACCTTGCTTCAAGGTGAGGCAGTGCCATTCATTACTTTGCAGACCTGATGCAGATCTGTCTCCCAGCACTGACTTTGTGAAGCTGGCTGGTGTCTTTTGCTGTTTGTTCTGGTGTTTTCATACCCTGTTCTGCATTGCCCACCTTACACAATGCTGGCGCAGGTGCTCGACAGTTATAAGCCATGGCAGTTACACCGGAGAGGATGAAATACCACAAACAGGCTGTTCACAGACAGTATGATGAAAAGGGAGGCAGCAAACAGCGGAATGGCAGGTGTTTGTGGTGCTGTTTTGAAGACAGTGCAGCTATATATAGTGTGCGAATATAGATCTTCTTACTAATTGGAGCCTAACTCTGCTCTTTTCCTGAGAAATTTCTCCAGTGAAAGTAATTCCCCTCATTTGAACTAAATAATGTAAATATCAACTCATGCAAAATAGGATGCCATACATATTTTTAACTTTTTCTTCTTGCCATTTACGCCTTAGCAACATGTCTTTTTAATGATAAATTTAATTTTTAAATAATAACTCCCAGCCAAGGATCTTGAGAACTTTGCAATACTCAACTATCTCTATTTTACATATAGACAAACTGAGGCAAACGCTACTTATTCAGCTCACCCAGGGTAACAGAGTACATCACAGCCTGGCCTGGTTTATAAGGTGAAGTCTCAGCTCCTGCTAAGATCTACATCTGTGCTTCATTTCATGCTCTGAGTCACTCGGCTGGCCTCCGTGTAAAGCACTTAAGTAAATGTTTGAAAGATTGAAGCCTGCTGTTGACTCTGCACAGGCGAGGCTGCAGCCTTGCAAAGCTAAATACAACTCCTGAACCTACCACACCTTGAGCCTCCAGCCCAGGCCACCCACAGTTAGAGTAAGTGAAATTATCAGAGATACTGTGTGGCTACCCAAGATATGTCCAGGGCAAAATCCTGGACTGAAATTTTAAATTCACTAGATGAGTAAAGGTCATGAATGACTGTTACTTATAAGAGAAACTGAACTATTGATAGACTTCTCATGAAAATGTTCTCTAAAAAAAAAGGGAGCTTGAAATATTTGCAAACAGTGACTTTGACACTGCTTTGGTAAAATTACTGATGGGCAATTGAGAGGGAAAGAGTGTTAGCAGCATGTAACAGCAAGAATACCTTCCATTTATTTCATATGTTGGCTTTCACTCTGCCAGAGCCCTGTATTTTTCTTATATCTGTACTACTGATAAAGTATCACTTAGTGGATAGGGGCAAGGAGGGTTTCCACTTATGGCAAACCATAGAGATGAGGAAGATGGCACTGTTCCCTCACAAGAAGTCTACTCATGTCCTTATACCCAGCCTTGCAGGCCTGATGAGCCACTTAGTTTGCAAAATCTTCACAAGAGCTAGCAGGCTTATGTCACGCTGTTCAGGAACAAGGGACAAGGTGGCCGAGCCCAAGAAAGGAAAGAGATGCAAAAAGAGTGATCTGAGTGCAACTGTGTCTGCTCCTTTCACCCTGAAACCCCGAATTCAGATTACCAGCAGTCCCAAGGCCAGCACAACTCTGCTGCCCAGCACAAAGCAAGGCACAGGCATGGGCACCGACAGCCAGGGGCCGGCCAGTCCTATTAGTGTGGGGTTCCCATAAAAACCATTGAAAGAACAAATTCCTCCCCATGTAGAATGAGTAGCTCCTGAGACCCCATCACACGCTTTCAGCCACAGACAACCGAGATCATGTGCCGCAGAGGCTGTCAGCGCTACAAGGGACACTGCCTTGGGAGCAGAGCAGTCTGTCCCAGCCCACAAGTGAAGATGAGCCTGTGCAAAGCACCTCCTGAAGCAGTACAGGAAAACTTCCTCGAAAGGGCCTCTCTGATACACCAGCGTTTCTTTTTGCCTAGAGGTGATTTTTACAAAATTGGGTTTTATCTAGCACTTAGATGACCGAGCAGGCACTTAGAAGGAATAGCTTCATGGAAAGCAGAGGCAACATCTCCAATGCAGAGGAAGGAGACCCTGTTGTCATGTCACTGCAGTCAGAGTGACTCCCTGGATGTCACTGGGATTACTGTGGGCTGCCTGTGGTTCTTTCTGGCACTGGGGTGACAGTCTGCAGAGAGAAGATAAAATAAACTGCTGCACTGAAGCAGACAACACTGAGAACACAAAGCAAAGTGGAGACAAGTAGAAAATGATTAGGTTGTAACTGGTATGTTTGGAGCAAACATTAGACTTCAATCTTAGTTTGCCTAATTTTAGGTAAAACTTAGAAATAAGATTGTGTTGCACCTCACTGTTGACAAAGGCTTGAGACATCTTCTGCAAAATCTGCTGAACACGAGGCACCCTGCCCTTGTGAACAGCTCTCATGGTACTGATGGGGAGCTATGTAGAGAACAGGCTCTTTGATTTTGGGGGAACATTTAAAGTTTCATTTAACTCTCAGATCAGCACATTTTTACTCAAATACAGCATTCCCCGTGTCACGGTATTCTGAGTATGGATGAAAAGTCAGTCAGTCATTGTCAAAAGATGGTGTATGTGACAGATGCACGGGGAAGATGTAGCTGGAGACACAAGGTAAGAAAAAAATCCCCACAATCTTAAGGGGAAAAAAGAGCTAAATAGCTTCTACTAGATTTATGCTACTATGAGACCTGTAATCATGTTCTGGATTAAAATCTTAAAACCAGTCCATGACTGAGATAAGCTGAATCAGGTGCATCATTCAGAATTTTTAACTCACCCTGGTTTTTATTGCATTTTCCTCTATCAAAATTACTTTGGATGTAGCTGCTGTTTTTTAACCATAGCTACCCTAGGTGGCTGAACTAGAACATTCAGGAATATTCTACCCAAAGAGTATCTGAAGGGCATGTACACACACCAGGATCCTCTGGGCTGAATGTCAGCAAGTCTGGATAGGCCAAATTTGGGCCTACATATTTACTAGCAATAAAAAAAAATAATAAAATCATCCTGGATCTCCTTTCTAGAATATAACATTTTGAGATGCGATGGATACAGAGGGACACTAAGCTGCCTACTGAACTGGCTTCCTCTCAGCTGTCAGCTCAACGTCCCAGCCATAATCCATTCCAAACCCTCTTTGGCTGCAGTGGGATTCCTGTCTCACCACGAAGTACACAGTACAACCCAATGTAAACTGAGGTCTAATAATAACTGCTGAAGAGCAGTTACACCAAGTACACTGAGAAAACATATTTGTGCTTGATACACTGTAGAAATTATTCACTAATAGTTCAGCCACAAGAATGATGCTGTGAGAAGATGAAAGAGCTGCTCCTCAAAAGTATTTTGCACCAGTTAAAGCTGCTGAATGATTAATCCTCTAAAGGCTTCTGACTCCATCCCTTTCTTCTACCAATGCGCAATTGTGGCAAGACGCTTCTAGTCATTACTAACATTCTCAATTACCCATGCAAAAATCCAATAATGCAGGACGTAATATCCCTACTACACTCTGGCAGATCAGAGTTTTGACAAAAATGTGTGAAAAGAAGCTGTAGATGAGAAAAGGCATTTGGAGCCAGACTCAGTCACAGGACACACGTCAAAGAAACCGGCACACGTGCGAGCATTTTCTTTCTTATCTAGCCAACTTCAGAATCTGAGCCTTGGGCTTTAATTAACACTTTGAATGTGCAGCATTTGTTCTCTAATTGGATGGTAAGATGCTTAAGGGAGTGATGAACATTTTTTTCCCTGGTTGTTATTTCATAAATTCTGTCTGTACTCAGAATTCAAAAAGAGATCGTGATCTCAAACCAGTAAAGTTGTTAATATCCTCCTTTGCATTTATTGGTGAGAAAGAGACTTTTAACGGTTCTTTTTCTAGTAGCTTGAGAAAATGACAAACAGAAAATGATAAAACAACCCAATGAACACCTGAGCTTTACAGCTCTCCAGGCGCAAACTGTGAACTAGATGCTGAATATATCAGCCTAGAGAAACGTCATCAAACAGGATGCTATAGCTTTGCACCTGCTGGTGGGGCTGCGGGAGGGAAGACAGGTACTAGAAAGGAAGTCATGTCCTGAAACTACCCCCCAGTCAGGAAATTAAGGGTACTGTGGAGATTAAGTGGGACATTTTGTAACACATCTTCAAGTACATCGCATCTTACAATTTTGATATCCAGATGTACGAGGCACGTACAGCAATGTGATGCAGTGACACCAGGAGATGGAGGGTGGGAGGGATATTGACCTGGAAATTATGAATGAGTCCATCCAAAGGCATTTGAAAGACACATATTTATGCAAATTCTAGTATGTATTTGTCCTGCCCCAAGAAGAAAGGAAGCAGATGGAGGCATGTTTCTTCTAACTTACTGCCTGCTTTTTCACACACAACCTCCACCCTCTAAGGAAGAAGATCTCTCTATAGAAGTTATATAAAGAAAACCTGTAGGTGGGTTCCTCACTCTCTGCCAAACATCTGGCAGCCTTTGAAAATCCTCAACTCAGCATCAGCTTTGCCAACTGCTTCCTCTGCAGGCAAATACTTTCCTCACCATCACACTAGAAAAGGAGCAGCCTTCCCACAAGTCAGCCTAAAGGAGGAGAAAAGGACATGTGATTTAATGTACCAGATCCTTCAGAACTGGGGACACAAATAATTTTGTCTCCAGCATCTGGAGTGCATTGAGAGTACCAAGATTTTTTTCCAAACAAGTATGATCATTTCCAATTCCCTGTTCTGTTTGTAACCCAGCTCCTCCAAACAGGTCCATGAATAACTGACTTAGCTGCCTTGGAAGTCTATGAGCCCAAAGCCTTTCCCTGGTTGCAGCAGAAACTGTGACTGTGGAAATGCAGAGTAACTATACCACTGCCTTAGAAAGCCAAGAAGGATGCCTGCTGATATTAGTGGCTTTAGGCACTGCCTGGTCCAGAGGTTGAATAACCAACTAAATGGCAATCCTTTCTAAGGTCAGGTAGACGTTTTCTAGGCAACTTAGCTATTTTGCAGAAACTGGTGTTTCAGATTGTAGAGTTATTAGGGGCAACATTTTTAGGAGTGATAATATCCGCTCTTTTTTCTGTCAGTTGTTTGATTACTCATCCCAGGCAGCTGCTCCCATGAAACGTGAAAAGGCACCATTATATAAAAACTTGCATGAGCAAACTAGCTGGTAAAGAGAAGCAGCAACCATTACTGCATCCGCAGTATTGTTTTTACACTGGTAAATCATCGACTTCACTAGAGCTGCTCATGGTTTGCTTGAGAATATAAAAAGCTTATTTTTTCAAAAGAAGCACAGCAGATTTCTTTCGGTTTTTTTTACAGTCAAGATGTTGCACTTGAAATATATTTATCACATCAAATTAAAAAGGCTTCCAGGAAAAGTCTACTATTGACTAAATTTACAGTTTTCCCATACAGACATTTTAGAGAAATTTTAGGTAAAATGGAAAGGAATGTCAATGAGATGTGTGTCTGTAGGAGGGAACATTAGCTGTCAGTTGCCCAAAAATAAGTCTTCTGTATCTTCAACAGAAAACAAGCTTTTTACTTTTGAAATGGAACAGAAACATTTTGCAAAGATTTTCACTTCTGCTTTTTGAAAGGCACAAACATGAGCTTTTCAAGGACAACATAGAAACACTTTGAGCAAGGGTTTAAAATACCTGTTTTGAGTGTATTGTTTAAAATGGGCTATGAATTCACAGCCAATTAACTGAAACATGTTCCTCTTAAATGAAATTTCCTGTGTACACAATCCAATCATACCTCTGGGACACGATATACGCTCAGTAATTAATCACAACATTACTCAGCCTTTTTGGTGTTTACCACCTTCCTTCAGGCAATAAACTCCAGAGCTAGTGAGATAAGCATCATACAAGAGCAGAAGAACAGAGAACAGGCAGGAGCCTGCAGAGGAACTGAATGAATTTCCTTAAGACGTTCCACTGCCTTTATGTTCATAGTTGAAAAAAAACAACCCAGAAAGATTCTGTTTAAATCCATGATGAGAACAAATATTCTCTGCTGTGTTGACACCTGCCTCAGATTTAACAGTGTACACAAAGTATTTTCTCTGCATGCATTCAGACAGGAAGAGAGAACACAGGGGATTAATTTTTCAGTGTATTGTATGAGGGCTTAGATATGTAATTCACCCTGCCTTCACATCAAATACATCGAGGAGCACTTGCTCTTTCATAATGTTTACTGGCATGCCCTGACTGCATTTAAGACTCGTTGTGGTGCCAGTCTTATTTCCCACAACGTGTGCTATAGCTAAGCTAGTGCTCGGTGGGCAGCTTCTGCTACTGTTTACTCTCACATAAATCCCAGATCACTCTGAGGTAGACTGAGTAGAATTTAGCCCTTTTTTCAGTAATCAGGCCTTTTAGTAGGATAGAATGGGCCTGCCTCTCCTGTCATGCTGCTGCAAGTCATGCATTACTTAAATTTAAGTAATTGTACAACTTAATTTCACATTAGTGTGAAGAGCTGATGGAAGCTCTTTCTTCAGACACTCAAATAGACACAATTGATGGAGAGGAGATGCAAATCCAGCCCATTGCTGCTGAGATCTATATAGGAATGTCAGCTTAAGAGGCACCTGAAGTCAGAAGTCACAGTTCTTGCAACTTGGACTCTTGCAAGGAACAGCGTGTAACTCTGTTGTTGCTCACACTCACATAAACATAGAATGAGACAAGTGTGGCCAGCGTGTTTCTCTAATTACAGGTAGATCAGTATTTGATGAGCAATTTGCTTAAACAAAACTCCCTATTTTGAACACTCGCCTTCCTTGGGGAATAGGAGGGTGTGCATCCAGACTCTGGTTTTGCAATAGAGGTCCATCTCTAGACGTTTGCAAAGCATGAAAAACCAGTTTTAGAACTGATGGCATTGCATGCAAACAATGGAAAGTGGAGAGTCTATCCAGCTGCTCAACAGACTTCCTAACCTAGTCTGCCACTGTGCGAACACTGGACCTCTTACACTTCCTCCACTGCAACACGTCTTCCACATGTTGGCAATGCAGTAGTGTAGCTTTGTTATTCAGAGCCCTGCATCAATTGTACCTGGTGTTTGTACTCCTGGGGCAGGGAAAGATAAAGTCTGGCTGGAAATTAGGCAGACTTGCACTTGAGATGGGGCCAAGCTGCAGTACCGGAGCTGCTGGTGCTGTGCAGCCTGGGTACTGACCTTCATTTCAAAGCCTTATCATTGCATAAACCAGCTGTGCTCTGGCAGTTTTGGGGTGTAGCTTGCCTTAAGCTAATAAAGGCTTTCAGATAACATTGCTTAAAGACTTCAGTCAACACCATATCAGGGTGGACAAATAGAATTAAAAATAAATATTCTTAATTCAAAATGCAATCAGTTGATCTGCAAAGTAAAGCAAATTGTACTTCTTGCCTGAGGATCTGCAGCGTCCCTAAAGGCAGGGAACTTTGACCAAAAGGAAATTTTGATACTATTCAAGTGTGAATGGCATTTCACAAGAGTCTGTGAAGCTTTTTCCTACAAGCATTTTCCAGCTATTTCCATTAAAAAACACACTGTTAGTCCAACTTCAATAAATACACTTATACTGCTGATTCTGGAATACTGTCAGTGGAAACAAGGTTAGGTCTATTTGGGTCCCAACCTGTAATTCTATATGGTTACCTCTTACCAGTTTAAAAAAATGACTGCGTATACTGGAACTGTTCACTTTGCCTAGACAATGGAGTTTGTGCATGTAGACACTGGGGAACATACTCCTATCCCAAATACTATCGCTATTTTACACAACACTATCATTAACATCTGAGAAAAATAATTAATGTTCCATAGTTTTCCCACATTAGCTTTGTTCTTTCAGATCTTGGTTTCACAGCAGAGCTAGACTGGACAAGAGCGTGTGTAGTCCTTGAGAACTATTATATTTACCCCAGAGCAGGTGAGATACTGCAGTTCCTAACAGACTCAAGGCCCAAGCCTCAGGCTACCAACGAGGCTCCACAATAAACACAATTCTACCTCTCCTTTCAGCCAACAGGTTTGGGCTTACAAGCTTATGAGGCCAATTCTACTCCCACAGTGCTGTTAAGTACAATTGATGCTACTGAAGTCAGTGAAATCGGTCAACGTAAACCAGCAAATTTTTATTTGGGAGGAAATGTTGCAGTCCATAGAGACATTTATCCTTACTATGTCTATAATTCTGCAAAACTTTTTTTACTGTTTAGTAAAATGGGAGCTTCTTGATCCCAAATGTGCCCCTCCAAGCACCAAGGCCAACAGGTATTCTTGACTTCCACCTATGGTATAAACTCAAAAAAACAAGATAGCCCATGACACTGTCTCTGACCCCCATTACACAAACAAGGAGAACAGCATGGTTGCTCTAATTGCATGTGTGATGATTCTACTGGTGTTCTTGTACTGCATTTTTATTGCTTCCAAATTTACTGCCTTGTTTGCTTAGACCTATGTCTTGTGGATTCATTTCAGTTCTCTGTTTGCTAGCTTCTGTATTCTGTCTTTTTGCAATTACAGGTCCATTCTTGTCACAATCTTCTACTGAGATGCTTATTAATAATATCACAAATTATCAGTGCTTCAATTAGTACCACTATTCATTGTGCATGACTTAGCATTTTTTCACAGAATTGTCATAGGATGGTCAATGGTTTCACCTTTGTTTTCGCAAATGCATCAGTCTGTGACTGGAGTATCCACAAAGAACTAGCTACTGTCCATTTACATAATTAAAAATCCCATTTCTGAAAAGCTTGTCTTTTAAGAACCACTAGAAATACATATTCAAATGTAACGTTTTCATCCCTGCTTTCTCGGGGGAGGGGGCAAGAAAGGGGGTGACATTGCTTGGCTTAATCAGAAATCAACTATATTCCAACTATGAGTACCAAACAAAGCGGTAGTAAAATCTCTTGTTATGAAACTAACAATTGATTCTTTATCACAGATCTATTATTATTCAGGAGGCCAGTCTGGCTCCTATGGAGAGTTTAAGAACAGGATAACAGCTGCAACAGGTCCAGGGAATGCATCAATAACAATCTCCAACATGCAGCCCTCAGACACTGGTCTCTACAGCTGTGAAGTTTTCAGCCCACAGGATGACACTGGACAAAGTCAAAAATCTGTGATTGTCCGTGTGCTGGGTAAGCGCCTTTCCTCTCTATTGCCGTATTGTAGTCTTCTTCCCGTATTATGAAACACTGAATTCACGGCTCAAAATGCGTAGGACCAGAGGGAATAACAGAACCGTGATAAACAAGGTCCATGATGCAGAGAAAGGGCTCACTGATGCTCTGACGCAGAGATTTTTTCCAAGGGCTTTGGAGGCAGGCAGAGCCTGGGGTGCCCTCTAGCTTCCAGACAAAGCAGACCTGATACCACTCCGCAGTACCCTTGCTTGACCCACAGTAAAATGTCCATTCTCCCATGAGTGGCCTTCAGATTCACTTTGTGCTCTCAAAAAGCTACCTAATGTAAGCAGGCAGGCGGGTAGCTGGAATTACCCAACTTCACTATGTTTTTCATGCTGGAAAACAAAGTGATACTAACTTGGATTAAAATAAAAAGCCCTTTTAGCTGGGAGTGACAACTTCTCCCTGAAGCCATTACATCCAGCCCCAGCAAAGACCAAAATTTTACTAATTTTACCTCAAGTCGGTCACGGTGACTTGCGTAAACCTAGGGAGAGGCAGCAGTACAGCCCAAGGGTTCTGGCTCTCCCCCATTCCCAGAAACTCTAGCAACTTAGTACGTGCTGGATGGAAGCAGTACAAAGTCTGTTTTGGATGGAAGAAGGCAATAGTTCAACCATGAACACACAGGACAGAAAGGATGAAAAGCAGTGGAATGAGATACTTTACTTCCTAATAAGAGAAAAGTTTGTACTAAGCCCATGCAATCATTGCTTTTATATTGAGAATTCATAGCTGGTGAGAGTGACAAATCAAAATCATATGAGAATGTGATGCCAACATCATTTGCCTATCTGCCAGGCATAAGAAAAAGACGTATGTAAACTCAATCCCGGAAAAATAAAAGTACTACTGTTAATTCTCATCTAAAATTCCCCAAACAAATAGTAAACCTTGGAGCAGTTGAGTAAGAGATTGTACTTTTCACATAAAAACCAGGAAAGGTTGTTCATTTATGCACACAAAATTGAGCTGTGTTCATTGCTCATGTAGTTCCACTGACGGTACTCCAAAGAACCACAACAGCATATCTATATGTAGGAAATGAAAGATAATAGGTGTAAGAGAAGACAGAATCTTCTCCTGTGTGCCTAGTGAGGAAACGCTACAAAACAGATATATTTTTTAAAAGAACTGTAGTTAATTTATTTCCTCCACAACTGCAATATACTGAAGAATCAGGCCTTGACCCCCTCCCTCTATGTGGATAAGCTCCTGCTTCATCCCTAAAGAAAATGCTGCTTCTATGTGGCAGAATGGTATATGATAAATAGTGATTGGCCCATTATAATTAATTGATAGTCTTCATCTCAATACCTCCATAATAATATTTAGTATGCAAATAGAAGAAAAGATAATAAAAATGTATCCTAGTCCATGTACATAATATTTAATATTACTCAAATCTTTACGGGAGAGCCTTTGGTCAGATCCATAAGCAAAATGGAAATCTGTGGATGGGGTTCAATTCGTTACTTCTAGCAGCTCAGTACCAGAACTCGAGGTGGATGCTTGCAGCCCCAGGTATGTGCTCATGATGTGTCTGTTCTCCTCGTTATTTTACAGTCAAACCGTCAAAACCTATCTGCAAAATAGAAGGAACGCCTGAAAAAGGCCATCTAATCTACCTCTTATGCAAATGTGAAGAAGGATTGCCTCAGCCTACCTACCACTGGTACAAAGTAGATGAGAATACCCTCAAGCCTGTGACTGAACAATATAGTACGTAACTACAGGACTACCATACTGTGTTAAAGATCTGGAATTCCTTAGTACCAGCCATGTCAAACACCGTGTATTACATAGGGTAGTTAAAACTAACCCTTCCTCTTCTGACAGCCAGTGTCACAAAATCTTATTTTTACTAATTCAAATCGACTGATAGCTGTCACAAACACAGGATGTTTTTTCTATTGGTTTTAATAAAAATTGTGTGGCATCTTAAAGTCTTGTCTATGCTATTACTTTAGATTGTTAAAATGGGAGAAATGTTTATGCCTTTACATCTCCCTTCCCTCGGAATTTTGAATGAACTTATACTCAGAATAAGTTAAGTCAATTTGTCATTCAGGTGCTAAGGCCTCCATCCCAAAAATCTTCAGTACCTGTTACATTTTCATTTGTGAAGTTACGCTGACATAGTATCAATGCGGGTAAAACATCAGACAGACTGATTTGCAGAGTAGGGGCCTACTTCTCGGGTTCTAATACACTCCTGCAGAATCCACTGTCATAATTTTCATAAAAGTAAATGTTTTTTATTTAAAGAATATAAAAAAAATCAAATGAATGAATAATTGGAGAACTCTTTTTCTGATCTCTTAATAGCTCTCAGTATTACCAACTGAAGAAACCCACTTGCCTCTACAGTATACGAACAGTAACCTGTACCTGCTCTCTGTTTGTCACAGATCCGAGCACTGGCATTCTTTACATTGGCAATCTCACCACCTTTGAAACTGGGTATTACCAGTGCATAGCCAGCAACGCCCTGGGGAACAGTACCTGTGAGCTTGACCTAACTGCAAAACGTAAGTTTAATGCATGAAAGTAATGCTGTATGACATGCACAGTTTGCAGGAAAATGCTGTAACAACTTTAAAGCATAGATTTTTTTCAAGTAAGAACAGAATGGGCTTTGGAGAGCTCTGGAGTTTTCATCGAGGCATGCCTGGAATTTACACTGACCTAGACAACTGATTTAACATCTCCTGCTTCATTTCCCACTGGGAGCAGGAGCTGAGCCTGGCTCTGACTGCAGAGCCTTTACTGAGAACCGACAGACATGGAGTTTAGAGCAACTTCTTCACCCAACAGTCCCACTGAGGTCCCCCTGCCCCAGAATTTACAACCATCACTGAAAGGTGGTAGTACAAGGACTGGGGCATTGTAGATGTGACCACTAGCTAAAAATACTGCAGTCATGGAAAAATACCTTATCCTGACTGCCCTCAACCAGTGGTCAACCACAACTGCATGCAGATTTTTCACGTAACCAGTAACATTTAACAAGAGCCAAGCATGTGTTGTACAACCAGCCACAAGAGATGTCCCTGGAATGGTCACTCAATTACCCAGTGGTCTATAAAATGAAAATCGCAGGTCAGAGCTAGAAGCTGTACTGAAGTGGAAATAGATTTTGGGGGCTCACAAATTATCAGAGCATACATTTTACATCTCGGGTGAAAGACAGAGATAAAGCCAACCTGAATTTCAGAATTTGTTTGCAAGGACTGAAGAGCAAAGGCTTTCAACTATTGCCAGCACTAACAGCCTAATGATTCCCTTAGTCAGGCATAAATGTAGGGTTTGTTGGGGCAGGGAGCTAATCAACAAGAAAGGAGGCAGCAAAGGTCATAAAAGCACAGTTACCTCTTTCCTGGAAAATCTTCGGCCTCCATCCTGAAAACACAGCTGTCAGTCAGTTTTTTAGTTCTTTGAATCCAATGCCTTCTTTCTGCTAAAGGCTCCTCCGCTAAATTTGCATGGACTTTGCTATAAAAATACTTTTTAAGAAGTCAAGAAATCTTTTTCTCTTTCCAGATTCAGACAGTGGTATTGTTGCTGGAGCATTAATTGGAGCAATTCTGGCAGCTGCTCTCATTTGCATTATCGTCTGGGTCTTAACCAAGAAGGCAAAGAATAAGAAGTCATCAAGTAATGAGATGCAGTAAGAGTTTCTGTTTACTTCATTTTAAGACAATTATTTCTGTAAAGCACTGCTGATAATCCAGAACTAAAGTAAAATGTAATTATTCTAAACATTTTTTGAAGGGTGAATAATACAGGTTTTGAGAAAACTTCCAGAGCGAGAGTATTTGCTTTTGTGTGACTTCAGCTGTTGCTCTTGTAACATAAGTTGCCGTTACCTTTTTCCCTATGTTTACAGGCAGCTACCACTTAGCATCACCTAAAACAGTAAAGTAAATGTTTTTTAAACAACACAAAAAGTGGCAAGTTGGAAAAACAGTTTTTAATATTTAAAAGTTAATGGTGACTGTTAATGGCAGGTGGAGGAAGTAAAAAAAGGAATAGCAGCTAAGGGTTACCTCAGCAAATTTACTGGGATTATATGTTGCTGGATTTAAACACAGAGAGCTCAGTTCAGTGCTATTTGAAATTACAGGACACATACTTGGGGTACTCTAAAGCATCTCAAACAGCAGGAGATACAAGGTTTAGGAAACAGCATGGAGCACAGAATGTCCATTTTGATCCTGCTCTGGAAATGTTTTTTCCTCTGTGCTTTGGTTGCTCATTTTTCCCTTAAATTGCCAAATCTTCAGAATAGGGATAATCTCATATGTTATACAGACTCTATTTAGCCCCATGACGCTAAATGCTAAATGAATACATGCAGCTGAGCCCAGAAAACAAATACTACGTCATCTGGACACTTCCCTGCAGCACAGGTCTAAGACTTCCTGAGATGGAATTCTGCTAATCCAGACCATTGGCCAGTCACTTATGCACCGGATTTCTGCTTTGAACTGATGTGGCCTTAAGATCTAATTTTGTGCTCAGATCCTAAAAAATCTTACTACATTGAATTAATCCACTAGAATCCAGCAATTTTTACATGTGAAAGTGCTTAAATATTGGGAGTTGGTTTATTATTGTTTTGATAAGATAAATGGAATTCATACCTGTTACTAAAAATATTTTTCTAGATTTCAGCCTTTTCATAGGTCTTTTCTGACTGCACTCTATTTTTAATGCACTTGAATGGGACACCAGATCTACATGGAATTTCTCAGGCAGCTCACACCAAGCTCTGTGTTTTGCTACCCCTTCTTACATAGTGTTTGCCAGCACTCAGTTTCCCATTCTGCTTTCCTAGCCTAGCATTTAAACTTACTAAAATCCATTTTATTCTAACAGGATCACTTAAACTACTGATGAAGATCAGTCTCATTATCTAACACTCTGTCACTCTGTCTGTCTTAGCAGCAGTGATGTTGCAGCCTTTTCGGGTGCTCTTGGAACAGAGTCATAATATTAAGGGGGTTACTGTTTAGACAACAGAACTACAAAGACTCATTCTTTTGAAAGACTCTAGTGGAGATGGGATTTCAACATGTTAAATCACAATTCTCATCCTGTCTTCCTGCAGAGAAATGGCTCATAAACAATCCAATGCAGAGTACGTTCAGGTACCTAATGAAGAAAACATTCCTGCGACCACAGTTCCATCAAGCAACGCGACAAATGAATACCCTAGTGTTAATGAAACGGCAGCCTCTGAAACACCTGAAAATGATGAGAAGCAAGAAGTGGAAAAAGAAGAAATAGCCTAGAGTTTTAATAGAGTTTTCCTCGTCAGCTTTGGAACCCTTTATATAAAAATTGTTGTCACTGAATTAACATAGAAGCATGACTAAAACTTAAATGGGCATTAGTATTGTGAACCACTGGGCTAGAGATTGAAAAGGGTCTGTTACACATGCACTTTGTGAATAGCAGAAGATTTGGCCTTCAAAGTTAACCAAATTTCATTTATTATCTAGTTAAAATTATACAGAAATATAAGTATAAAAATACTGTCATCCACATTCATCCAATCCATTTTGCAGAACTAATTAGGAAATGGGCTGAAGCATTTGACAAAGTAAGAGCTTTTCAGTCAACTATCAGTAATGCTGTATGTATCCATACAGTTCTGAACCATAGCAGTCTTCTCCAGAAAGTGTTGGCCAACCTCATGTTTCCTGTGCACCAAGAACAATCATCATGGCCAATACACTGCAGTGTTTAAAGGATCTGCTTTTGCAAGTCAGAAGTAAAAAGAAGTTTCAACAAGATCATCAGAGTGCAGAAACAGATGTTAAGACCTGGACCAATGAAATCTTGTATGTCTGAATTCCACTTAAAGCTAAAAAAAAGATCCTGGAAGCTTACACCTTGTTGCTGCCTGACGTGGAATACATTTGTTAACAGTGACCACCTTGGCTTTAAAGTTCCCAAGGTGCCAGCATTCCAGAGTTGTGTGTTTCAGCAGTTCTGGTTTTCAGTTTAAAGGAACTAGCATTCAGGTACCCAGTTCAGACATCAGTTGACTGGTTTCCAGACAACAGGAGCTGGAAATCTAAATCTCTTGCAAGGCTTGTTACAATAGGCAGAGTATCAGATTCTTCATGACATGCAGATGCAGCTGCTTTCAAAAATTAGAAGTGAATACTTCCTACTATACAACACACTAGCTTAGATTGCTTCCTCTGCCTGAGATGATTTAAATCTATTTCCGGGCAACTGCCCTACCCACTAAGCAACCAACTTGTGCTACTTTTCTCCTGGTCTCTTTAGCCCAGTGTAACTTGGACGGTTTTCTATAGGTTAAAGCATCAAGAGGAAAGGTAAATAGTGCATGGACACCAATAGCCAACAGCTGAGTAACGAGTGCTCTCTTGGAAGGAGGAAAGGGAATTGAGCCATATACACTCTGATCACTAGACACCTCTTCTCTCTGGGTCTCATTTCTACGGTTAAGCAAACTCAGTTCTTCAAAAGGGCAAAGATACCTGCTTTCACAGGAGCTCAAAGACCATGGGGCTCAGGGTGAATACAGACACACAGCCTCAGCAGCTCCCTTCTGAACTACATGAGGCAGATATTCACTGACACAAGGAGACACTGCTTTCAGTCTCATGCACTGCAGAAAAATATATCTGGCTCAAGGATCTGGAACTTTTTGGCACTTAAGTCTTTTATAGGATCTAATGTTCATAAATCCTTTGGTGACTGTTCCTAGCCTGTAAACATTAGTTATATGCAAAAGTCATCTTTAAAATAGAGAAAGGATACATCCATGCTAAAATTTTCAGGTTCAGTTCCTAAAGCTGTAAGTACGCTTATCAAGAAAGTGACCACAAAAAAACCCCAACCAACCAATCAAACAAAAAAAACCCAGGAAAAAACCATGGCAACATTTAAAGAAGATGTAAGGCATGAGGTCCTAATTAAGATTCAGTTTGGATCATTAAGCATAACTGTATTCATTGCCCTTTCTATCCAGTTTTCTGGCTTTCAAATATTTGTCTTTGATACATGTGTCCTAGTGTTTAGCCTCACTGCAGAGTAAAAGAGCATTTACAGTGTTCTTATAATATTGTTTTAGCTAAAAACTGCTCGTGCTGGACTGCAAGGGTCAAACTCTTACTAATACCAACATGGCCATATTCTCCCAGTGGATCCTCACACTCCTCTCTCCCCAGAACATCCAGGGTAAACTTTAAATCATGACCTGTATGGAAGTCTCTTCTTAATCAGGCATCTCTCTTATTGACTTTTTTGGCAATTTTGCTAAGCAAAATCCGCAAATTCACATCCTTCAATCTAGGTTTAGAAGCTCACTGAAAACTTCTGATATTCACATCCAAAGTTTTGTAAGCATGCAGAACTACAACATTAAGTATGCTCAGTAACAGCAAGAGAAGAGTAAGTACTACCTACTCCTGTTCAGGTGCCATTTCTTACCAAAGGTGTTTCCTAATGAGATAATTCAAATCAATTATTGGTCCAAAGGAGCCCATGACTTGGCTGACAGTGGCATTAATCTTAACGAATTTATTCTCTGACATTCCTAGGCATTCTTTTACTCTTGCCCTTCGTGGGAAAATATAAACAACTCTCTTCACGACACTGCTGTAGTTGTATCAGTTCTTCTAGTCGTCTCCTGTATATATGTGTCTTAGGTACATTTTTCTTACTGCAACAGCTTTCCAGCTTTCACATCTCTGCAACAGCACTATCATGATGGAAGAGGGGAATATATTATGTGGTCATTATGATAATTTTTTAATCCTTCCTTAATCTCACCTCCACAACTTTCTCTGCATGTATTCCTTATATAACTTGCTACAGTAAAGATAGGAGCTTATGCTGGTGAAGTTGTAATTAACTTCTATAGCTAATACAATCTTCCTAGAACACCACAGGTCTTACATTTGCTAAAAAAGTAAAAATTGCTCAAGTTATGTTAATGTTTTTATATAAAAACAAAGAACAACCGAACACAAGTTCTAGACTAATAATTCCTCTCATACTTCTAACCACCAGCGTGTAATAGATAGCATTAAAAAAAACAACCCAAAAAGCAAAAATAAGCAGCAAAACAGATTGCTGGGGGTGAGGAGGAAGGTAAGGAAAATAACATTTATTTGGAGTTTCTTAACATACCGAGATATTTTTGTAAGCCTTCTGGCAGATGTTTGTTCTCATTATGAAGCTACTCTCATGTAAAATAGTTTATTAAAAAGGTTGGGGCACTGTTCCTAGCTTTCCACTGATGCTCTTGGCAAAGCACAAGCCAAATCAGGTATTGATCCACAGTGTGTAGCTCAAAAACCCTGCAGAGCTATGCAGGATGCAGAAACATTTTTCAGAATTTGCCTCAGATGTTCTGACAGTCTTTGCTGCATGGCCCATTTATCTTCTCCTGAGGGAGCAGGGATCATTAATATAGAAACCAGATATTAAGCCAACATTCAAGCTACCATCTCCTAGGGAAGTGCATTTACAAAGCTAGAGAGCTGTGGGAGGGGTTTTCTTACTATACAAAGATCAAGGATGAACACAGAATTCTAACTTCAGCTTTTCTCAATTCAAGTTTTCAGCAATGCCTGCACAATATATAAGGAACATTTACTCAGTCAGGTTCCTCCTTCAAGCAAGGTCTGCGTGGCCAGAGCTTACTGTACAGGCAAGTTATCCCTCCTGCTCTCAATAGTTACGCTCAGTGAAATTTAACCTGCATTTTGCTTTCTCGGATAGACTTAAAGTACTTGGTGAAGATATTTGTTTGGTTGTAAGTTTCTGTCTTGCTTATCAAAATAAATTGCATTACCTTAATCCCTACAAGTCAAACTGTCATCTTCCATTTCAACCTTTCTTTGCAGCTGAAGAACGAACATGTTCTATTTCCACACTGTGTAACGGCTGGCAGGGTTTCATCTGACTTGTTGTTCAGATCCCAAGTGTACAAGCTATTTAGAAAATATTGTTTGTGTTACATGTAAGTTTAATAAAGTTTTATAACACCAAAGACTGCTGTTTAGGAAAGTTCTTTATTTCACAGAATTTCATCAGCATCATTTGTTCAGAAGGGGGAAATCTATCCCTCTAGTGTTAAAAGTGATCTTACGAAAATCAGAACAAAAGGTCACTTTTCAGACTCAAGCCTCATTAGCTCTGCCTTCTAATAACTTAACACCAGGATTTGCTATGAGTAAATCAAGATTAAACCAGCATTCTGTTATAAAATAAGATGGTAAACTGCAAGCACCAGTGCTACATAATGGGAGTCAAACAGAACAGAAGAAGAAATCTACAGAAGAAGCAAGAGGAAATAAAATTAGATTTGAAGTACATCCCAGAGAAGTATCCAGAGCCATCCATTATGTAATAGTATATTTGCAAAGGTAACCCTGAAACTGCACCTGCATTCTGCAAGCAGTCCAGTGCACTTCATCAGATACATATATTTAAAGATTCAAAGAAACAGGATAACAACAGATAACAACAGAAAAGCTTTAAATGCTCAGAGATCCCTTGAATAGATTAAGAAGAGTAAAAATGGATACAATTATCTAAGTAACTGAGCAAACTGCATTCTGCAAAGGGAGAGGTATGGTTTAGCATCATCTGAAGGAAGAGAATCAGTGCCCACAAAAAAAAACACCAAAAAAAAAGCCACACACAAAGCACAAAGGCCAAGAGAAAAAAACAAAGACTCTAGAATAAGCTTCCAAAATAAAATTGACTTTACATGGTTAAAGCACTTTTGCTCCTGTTGCTTGAAAGAGGTAATCCTAAAGTAGGTTCTGAAATAGAAGGAATGACCACATTTATACAGATCATACTGTTAACTGAAAGAAAACTGCAAGATATTGAAAAATACTTTAAAATCAGTGAACTGTTTAATTAGCAGGAAGTACAAACAGTTGTTTTGGCACTGTACTTGAAGGAAAGCTAGAGATACACATTTTATTACCATGCTGATGCCCACACATGACATCCTAGTTGAACTACCAAAATACAAAGTTCGCAGTCTTAAACACAAGTGCAACAGGAAAGAGAGTCAAGTCAGAAGTCCCCACTACCCTTCCACCATTCTTTTAAGTATGGCTCCCAGGCCACCTTTTGCCACTTTCAGTGGGGTCAGTTCTTCTTTATTCTCAATGTGAATACTTGCACCATGAGACACTAGCAGCTTTGCCTCCTCCACTCTCTCTTCATCGCAGGCTAAATGACTGTAATAAGAACAAGAAACCCACAGCCACTATTAAAACGGTCCAAGCTTATAAGAGCAGTAATTATGCCTTGTCAAAATGACAGCGTGAATGTTGGGGGGGAGATACATCCTAGAACAACAAAACCACACGCAACCAACTACCTACAGATTCCAAAGCTTGGTGTCCAGTCACTCTGTTGTCATTAAGCAACTCAAGAACGTTCCTCCTGCTACTGTCCTCGCAACACTAAGACACTTCTTTTGATTAGGCTTTGGCTCTGCAGTCGGCAAAGCTAAGGAGCACATAATCCACAGTGAAACTGGAAAATAGTAATCTCTATTTGAATCGAAAGTGATAAACTAAATCATACAATGCTTAAAAATAATCTGAAGTAAAGAGTTACTGCAAATGCAGCAAATGTTTTTTTTCCACTTAACATAGTATGTTGATAATGAATGTGTATGTTCCAGGACAATACTGGGTTTTATGTATAGCTAAAACATACTGCTTGATCTTCTCCACGGCAAAACCTTGATTCCACTGTAGACAAGGCAGAGTTTTGCCACCAACTTCAAAGCAGCTAAGGTTTCACCTTTACAGATTCAAACTGATCTCTAAGGTAATATCAAACACTGGACTGATTACACTTAAATTGCAACTTATTCTCCTTAGAGAGGTGAAGAAAGCTTCCAAAATCAGTTCTTGCTTGGCAGGACAGAGTAGGCCAGCCTGCAAGACCAGTTTTCTCCAACTTTGATGTTATTAGCTCGCTTTCTACCCCCTAGTGGCAACCGAATGTATTCCAAATTATTACAAAAGTTGTTCTACACTTTGTAAGTAGATGTAGTAACACAAAATAAAAGTAAGTATGTACAGACACACGCAGGCAAAATACTAAGTATGACTTTCTGAAATCCTTTTTAATTACACAGGGGTGTGAAGCAAGGCAACGAGAAATCAAAAAAAAGAATTGAAGTAATGGAGTTTCATTTAATAGAGGTTATGCTGTATTAAGCAAAACAAAAATTACTTACAGAGGAGTATTTCCTTCAGAGTCCCGTATATTAACAGATGCATTGTGCTGCAGAAGGATCTGTACCATTTTTAGGTTTCCTTTGGCTGCTGCTCTGTGTAATGGGGTGGATTCAAAATGATCTGTTGCATCCGGATCAGCTCCATTCTCTAAAAGCATGATTGCAATCTGAATA